>NC_143397.1:151895979-152238062 GCF_052110815.1 Crocodylus siamensis
CAAACCCCCTAGTGAGTTTATAGACAGTCACCAGGTCCCCCCTCAGCCTTCTCTTGTGAAGGCTGAACAGGTTCAGGTCCTGCAGTCTCTCATTGTAGGGTCTGCCCTGTTGTCCCCGGATCATGCAGGTGGCCCTCCTCTGGACCCTCTCAATGTTGTCCACATCCCTCCTGAAGTGGGACGCACAGAACTGGACACAGTACTCCAGCTGTGGCCTGACCAGTGTCACGTAGACTTATAACTATACATTACAGTATAATCCTTGTGCTTTTCTTTTATAATCCCGTTTTTGTGTTATGTGATTGTAGTGGGCAAGTAGGTGGCATAAAAATCTCCATACTTTTCCTTAGTGAAGCAGATTAGTTTTTCCATGGTGAATTTGTACTATATTCTTACTGTCCATACTCCATGCTCTGGCTCTCCTGTTAATAGTTGCTGGGCTGAAGAAGGTGCATAGAAATTCATAGTACAGCTCCATGATTGGAAACTTCAGAACATATCCTAAGAAGGAAAATTGTGGGGGAGCGGGGCTGACAAACCAGTTACTGTTTGAATGCTTTGAATGCTTTTTTTTCCAGATACCCAGAAACCCTGTATAAATGAAAGTTCTGCCACATATGTATGAAGGTATCTGTTGGCATACAGAGCTTCCAACACAGCTCAGAGTTTGATCTGGTTTGATCTCTTGTTTACTTCAGGATTTCACTGCATCATGCAAAATACAATTGTTCTGAGAAGTCCTAGAAAACATATAGAAATTGAATATTTCACAAAACTATTTTTCTCACCAAGTGTGTGTCATGTGTTTCATTTAAATAGAGAAATGTCATGCTTATTAAAATAATCTTCTCTGTTTAGTAGCTAGTCAATCCCTCAGAATGTATTTCTATTAGTTCCATAGTCTAGGATTATTTTGCATTATTTATGCAGGACTAATGACTTGCTTTGCCTTGTTGTCAATGGCCCTAGGAGCCACAGTAAAAAACAACAGTTTATGATTAGCAAGTCCCACTGTCACTCTCACACCCAGTGTTACACTCTTAGCTTTGCTATTTAACTCTTTTTTTTTTAACTTCCATCCTGTTTTTCTGTGTTAAGCTTAAAAATTGCTGTAAATCATGCATGCAAACACTTGCACAGGCAGAACAAAAGTGATGAAGGGAACAATTTATTTTATACCAACTGGTGTCTGAACTTCCTTTTTTTTCTAATTTTTTACTGGTAAAACTAAGACAAGTATATTTGCTGTGACTCAGCAAAAATTATAGTATAGTATTGTAACACAAAAAAGAAGCTCCCAGGAATAAATTAATAGAAATAAAGTAAATTCAAATGCAAATGATATATTTGCTGCTTCTTTCTGACTTATATAAAACAGTAAGTTTGATATAACTTACTGTTTTAGTGAACAACATTAAAATAATTAACTGATTGCTTGGGATAAACAGAACATACAGAAATTTATAAAATCAACTATTTCAGGTTCTTACAGCCATGTAAAAGGATAGTGTCTTTTGGCTATGATCTGGCCTCTTTGAGTAGTACTGTACTTCTACTTCACTGTCAATCAAAACAGATAATGGCTTCTGGCACAAGTTCTTTTAATGGTGTGATGGAATCTGTTCCCCTGATCCCAACAATCATGCCTCCTACCATGCCACAGATGCAGTCAGGACATGATTTTTGGGATTATGCATTAGATCCCAATTGTGACATTATTACTTGTCGATGCAGGGAGACCCCAAGGTCATTTTTCCCGCTGTCATCTCAACTCCTTCCTGTTTTATAATATCTGTCTAGTAGTGGAGTCATTTGTAGTCATTGCTGTACAATAACCTCTAATATTCCTAACCTTCTTTCTACTCTTTGTTGATGATACTATGCACTGGCTTCCCCTGCACCAGCAAACTGAAAGCCAGGTGGCTGGTGAACTAGTGTGGTCCTGGGCATGGGCAACTGGTGCCTCTTGAGTCTTGGGGGGCACCTGCAGAAGCCACCACCGGCGGCACGGACGGGATTGGTGAGCTCCCACAGAAGCCAGTAGCAGAATTAGCAGTGGGGCCAGAGCTGGTGAGCTCCTACAGAAGTGGCCAGCGGCATTGTCAGTGGGGCTGGGGCTGGTGAGCTCCTGCAGAATCTGCCAGCAGCATCAGCAGCAGGGATGGAGCTTGTGAGCACCCGCAGAAACCACCAGCAACCTCAGCAGTGGGGACAGCACTGGTGAGCACCTGCAGAAGCTGCTGGTGGCATTGGCGGTGGGCCGACCCTGTCAGAAGGGACACATGCCCCGCCTACCAGTTGCCTGTGGTCCTGGGGCTGAGACTAACAATCACCTGATTTTTTTCAGTCCCAGCCTTGGAACCTCAGTGGATTCTTGAAATGGCTCCAGTGCTGATTTTTTGGTCTCAGCCCTGGGACCACCTCGGAACCAATTTCACGTTCTAATGGGGTCCCAAGGCTGGAACAAACACTTAGTTGACTGTCAGTCTCAGCTCTGGGACTATGTGGGAGCCAGTTTTTAGAATCTACTAGGGTCACATGGCTGGGACTGACAAATCAGCTGATTGTAGGTCTCAGCCTGGGTCTGCACTGGGGGGTCTCCAACCACAGCCACGTGCACTAGGATGTCAGAAAATCTCATGTGCAGCCCAACTGCATGTTTTTCATTTTTCTTTTCTTCTCTTGTTTCTTTTTTTTAAGGTCCTGGTGTACCAAGGGCCCGGGATCTAGGAGAGGTTCCCTGATCCTGAGGTCCCCACGCACTAGGGATGTCAGGAAATTATGTTCAGCCAGGCTGCACACACAGTTTTTAAAGATCCCAAAGCACCTCTCCTGATCCTCGAGTTCCCAAGTGTCTTGCTCTGTAGCTCCCTGGGACCTCTGGGAAAGGCAATCTACCTGGGGGGCCCAGTGGCTCTCTGTGACCAAGCACCACTGGCCTAGCTGATGATAATCTCTGAGTCAGCCCTACTAACTCAGCACCCCCTGCAGAGCTGCACCACATGGCCTGCGTAACACAAGGAGAGCCATAATTGATTCTCTAGGCTAGGGACAGAGGTTACACATCAACTGGCTTAAGTGATCAGAAACTGGTTTAAACTTGTAACAGAACATACACCTATGGACTGGGAAGTACCTTTCTGAGTCGCCAATGTGATGAGGTAATGAGTAAGGCTAACTGCACTCTTTCTTGCATTAGAAGGTGCATCATGAGCAGGTCTAGGGAGGTGATACTTCCCCTCCATGTGGCATTGGTGAGACTGCAGCTGGAGTACTGCATCCAGTTTTGGATGCTGCACTTCAAGAGGGATATGGATAACCTTGAGAGGGTTCAAAAGGGGGCTACTCATACGGTTGAGGGCCTGCTGGTAAGATCCTATGAAGATAGACTGAGGGACCTGAATCTCTTCAGCCTCTACAACAGAAGGTTGAGAGGTGATCTTGTGGCTGCCTACAAACTCGTCGGGGGTGTCATCAGGGAATAGGGGATACTTGGGTATACTAGAAATAATGGCCACAAACTGAGGGAGAATAGATTTAGGTTAGACATCAGGAAGAAACTATTTATGGTAAGGGTTGCCAAAATATGGAGTGGGCTTCCAAGGGAGGTGGTGCTTTCCCCTACCTTGGAGGTGTTCAAAAAGGGATTTGACATGCACCTAGCTGGGGTTACATAAAGCAGACATGGCGAGGGACCTGACCTTTTTCTTTGGCAGAGCCTGCCTGTCTCTCCCACAGCCGGGGGACGAACTGACTAATAGCAGCGACACATCATTCATCAGGATGTAGTTTAGTTTGCAGCTCGTTTAAAAAAACCCAAACTCCTGCACATGTATAGCATGATGCCATTAAACCACACAAATTGACATTTTCATCACGTGTACATGGTAATGATGTCACATGTACAAGTACCCCACCATTTCAATTTAGGGGGCATATAACGCAACCCTAAGGACTAAACCCCCATCACGTGTACAAGCACCTTAGAGTTACTTTGAAATACATGCTGGCCTGTCTTTCATGGAGTTATAGCCATAGCCATGTCTTCCTCCACTAATCAGTAAACATGCATGTTAAACCTACTTTAATGATTATCTCTATTCTTAAAACTAAGTAGAGTATTTGATCAGTGGTGTGTGTGGCAGGCCAGTAGAGGGCACTCCTGCATTGAGCCACCCACCTCACTGCGCCCGACCACTGCTTGCCAGCCAGCATGGACAGGTGGGTGCTGTTGCCACTTGCCAGCCAGGGCAGGGGTGCAGACACTGCCACCTCTTGCCCAGCCATGCCTGCATCCCACCCCCCACCCCAGCTGGGCAAGAGGCAACAGGGCATAGTCCCCACTCCCAGTGCTGCCGCACCTGCATCCTGTGCCCCCCTGTCCTCCTCCCCAAGTCCCACATGCCCGTCCAGGCTGAACAACTTGTCCCAGGCCCAGCCCAAATCCCTCCCTCCCCCACACCTCTTCCCTCCCCCTGTCCCCCAACCCCAACAGACGTACCAGCTGGAGGCAGCTGTGTCCAGCATAGTGAGGACTGCTGCCTGTTTAGTTTATGGCCGAATCTTCGAACCGGTGCCAAATCTTCTCATCTGATTCGGCCAAATCAAATCGGGACAGTGATTCAAATCTCCAAATTGAAACATTGTTCCTCTGAATTGGCCAAGTCCGAAGCAAATACTTGTCACTTCACACAGGCTTACAATCCATGTTTTTATTCACACTCTTGAAAGATGTCTTTGGTGGAAAGTTTATCAGCAACAATGGGAAAATCTGATCAGGGCACCAGACCATGCATTATTAAAAAATCTCCACATTAGTAATGATTAACTATTTAAACAAATATTCATTACATCTCAACCAAACAGTGTTTGCAAAGTGCAGCTTCTCAGATAGAAGGACAAACAATGATTCAGTTGTAAAAATTACCCATTTGACTTGTCAAACATATAATTCATTAAAAACAAACACACATTCACAGAAGGTTTCTAAGAACATCAGCTTTAGTCTTTAATACTTTATTGTTTGCTCGGTGCATTAAAATCCAATCCACCACAAGAAGGAGACACATTATCAAGTACTCACATAAGCTGTGTCTTGTGAATGTAGCTGCAATTCACCCCTGTACTGTTTAACCTTTTGTAGCACTAGTTAGTGTTGACATGACTCAGACATTTTTACTGGGCAGGCAAAAACACTCGAGTCTTATCCATCCTAAAGCTATTTAGTGTTATTTAAACAACAAGCATTTGGGTTGTTGTGGAATCTGTTCTTGTTTCTAAATTTGTTTTTGTTCTAATGTTAAATGAAGTTGAGATATTGTAAATTTTTTTTAAAATTAACAGGAGACTGGGAGTGTACATGCACCATCTTAGAACAGACATTATGCCCGGGGTTAAGATCGTTGCTTGGGATGTTGGAGTCCCAGGGTCAATTTGCTAAATTGGATAAATGACCTAATCACTGGATTTTGGGCTTTTCTCCTCCCTTCAAAGAAAAATCCCATCCTGGATATGAGAAACATTTACAACCAACACAAATACATGTCTATGAAAAGTTTTAGTTCTGACTCATAAAAAAGTTGATAAATTCCTCATCAGTTCCCCTTCCAAGGCACCTGCCATTCCTGTTGATGGAGCTATAGGTGATATATTGTAGTAATAACATTCATTGGTATAACTTAGGTGGCTGTATGATACGTATAGGGCATTTGGCTTTAGATAAATTTATATTTACCTTGCACATTCTGTATTGGTTACATATTGTTCCCTTAGCCCCAGTAGTCATTCAGAGTCCAAAATCTTGTTCAAAGCCTTGTGAAGTTATTTCATTGGAATGAGAAATCAGTTATAAGTACATTCTTGATGTAATCTTGCCTACATGAAAATGAAACACATGTACAGACACCTCCACACAAAATTCTATATCCTTGAACACAGTAGAAACAAACAAAGGATGGTTCCCTGTGGTGGAGTGGGATTAAAAATATTTGTTAGCTTCAGATTGGCACCAGTTGCCACATAGTTTAGCATGTTGGGTAGTAGTCCCTATTTTTGCTACATTTTTTTTTCTCGACCCTGCAATTCAATTCTTGACATGCACACGCACTTTAAAGAGGTCTCAGATTATCTTTGCATCCTGGTGGCAGCCACTAGTGTTTTTATTTCTGTAATTACTGTATCTGTCTCATAACACTCTTCAGTTAGTTCCTGTGATATTTATTGCCATTCTTCCTTTTTCTTTTGCTTACTGTTTTTGTTGTGGACATGATATATTTTTTAAAGGATCATGATTCCATAGTTTAAGGCCTCTTATTTGACTCTTCCTAAAATACTTGTGCCTAGAGATCCGGGTCTGTTATTCGAATATACTCAGGTTAAAGTTTGTTTGTCCTCTGTGGGCTCATCTATACAAGACATTTACTTCAAAGTTGGCTAATTAGCTCTGCAGTAAACATCTCAAAGTCTACACATGCAGCCCTATTAGGCCACAGGAAACTAATAAACTCCACAGCAGGTTAATACTTGTAAATACTAGCCGACTTATAAATATAAGTACTACCGTGCTGCAGAGGTTTTGGGAGCAGTAACACATATGTAGACTGACCCAGCTGGCTGGGGCACAAGGATGCTTCAATGCAAGGGCTACCTGCCAGCTAGTCCCACACTGGAGCACCCTCATGCCCCAGCCATCCCCGCAGTACATTGAGCCAAGTCAAAGCAGCCCCAAGCTGGCAGGCTGACCCCCTGAGTCCCCTGCCATCCAGGGCTGCTCCCCTCCAGCTCAACATACTGCGGTCCCAGGTACACATGGAAACATGACACCCAGGAGCAATAAGCTCTGGCATATATCTAGATATTAATATGTATGTGTAGATGTTCTCTCTATCATCAGAATCCTGGTGACTGAAGACTCCCATTTTCTGCTTTCTGCTTCTGTGAACATGCAAGCAGCAGCTTCTGAACAGCATTGAGGCATACAGGCTGTCCATATTTCTTATGAGTGCTGGAAAAGAAAAATGTTTTCCTTACTGAAAATTGGAATTATGGTACAGCTAACTTGATAAATACCAAAATTAATTTATAGTTGTTACAACTTGAATTATTGAGAATGTATAAATTATTTTTCCATGCACAGTACCATTGAGATACTTTAAAATGAGTCTTCCATTGATTGCATGAATTTAAGCCATCAAAAGTTATCAAACAATTTTGAAATTGGGAGTTGGCTAATTGTATCTTGCAGCTATCCTAGAAGTTTTCGTGATTTTTTTTCTTTGTTGCTTATGTGTACAGAGGTTTTTAACTGCAGATTTCATAGATTCGTGGATTGTAAGGCCAGAAAGGACCTTGGAAGATCATCGGGTCCAGCCCCCCCTGCACCAAGCAGGAAAGACAAGTGGGGGTCAGGTGACTCCAGCAAGGTGACTGTCTAATCTCCTCTTGAAGATTTCTAGGGTAGGCAATTGCACCACCTCTGGAGGGAGTTTATTCCACAGTCTGAACACCCTGGCTGTGAAGAAGTTTTTCCTAATGTTGAGCCTGAATCGGTCTTTCAGGAGTTTGTGGCCATTACTCCTAGTCTTCTCCTCAGGTGCCCTGGTGAACAGTTGCTTACTGAGCCTTTGATGTACTTCCCTAGTGTAGCAATAAGCTGCTGCCAGGTCCCCTCTCAGCCTTCTTTTCTTCAGGCTGAAGAGTTCCAGATCCCTCAGCCTTTCCTCATATGGCTTGCCGTGTAAAACTCTGTTCATACAGGTGGCTCTTCTTTGCACTCTCTCAAGCTTGTCCGTGTCCTCGTTAAAGTGTAGTGCCCAGAACTGGACACAGTACTCCAGCTGCAGTCTCACCAGTGTTGAGTAGTGTGAAAGAATCACCTCCTTGGTTTTGCTGGAGATGCACCGACTGATGCATGCCAGAGTATTATTTGCCCTACTGGCTACAGCATCACACTGCCGGCTGTCATTCATAATGTGGTCTACCATTACTCCCAGGTCTTTTTCACTCATGGTGCTAGTCAGTTTTGTGCTGTGTGTTGGGAGTTACTTGTGCCAAAGTGGAGCACTTTACATTTCTCAGTGTTGAACTTCATCAGATTCTGATCCGCCCAACTTGCTAGTCTTCCTAGGTCCACCTGTATCTGTGCAGTACTACAGCTGCAGCCTCACCAGTGCTAAGTAGAGCAGAAGAATCACCTCCTTGACTTTCATAGATTTCATAGATTTCATAGATATTAGGGCTGGAAGGGACCTCAGAAGATCATTGAGTCCATCCCCCCGCCCAAAGGGCAGGAAGTCAGCTGGGGTCATAGGATCCCAGCAAGATAAGCATCCAATTTTCTCTTGAAGGTGTTCAATCTAGGTGCTTGAACCACCTCCAATGGCAGGCTGTTCCAAGCCTTGGGGGTTCAGACAGTAAAGAAATTCTTCCTTATGTCCAGCCTGAAAGGGTCTTGCAGTAGTTAATAACCGTTCAACCTTGTCATCCCCTGGGGAGCTCTGGTGAACAAACGTTCCCCCAGATCCTGGTGGTCACCCCAATAAACTTATAGGTGGCCATCAAATCACCCCTGAGCCTGCGCTTTTCCAGGCTAAAGAGCCCCATAGCTCTCAGCCTGTCGTTGTAAGTTTTGTTTTCCTGACCTCTGATCATGTGTGTGGCTCTTCTCTGCACTCTCTCAAGCTTCTCCACATCCTTTTTGAATTGTGGAGCCCAAAACTGGACGCAGTACTCCAGCTGCGGCCTCACCAAGGCCGAGTACAAGGGGAGAATGACATCCCAGGATTTGCTTGAGAAGCATCTATGGATGCAAGCCAGCGTTTTGGTCGCTTTACTGGCCGCAGCATCGCATTGCAGGCTCATGTTCATCTTGTGGTCAATGATGACCCCCAAGTCTCTTTCTTCCATAGCGCTAGCCAGCACTGCCGAGCCTATAAGGATGCTGCAGGTTTTTCCCCTCAAGGCGGAGAACCTTGCATTTTTCGGTGTTAAACACCATCAGGTTCTCATCCACCCATTTGCTGAGCCTGTCCAGGTCAGCCTGGATCACTCACCTGTCTTCTGGCCTGGATGCTTTGCCCCAAAGTTTGGTGTCATCGGCGAACTTGGCCAGTACACTTCTGACTCCAATGTCTACATCATTGATGAAGATGTTGAACAATATGGGTCCAAGGACAGAGCCTTGGGGGACCCCACTGGTCACAGGACACCATGATGAGTGACTGCCATCAATTACAGCCCTCTGGGTCCGACCACGGAGCCAATTTCCCAGCCAAAGGATCATGGTGGACCCAAGGCCACAGTTGGCTAGTTTCGCCAAGAGGTGATCATTGGATACCAGATCAAAGGTTTTTTGAAGTCAAGATATATGACATCAATCTCTTCTCCCTTGTCCAGGTGATAGGTCACCCGGTCGTAGAACGAAATTAGATTGGTCCAGCAAGACCTAACCGCAACAAACCCATGCTGGCTATCCCTTAGGATGTTGGTGTCAACCAGTCCATTAAGGATGGCCTCTTCAATAAACTTTTCTAAGATCTTCCCCAGGATAGAAGTCAGGCTAATGGGCCTATAGTTAGCCGGATGCTGGAGCTGCATTGATTGATCCCCAGGGGTGATCTCCTAGGGGTGCATTACCAGGGCATCCCTATGGGTAACTAGGAATAATGGTTACAAAGTAGTGGAGAGTAGATTCAGGTTAAACAATAGGAAGAAATTTTTCACAGTAAGGGCGGCCAGAATCTGGAACAGGCTGCCAAGACAGGTGGTACTATCACTTAACTTGGAGGCCTTCAAGAGGAAGCTAGATAGGCATCTGACTGGGGTCATCTGACCTCAGTCCTTTTCATGCCTGCGGCAGGGTGTCAGACACTATGATCCTTTGGGGTGTCTTCTGACTCTACAATCTATGAACCTATGAATGCCAGAGTATTATTTGCCCTACTGGCTACAGCATCACACTGCTGGCTCATATTCATAATGTGGTCTATTATTACCCCCAGGTCTCTTTCATTCATGGTGCTAGTCAGTTTGGTGCCATCAAGCCTGTAGGTGTGTTGGGAGTTGCTCGTCCCTGTTGCAGGGCATTAAGGTGCCTGCTCCTTTAAGGGCAGAAACTGCCTAGAGAGAGGGCCCTAGCAGGCAGGCAGGAACCCCACAGGTGCATGTTACTGTGGCAGCAGGCTTAAGGAGGGAATTAGCCTGCATCTGCAGCCGGTCAGCTGACCAGAAAAGGCAGGACCCTGGGTGCACATAAATCCCAGGGCTGGGACTAGAGAGGCAGTTCCCTGCCAGCAGCCAAAGGGGAAGGAGCCTCCAGGGAGGAATTGCCCAGAGACACTGCAGCTGCCAGAAATGCTGCACTTAAGGCTAATGGGGCTCCAGGAGCTCACCAGGTACCTTTGCCTCCAAGGCACTTAGTGCCAGGGAAGAAATTTGACTCCTTTAAAGGGACAGAGCACACCCTGAACTTTTTGTGTTATGTTATAGTCCAGGGGCTCATATTTTTGTTTGCTGTTTTATAATACCAGAGGATCAGGCTGAGGCTATTGGGGAAGGAGGAGGCCTCATTGGGGAACCATTACAGTGTAGGGACCCCCAGTGCCAGAGTGGGTGCAATATTTGGTGGTGAACAGACCCCAGCATTGGTGCAGTATTCAGGGTTGAACAGACCCCAGCACCAGGGGCTCCAAAAGAGAGACAAGGCTGCAGGGAGAGCCGAGTGCCAAGGGGCACCGAGACAGAGACAGAGCTGTGGAGAACCCAGTGATGACCAGAGGCCACACTAAACTAAGGCTTTAGAGGGACAACGTGTGAATGCCATCTGCAAGGCTTGGGGCGTGGTAAAGGGGCAGTATGTAGCCACACATCTAGCCCATAAAGCTGAGGATGTCCTGAGAGGCATCCATTTTGGAGCAGGACACAAAAGAGATCCAAGAACCCACAGGGTTCAGTGGGGTCCATTAGGACCATGCCCAAAATACAAACTTGAGGGAAGCCTCCCTATTTATTATAATTACAACAAGACATAGCAGTCGAGAAAGAGAGGGTGCCCATTGGGCAGGACTGGCACAGTCCAGAAGCCCTAGGGTATCACGGCCATCCCTGGAAACCCCATCCTGTGACAGTCCCAAGGTAGAGCACTTTACATTTCTCGATGTTGAACTTCATCAGATTCCAATCCGCCCAACTTGCTAGCTTGTCTAGGTCCACCTGTATCTGTAGCCTGTCTTCAAATGCGACCATGCTTCCCCATAACGTGATGTCATTCACAAACTTAAATGAAATGGGGAATTGACTTGGGGTAACTAGATTTTCTCAGCAATTTCTCTCTTTTCTGTGTGTTCCTCATTTTTAAAGAGGGAAGTCTCTGTATGGTTGTTTGTTTGGTTTTTTTTAACTAGAGTTTTACATTGGGTTGACTAGAAGAAGAGGCAAATATTTTAAATGATCAAAAATAACTTGTTCTGCTGTTTAGAAGATGGTTTTCATCATAGATATCTTTTATAGCTAATTGCTTAATTTATTTACTTTTATTTAGTAAGTCATTTATTCTTAGCATAGTTCTGTCTTTGTGTATTGCTACAAGAATACAGTGAATATACAAGAGGAAGAAAAGTGATTACAGTGGAAATAACTTTTTAAACATATAAACACCACCACCCAGTACAGCAGCTAGTATGTATATGTATTTATTTGTATAGTTAGAACATTCTGAACAATTCCAATTAAATTAATAGCAATGGTTTAAAAGATTTTTCAAAGTTTGATTATATTTGATGATATCAAGAAAAATTACAATTACAATAAACTTATTTGCAGTCCTATCTTAGAGTCATTTGGCACTAAGTCCATGATGGCAGTTACAAAGAGTGGGAAATAACTGCATTATCTCAGATACTGTGGTATAACAACAGATGACAAATACTGACTTCTAACTAGTGACTACTGTTCATACAATCCTATAAAATCTGCACATTTCTTCTTTCTTTTTCTTACTGCTTAGGACTGTGTCAGGGTATGGAAGACTCCTCTGCTTGAGAAACTACTTTGTACATTGTGCTATATGAAACAGTTTTCTAAATCAAGCATTGGGCTATCCTCAGTGATAGTAAATGACATAATTGTGCATGATTTAATTTAGTCAAGGATGATCCTGTCTTGAGCAGGGGACTGGACTAGATGAGTTTGTAAGGTTTCTTCAGGCACTACTTTTCTATGAGTCTGATCCTATATCTTAGCCCAGAAGATGCTGGTAATCCATCTGAAATTTTTTTCCCGCAGTACTTAATGGCAGACACAATAAATTAATTGTGTACCCTTCATATATTCTCAGTGGCCATGTCTACATGAGCAGCAGGCTGCAGTTATTACTGCATAGTGATTTAGTACTTGCATAACCAAGTACTAAATGACTGCACAATAACTGGCATTACCATGCAGTAGCATCCCTTCACATTTTTTTTCTGATGCTACTATCATTGCAACAAAACCAAATTTCTACAGACATCAAGCCCTTCAAATTGCAAAATGAATGTTGAGATCATAAAATGTCTGCATCCAAGTTTATTTAGGCTTTTTACAGCACAGATTTTATTTGCATGGGAATAAATATGTTGAACTGAGCTCTGTTTCTGCCCAGCCTAATAAACATCTCTGAAGTTACTGGCATCCTGCTCCACACCAACATAGTGGTCACGGAAATTCTTCCCATAGATGTGACAAATCAAGCAGAAACACTCAATGTTTAAAGTACTTTTCTTATAAAAAGAACCCTTTGGCTTGAAGCCTCCTGGAAGTACCTAACAAGTTGATTTAGGGTGATTCACAAGGAACAGAGAAGAAAACTAGTGTAGAAGTCCTATAAGATCATGCCCTATGGATTTCCTGGTAGCACTCCAGCTAGTTAGTTCCAAGCTGGTTAAAGACATGACTTTCTTTTTGCAATATTAATTACACAAGTTTCTGTGTGGTTGCAAACAAGATACCAAACTCTCGCCTACTCTGTGATAGACCAGTGGAGGCAGAAATACACAATCCAGACACAGAAGATAGGTTTTAAACCTTGGCGGGCTTAATAAAGATAATAAGTATATTTTCAAAAGAAATCTACGTGAATTTCATCATGCTGGAATACTGTGAAGAAACAGAAAAATACAGTACATAGTGAAGAACCCAGGGGTAAACTGACTATCCTGTTACCTAAAGATGACCTAGCTGCATTATTTTTATTAAAAGTGGAAGGGACAAATAGCGGTGTTTGAAAAATAATGCCCGTGTAGTCCATAAAGCCCTGGTGGGTAAATAACAAGACACTTACATGTCTAGAAAAAGACAGAGAAACTTGCTTCTTTTTTTTCTTGCCATCCCAAATAAATACCTTCAGTATAACGGTATTTTTCCTCTTAAACAAGCAAAGAAATACATCCAGAGGTATCTTTATTGCAATCAGGCACCACCAAGAGAAGGGTGCAAAGATGATGAATTTCAGCTCCAGCAACTAAGATGCATTTCACATCATTCCCCATTCAAAGAAAGGATCAGGATTAAGCCATCTATTAGTCTACTGGATGGGCCCTTGATGTGTTATTGACCCTTCTTATCATTTTGCCATGTCCGGATTTAGTAGCATTTTTGTGGGATCAATTTCAAAGCATTTTTCATAGAAAGATGTGGTGACAGAGCTTGTAAATCCCATGTGGAGTAAAGAGAGATGGAGCTGCACTGGGTAGCTAAAGTTTTTGCCTTTTGAGCCAATTAACTGACTGCCTGTAACTCTGCCCCCAGCAGCAAATATAAGGACTGAAAATTAGGAAGTGAGAGTCAGTCTGGGTTAGGAAATCAGAGGCTGAAGAGTTCCTGAAGGGCAGAATGGATAGATTCTAGTGGAAATAGGTGCCCCAGTTGGGCTGAAGGCAACTTAGCTATGGGCAGAGAAAGAAATAGAAAGCCTCAAGATGGGGAACAGAGACTATGAATGTCAGAGTTTGATATTCAGAGAGCTGCGTGAAATGTTAGGTCTGGTGAGACTATACTCACAATGGTTCTGGGCCCTTTACAAGGACCTAGGAGTGTAGGGAGGACCCAGGACCCTATTTTGCCATGATTTATTTGGCCTGTAAGAGATATTTGCTACTGTCTTCTATTAATTTATAGTGATTGTGTGCAACAGTGATTTTGTTCCAGTACTGGCATGGAACTCATCACTGACTATCTCCACAAGGGGTGCCTGAAGTTGAGCATCAATAAATCAGTATCCTCATTTTTCTATCTGGGCTATTCTCAAGCCAAGAGCATGTTGAATATCAGAGCAGGCAACCACATCCTTACCCATGGGCATACCCCAACCTACCTAGGAGTATAGGGTCATCCCTGGGGGGGTGACCGCCCTAGGCCCTGCACTTTGGGGAACCCTACAAAGCTGGGTGAAGCGGCCATGGCAACTCCACGCTGCCACCAGCTTCACATCCAGTTGCTCAGCACCCCATCTCCTGCTGCTAAATCCACCACCAAATCTGGTACCTCCAGCCACTTGGCACACCTCCTCCCCACCTTGTTCCTGAATCCACCACTGGCTTCCTTGCATCCGGGGCAGGGACCAGGACAGGCTGATTTGCCCCATGTACCACACCCTGCTTGGGTCGCCTCTGCCTCGGAGTCACATTAGACCATTCCCTGACCGATAAACATCACATTCAGAAGGTCAGAAGTAGTCTCAGCATGGGTAGCTGCCTTAAGAAGTTTAGCCAACATGACATGGGATTCCATCTTCAAAACACTCAGAACCACTGGACTTGCAATGGTATATGTCCCAGCATAATACTGTGCTCCTGTATGGTTCATAGATTTCATAGACATTAGGGCTGGAAGGGACCTCGGGAGATCATCGAGTCCAGCCCCCTGCCCAAAGGGCAGGAAGTCAGCTGGGGTCATAGGATCCCAGCAAGATAAGCATCCAATTTACTCTTGAAGGTGTTCAATGTAGGTGCTTGAACCGCCTCCGCTGGCAGACTGTTCCAGACCTTGGGGGCTCGGACAGTAAAGAAATTCTTCCTTATGTCCAGCCTGAAACGGTCTTGCAGGAGTTTGTGACCATTCGACCTCGTCATCCCTTGGGGCGCTCTGGTGAACAGACGTTCCCCCAGATCCTGGTGGTCACCCCTGATAAACTTATAGGTGGCCATCAAATCACCCCTAAGCCTGCGCTTTTCCAGGCTAAAGAGTCCCATGGCTCTCAGCCTGTCATCGTAAGATCTGTTTTCCTGACCTCTGATCATGTGCGTGGCTCTCCTCTGGACTCTCTCAAGCTTCTCCACACCCTTTTTGAATTGTGGAGCCCAAAACTGGACACAGTACTCCAGCTGCGGCCTCACCAAGGCCGAGTACAAGGGGAGAATGACGTCCTGGGATTTGCTCAAGAAGCATCTATGGATGCACGCCAGCATTTTGGTCACTTTACTAGCCGCAGCATCGCATTGCAGGCTCATGTTCATCTTGTGGTCAATGATGACCCCCAAGTCTCTTTCTTCTGTAGTGCTAACCAACGTAGCACTGCCGAGCCTGTAAGGGTGCTGCAGGTTTTTCCTCCCAAGGTGGAGAACCTTGCATTTTTCGGTGTTAAACACCATCAGGTTCTCATCTGCCCATTTGCTGAGCTTGTCCAGGTCAGCCTGGATCACCCGCCTATCTTCTGGCGTGGATGCTTTGCCCCAAAGTTTGGTGTCATCGGCGAACTTGGCCAGTCCACTCCTAACTCCAATGTCCACATCATTAATGAAGATGTTGAACAGTATGGGTCCCAGGACCATGATGAGTGACTGCCATCAATCACAACCCTCTGGGTCCGACCACGGAGCCAATTTCCCAGCCAGCAGATCGTGGTGGAGCCAAGGCCACAACTGGCCAGTTTGGCCAAGAGGTGATCATGGGATACCAGATCAAAAGCTTTTTTGAAGTCAAGATATATGAGATCAATCTCTTCTCCCTTGTCCAGGTGATAGTCCAGAAGTTATCACACTAAAAAACTCAACACTGTATTTAACAGTGTGTTGATACCCATAACAGCCTACACAACTACACACACATAGATGTACCTTCTGTGCTCTTGGGCATTAGACCAAGTAATATAAGAAGACAGACCCTAACATCATTACCAGCAATAGAGGCAAGAGATGATGAAAATCAACTACTCCATCAACTGTTAACTGAAGACCCAAACAGTCAGAGACATAAGAGGCTCAAAAGTCCTAATCCATTTGTACATGAAGCCCACAATCTCCTGGAAGAGAATGGTTATAATGAACCACGCCTATGGGCAGCAGCGGGGTGGGCCAAATGCTGGGAGAGGTCAGATCTATTCCTACAGCATTTTATACCAAAAAACAAGTCCCCATCATGTATGACATCAACAGACAAGCATGCCTTAGGCTGACCAGACTGAGATCTGGATACAAACACTTCAAAATGAAACTCACCTGATGGACATCTTGGACAGCCCCCTGTTTGAATGCTGTGTCCAACAAACAACACAGAACCTAACAGAAAGCTGCAGTCTTTATAAATGCCCAGACAGGGGCATCCACACATTAAGTGATAATACCAGGCAGTGGCTTATAGATGTGGAAGTTGGTATCTGACACCATAAGAAAGAGAGAGATTTTGTTGAAAGCATCACTGGTTTTGAGCAAAATAAAGACTGCAGGGCTGTAATAGTCCAGGACAAGGCTGGCTTAATAGCCCAATATATCTAGCTGGAAAAAGGATCACTTTGTGGCCTACCTACAAGAGGCAATAGGTTCTAGCCTGATGTTCTTTCCTTGGTTTACTCTCATTATTAAACTGCCTGTAAACCTATCCCTAGAGCCTAGAGACCATTTCTCAGGTTCCAAGCTCTGTCTTCTGTGTAATTGCATTAAAAGCTGTGGGACAGATCAGACTTTCAGCTTATTTTAAATTGGTGTAGCTCCATCTGATGATTTACACCAAATGAGAACTTGCCCCTCTGTTATCATGTACTGCACATCACTGAAAGAAGAACAAGAAATCTCAGTATGTATTTGCTATATCTAATATGGATTTCATGGCTGAACAATTCAGTCTCTCATCTGAAAGGCCTGTTGTTCATTGTCAAGGTTCAGTGTAAAAAATAACATTGAACACAGTTAAGCTTGCTAGAACTCAATAACTTTTCCCCTAGTCATTTAAACATTTCCCCTAATCAGTCCCCTACAATAAAAATAATCTCCATAGCCTGATGACCTCTGAGACAGCTTTACAATGATACTGATTTTGCATTTTGTTGTGAGAGTCAGGTATCTAAAGAACCAAAAACAAAATCAACTGAATTATTTCAGGGTTGGGGGGGGGTTTAGTATGGACCAAATTTAACCTTTTTCCTCCTGCAAATAGAGAAAAATCCAGCTTTTTGTTTTCCTCCCAGAAAGATTTTGCATTAATCCCCTAAACAGTCCTCTTTCTTCCCATGTCTAGTTCTTCCTGACAGTAGGTAGCCTTTTTCCTCCCTCATTGACTGCTATTTCTGCCTCTATCTCACCTTTTCCATCAACAAAAGAGGCCTCTTGATGATATAGTAAGGATAAAAATAGAATGGCTCTCAAGTTCATACACGGTAACTACTTCCAGATATTGAAAAGTTTTGGTAACCTGGGGACCTTTGGGTAACCTGGGGAAAATTAAGGCAGACCCTGAGGCCACTCTGACAGGCACCAGAAGCCTAAGTAGTTCCAGGCAGGACACAAACAGAGGTTCAAAGGTGGCATTAAACAACCTCATTCTGTAACCTTAGCACCCAATGTATGTGCTATCTCAGTTTAGACAAAGGGTTCACCGTGGCCTTTGTAAATTGTATTAGGCATTATACTACAAGGATTAGTGACCATTTGGCTGATCCTGACTTTCATTTACTACCTCAGTTTTTCTCAAATGAAAAATTCCATTGAATTCTTTGGAGTTACCCTTCCTCTGTGCCACTGTTAATAAGCACAGATATTATTAGGAATGGTCCATTACTAGCATCTGACAAAATAGGCTGTTGGCTGTGAAAGTGCAAGCCTCTCTGAAGCAAATATGCCCTAAGGTGCCACCCTACCCTGCCTTCTGCCATACCGTTAATAAAAGGAGATTCAGGCCCAAAGTACCTACTGGTAGGAGGGAATGCAACACTGATCAAAGGGACCTGACTTCCCAACAGAGTACAGTGCATCAGTAATAATCTGCAGGCTTAATTAATAACTACAGTTAGCAAAAGGGCATGACTTTTCCCTGTTCTTATTCAGTGTCAGAATTGATTTTTTTAGAAAATAGACCTCTGGAATAGAAATCAGAAATCATTGGGTAGAAGTTGTGCTTAAATATTTGGATTTTACTGATGATATCTGTCTCCTAAATACTTTGATAAATGATATGTAAAAAGGACTGGTAGCCTAGTCAGAAAAATTAGGTCATATGACCAACAAGTAAAAAACTATAGTTATGAAAGCCAGCATTACCTTGTAAATGGAGTAGCTTTGAATTTATGTTTATGGCTTTACTTACCTAGACATCTTCCATAACTCTAGTGACTGAATCTACAGTATAAGAACTTGAGTGTTTAGATGTGCTGCTTTTCAAAAGCTTACACCAGTGAAAATGTAATGTCACCAACACCAGCATTAAGCTGCAAATCTTTTGTAATAATATATTAAGCAGACTCCAATATGAAAGAATAATTTCTGTATCCAAGCACAGCTTTCAGGTGTGTGTGCCTGGGCTAAACATTCAGACTAAAGTGGTCAAATAACCTAAAAAGTATTAAAATCTGGGAATTGGTATAACTATCAACTGCTGTGCCAACTGTGCATCTGATAAGGGGAACGTACCTTTGGCCACATTTTAAGAATGCCAAATAGCAGGCCTCCTAAAAATGACCTGTTTTGGCACTCCAATGAAAACAGGAGATGTTGACCAAAAGGAACTTTCTATAGCATCATAATGACTGAAACGGGAACCTTACAGATTCACAATTTAAGGAAATAAAGGAAACTGACACCAGAACAGGCTGTACTGATGACTGACCAGTGCCTTACACAGGGACTGTGGCTAGGGACAGATATTCAAAAAGCCCTGAGCCTGAATTAATTCAATCTTTGCAGGTCACTCTAACCTGGTTAGGCTGAACTGGTTTGTAACTGCACAGACATTCTCTCTGCACTGACGAAATGCAGGCACATGCCTGCAGTGGCTCAGGCTAGAAGCCAGGAAGAGGGGGTGGGGTTGGGCAGCCCTCCCTTCCCTTCCATAGTGCTGAGCTGATGTTGTGGGGAGGGGTGGCCAGACCCTACTGGGATGCTCTGATTAGGGAGGAATGTAAACCCCCACCCTGCCTGCACTGTCTCATGCTTTTCCCCACTCACTGCTCAAGGGATGGGAGTGTTGCCAAGCCCCAACCCCCTGCTAGCACTCTGAGGCAAGGAAAGGGGGGGGGGGGTGCAGTGCATGCATTTGGTGGTGATACAGAGCTTTTCAGTCTCCCTCTCCCTGCTTCTTTATACTGTCTGCAGAAAACTGACAGGCAAGCAAGCCAGCAGAGAGCTGATAAAAGTGTTTATCACCTCCTCAGCAAAACAATAGCCTCTGTCCATTAGTTCAAATTCTTCTTAAACAACTTACCAACTTATCTATTGATTAGCTCCAAAAAGCCCTAAGCTATCACTGTTCTATCTACCTGTCCCAGTGAAATTGGAGACACACACAGACACCTTTTGGCATTAGCTAGCGTACCACATGCCTATGGTCCATGGGGCTGGGATCTGTGCTGTGGGAGATGAGAAGGAGGGAGGGATGGGGGATTACTGCTTCAGCAGTGAGCAGTGAGGTGGCATGGGGCAGGGGGAAGCCATGCAGACCCTGCTGTACCTGCAGTCTCTGCCAGAGCTGCAGCTAGGGAGCAGAAGGGAGGGGAGGGGTAAGCCCTGCTGTAGAGCAGAGACCCTTGCCCAGCCCAGAGAACATGCCAGGATGCTGGGGGAGTCTGGTTAAATTTAAACCAGCTAGGGGTCTGGGATAGATATTGCGTAAACCAGTTTGACCCGAATCACTAAAGTCTGATACTACATTCAACCAGGTTCATCTCAAACCGGTTTCAGCCATTTTCAAACTGGTTTATGTGCACTGAACATCTGTTCTGTTACAGGTTTAAACCAGTTTCTGATCACTTAAACCAGTTTATGTGTAATGTCTGTCCCTAGCCCATACGTAAGGCTGGAAAACACATCACGAGGTTTAATCCAGCACCCTGATCAAGGCACAGAGATAGTTAGAGGATCGTTGTTGATTAAACCATTGCAGTCAAGTGTCTATTTAACTTGCTCTTAAACATTTCTAGGAATGGAGATTCCACACTTTCCAAAGCTGAACCATCACCTTCCTAATCTCCAACCTAAATTTCATCTACTGCAGTTTGACTACATTGTTCCTAGTTTTGTCCCTGATATGACAGAAAAAGGTATGTGACAGTGCAAGAAGTAGACTGGACTGAATGGGATAGCTTTAATCATATGAGATATTAATAGTCAAAATCTTAAGGAGATATAGCTCTTTCTTTCTCAAATATGATTATTTAACTTACCTGTCCTTTAAAATGCTTAACACTGTTTACTCAAGAAGAGATCTCTAAAATTAATTCTATTTGTTATTTTAGGACTACATTTTCTCCTCATGATAATGAAACTCAATGGAAGCTGTTAGTAGGGCTGTGTGAAGCTTCAGTCCCTGATTCAATCTGGTGGAGATTCGGCCCAATTCAATAGCTGAATCTCCAAATCAGAATCAAATCAGAGAACCCTTTTATCTCTCCAAATCAAATCACAGCCCTCCAAATTGATTCAGAGAGATTCAGAAAGATTCAGAGATTTGGACGTAGACACAGCTTTAAATGTTTTTTCTACATACCTCTAGGTAGCAGGCAGCTCATGAGTGCTGCAATGCTGGGGTGCACAGAGGGACAGGGGACTCCCCAGGACACTCGGCAACAGACCAGGAAGTGTACCAGAAGCACTTACAGTCCACTTCTGGTTCCACAGGGGAGCATGCCGGGGGGGCTGCCAAGCACATGGAGCCCCCCTTCCCCACACTCCTGTGGGATGCCTCATGTGCCCCAGCATTGCAGCAATCATGAGCCATGCCTGCTACCTCAAGGTACGTAGAAAAAACTTTTAAAGCTGTGTCTATGTCTGAATCGCTGATTCTCCGAATCAGCATCAAATCTTCAGATTCAGATTTGGCCAAATCAAATCAGGGACAGTGATCTGAATCAACGAATCCAATCACTGTCCCTGATTTGGGCCAAATCTGAATCCATATTGAATAAGGCCCGCTTCGCACACCCCTAGCTGTTAGCATATAAAGAAAAGCCTACAGAAAACAATAATTTGGTGCAAGATAAAAGATAACAACTAACAATTAATTTTAAAAACACTTGACCTAAATATGATTTGATGTTGTTCTGCACAGCTCAGCCACACTGCTTCCTCTCTCTCTCTGGGATGTGCCAACTGCATCTAGAAACTTCAAAACAGAATTGGTCAGGTTTCAGATAAAACATCTACTTGCAGAATTCTAACAAAAAAAGTTAGAGCCTCACAAGAAAACCTAAATAGTGCTTCTCTATGTCAGGAAAAAATGGAAAAACAACTGTGAGTGCAATATCTTCAAATAACCTTTTGACTTATTATGGGAGAATTGTGTTTCAAAACAAAAGCCAAGAAAAGCTGAGAGTAGCTTGTCTTCCTTTGGGAAAATTCTGCATAATTACTTACTGTTATCAATATGTTCAGTCTTACAGCAGTTTTGCACAGAACAACTATTTTATAAGAAAAGAAAACTAATTTTTGAAATATTTAAATTGAAAATATTTTTTAAATGTTTCAACTTTCCAGATATTTCACATATAACCAAAAAGATTACTTACAGGGGAAAAAACAGAACACATTTTCAGATAAGCTGCAATTTACTATTTTGCTATGGTTAGCTTTCCCTTTCTTCTTAATTAGAGTACCAAAATGTCAAAATAACTTGTTTCGGTTGTGGCATTTCTTTTAAACTGGATGCTTAGAATATAGCTGTGAACATGGACTCTTTTAAACTTGCAAATACAGAGACTTTCTTTGCCTTGCTGCAGCGAAAGTTCAATTTAGATAAGACGTATACAAAATAAAATCCTATCCACATTCAAGTTAATAGGCATTTCACCAACAGTGTTCTTCATTCATCCTATTCAGATTTTGTTCTAATTCCAAGGCTGTTATTTCTGCCATCAAAAAATAGCAAACTTGTTACTGTGCACAATTATGCATACTGAATACAGAGTTTGCTATAAATAAATGCATATCATTACAAGCAACTCTGATACAATTGTCATATTATCTTGTGTCATGCATATCTTAGTAACTTGTACTTATATTATACTTTTGCTTAAATTAGAAGAGTGACATTCCCTCACCATCACCATTTCTTTTTTTCATAGTCAACAAGAAATGATGCTATGTTACATTTGATTTAGATAAGCAAAATTATACAAAAATCATAGAGGCTGCTCATAGGAAATTAATTTGAATCTAGTGAATTCAAGTTAGTTCTGTTTAAATTAAATGGAAGTATAAACAAAACTAGGCCTATCACTAAGGTTCTTCAAAAACATATGTCAGCAATACTGAAGAGTTCAAGAATGTGAATGTGGAGGAAGACTGGAATTTATTTGTCAAGGTTACAAACACTACCTGGAATTTACTGGTATATCCTGAGCAAGGGGAGAAGAACTTACAAGGAAGAATTACACATCCAATTTGATGAATAACTATCTCAAAAAGCATATTAAAAGTAAACAGGGAATCTACAAGGAATGGAAAAATTGATTGATCAGCCTAGAGAGCCAGTTAAGAAAGGAAGTCATAAAGTGAAAATTACCAAAAGCCAAGCTGTTTCACACGAAATCAAATGTCAAAGGTTTTTCAGTTCCTCAGTCATATATACTTTAAAAAATGAGAAAAGAAAGAGGGGGAGATTTTATTAATTTATAAATAAAGATGGTCCAGGTACACCACCAAACAGCAAAGACAAAACTTATAATAACTGATGGTTCTTATAAGATTGTGTACATTTTCACAAACATAAAGAATTCTCTGTCCTTAGGGAAGACAAGCCTCCAAGTCACAGCTAGAAAACTCAATAAAAAATAGTCAAAAAATTAGACATAAGCCAAACACACAGTGGATAGACACTGTCAAGGAAGAGTGTGGTAAGGGCTGTGTGAAGCTTCAGTCTCCGATTCAATTCGGCAGAGATTTGGCCCTTTTCAGTGGCTGACTCTGAATCCAAATCAAATCATGAGACCCTTTAATTTCACTGAATTGAGTCAGAACTCTCCAAATTGATTTGGAGACATTCAGCGATTTGGATATAGACATAGCTTTAAATGTTTTTACTAAATGCTTCTAGGTACCAGGCAGCTCTTAAATGCTGGGGCAGATGGAGCTGGGGCAGATGCTGGGGCAGATGGAGCATCCCACAGGAGTGTAGGGGGCTCCCCAGTGTGCTTGGCAGCAGACCTGGAAGTGGACCAGGAGCACTTCCAGTCCACTTCCAGGTCCACCGGGAAGTGTGCAGGGGCCCCTGCACCCCATGTCCCCTCAGCTTGGCAACCAGTGCCTCCTGGGTCTGGGGGGGCACCCAGGGTCCCCCCATGGCCAATTGCTGAACCAGGGAGGCACAGGGAGGCCCCCAGCATGGTCAGCAGTAGACCCGGAAGCAGACTGGAAGTACTTCCAGTCTACTTCTGGTTTCACTGCCAAGAATGTGGAGGGGCCCTCTGCGTTCCTATGGGATGGTCCATCTATGAAGCCAGTCAGCCTCACTTCTATCCTGGGGAAGGTCTTTGAAAAAATTATCAAGGGCCACATTTGTGAGAGCCCTGCAGGGGAAATGATGTTGAGGGGTAGCCAGCATGGGTTCGTGCAAAGCCAATGCTGCCTGACTAACCTGGTCTCTTTCTATGACCAGGTAACAAAGAACTTAGATGGGAAGGAGGAAGTCGATGTCATCTTCTTGGACTTCCAGAAGGCCTTCGACACAATGTCCCACCCAATTCTGGTGGGCAAGCTGAGGGACTGCGGCACTGACGAATGCACAGTCACATGGGTGGCAAACTGGCTCCAGGGCGCACCCAGAGGGTGGTGGTGGACGGGTCGATGTCGAACTGGGAAGGTGTGGGCAGCAGAGTCCCCCAGGGCTCAGTCCTTGGACTGGTGCTGTTCAACATCTTCATTAGCGACCTGGACAAGGGTGTGGAGAGCACCCTGTTCAAGTTCACTGATGACACCAAGCTGTGGGGTAAAGTGAATACACCGGCAGGCAAGGACCACATCCAGGCAGACCTGGATAGGTTAGAGAAGTGGACGGATCTGAACAGGATGCGGTTCAACAAGGACAAGTGCAGGGTGCTGCACCTGGGGAGAGGGAACCAGCATTACGGTTATAGGTTAGGGGCTGACCCTCTCAGCAGCACAGAGACAGAGAGAGATCTTGGAGTCAGGATTGACTCCAGGATGAATATGAGTCGCCAATGCAATGAAGCAATAGGCAGAGCCAACCGCACCCTATCATGCATCAACAGGGGCATCATTAACAGGTCCAGAGAGCTCTTGCTCCCCCTCTATGCAGCACTGGTCAGGCTGCAGCTGGAGTACTGTGTCCAGTTTTGGGTGCCGCACTTCAAGAAGGACGTGGAGAACCTGGAGAGGGTCCAGAGGAGGGCCACTCATATGGTTGATGGCCTCCAGCCCTATGAGGACAGGCTGAGGGACCTGAATCTCTTCAGTCTCCGCAAGAGGAAACTGAGGGGGGATCTTGTGACTGCCTACAACCTTATCAGGGGCCACCAACAGGAACTCGGGGAAAGTCTGTTCACCAGGGCCCCCCTTGGGGTCACCAGGAACAATGGCCACAAGCTGAGGGAGGATAGGTTTAGGTTAGATATTAGGAAAAACTACTTCACTGTAAGGGTGGCCAGAGCCTGGAATAGGCTTCCCAGAGAGGTGGTGCTCTCACCTTCCCTGGAGATCTTCAAGAGGAGACTGGATAGGCACCTGGCTGGGGTTTTATGACCCCTACCACCTCCAGTGCTCCTTCCTGCCCATGGCAGGGGGTCGGACTAGATGATCTGTCTGAGTCCCTTTCAAGTCATTGATTCTATGATTCTATGATCTGCCCCTCCATCTCAGTATTCGTGAGTCATGCCTGGCACCTTAAGGTATGTAGAAAAACATTTAAAGCTGTGTCTATGGCCGAATCACTGATTCTCTGAATTAGACTTGAATCTTCACATTTGCATTCAGCCAAATTGAATCAGGGACAGTGATCTGAATCAATTAATCAAATCAATGTCTCAGATTCAGACCAAATCTGAATCTGAATCAAATATGGCCTGTTTTGCACACCCCTAGTAAGTTTTATAAACTACCCTATTGTCTGTTGCCATGCCTAACTATTAGGTTGTCATTCTCAGCTTCTGCTGTCATTACCATAGGTGGCAGAAGGGGGAGGCAGCAGTAGGGCCACAAGGAAGCCTGGGCCACACAGATATGGGAAACCCCCCCATTACCTCCCAGGATGCACACAATGGCAGGAGCTACCACCCCCTCCCCATACCCCCTGGATGAGCCATGGCTCCATCCCATGACTCGTATCAGCTGTGCAGGGCCTAGTGGGGTGAGTGCAAGGGTCCCAGGGGCTCTGTCCCCTCCGGACCAGTAGTGCAGCTGATTCTGGCCCTAGCCTGGCCCCCACTTTGGGACCCCTGAGTGGTGCAGGTCTGGGGCCGATGCAGAGAGGCACCTAAGAGTGGTGCCAGGCTGGGGGCGGTGAGTTCGTTGGCACTGGCACCGGACAACAATCTCGGGTGTGGGGGAAGGGTCAGCCATATGGGCACAGCAGGCCCCGGCCCTGATTCCAGCTCTGCTCCACTCCCTCCCGATCCCTACCCGGTCCCAACCCCAGCCCCAATCCCTCTCCCACTCCCTCCCTCCACCGACTTTCCAACCTGGGGTGGGGCGCGCACACACTTAACCCCCAGAAAAAAAAATTCTCCCTCTGCCTATGGTCATTACCATAACCAAGTCTCTAAATTATTGTTCCCACCGCCTGTTGTGGGTTGCTATTCCTCACCCCCACATATGATTCTTCTCTCAGCATGTGATGAGTAGGAAGTGATGAGATGGGCTGTCCGTATGTGGAAGACTTTGCAGACAGTGAGGAACTTTTTCACTCCTCATTCATTTATTTTTACCTTCTTTTCTGAGTCTTCTATTCTAGAGGGCCAGAAGGTTCCTCAGCATAGAATCGTAGTGTCATAGAAAATTAGGGTTGGAAGGGACCTCAGGGGGTCATCTAGTCCAACCCCCTATGCAAAGCAGGTCCATCCCCAGCTAGATCAACCCAACCAAGGCTTTGTCTAGCCAAGTCTTAAAAACCTCCAAGGATGGAGAGTCCACAAGCTCCCTGGGTAATCTATTTCAGTGTTTTACTACCCTCCTAGTGAGAAAATTCTTCCCAGTATCTAACCTGAACTTCCCTTGCTGCAACTTGAGACCATTGCTCCTTGTTCTGTCATTTGCCACCACTGAGAACAGTCTAGTTCCATCCTCTTTTGAACCCCCCTTCAAGTAGTTAAAGGCTGCTAGTAAATCCCCTCTCGGTCTTCTCTTCTCTAAACTAAATAAGCACAATTCCCCAAGCCTCACCTCATAAGTCAAGTGCCTCATCCCCCTCACCATTTTCATTGCCTTCCACTGGACTCTCTCCAATTTGTCCACATCCTTTCTGTAGTGAGGGACCCAAAACTGAATCCAGTACTACAGATGTGGTTTCATTAGTGCTGAATAGAGGGGAATAATCATTTCCCTTGACCTGCTGGCAACACTCTGACCAATACAGCCATGTATGTCATTAGCCTTCTTGGCAACAAGGGCACACTGTTGGCTCATATTCAGTTACTGCTCACTGTTATCTCCATGTCATTTTCTGCAGAACTGTTGCCCAGCCAGTCAGCCCCCAGGTGCATGGGACTTTGCACTTGTCCTTGTTGAACCTAAAGAGATTTCTTTTGGCCCATTCCTCCAATTTATCTAGGTCACTCTGAATCTTAGCTCTACCTTCCAACACATCTACTACTCCCCCCAGCATGCAGTACTCAAAATGTAAGCTGGAATTACCGTAGATAAATTCAAATTTCCCTGGTGGTCAGGGCCTCATATTTTCTAACTGGGAGAGATTTTTACCTGAATGAGACTATACAGCTCCTTCAGGAGAAGGTAAGTCTAACCAGACATTATATCCACCTCTTTCTTTAGGTCAAAAAACTGTTGAGGCCATCAGGCTTTGAAGAGAAATGCTAAATAAGCTAAGCTCTAGCAAGGAACATTTTGAGTGTGAGCGTGTGTTGCTGTAAATAGTTGCTGTAAATAGTTTCATAAGTAGGATATCTAGATGCCCTTTTTGTAATGCTACCAGATCATAATTCTAAGTCTGGCTTGTTCCAATCAGGGAATCAGAACAATTAATCCCCTGAGACTGCAGGGAAATAGGCACCACTGGCAGTAAGCCTGGTTCAGTACCCTGGGTTGAACCTGGTCCTACTAGGGCAATCAGAGTGGCCAATCCTCTGAGGCCTCAAGCAACAGACCCCATCTTCTCCCCTTTAATAGCTAGACCTAGCCTGTAGTACTCTGTCTACTCAAAGATTTACACACTTGCTTCTGGCCCCTGTGCACTTCCTTACCTTACCAGTTTTTTCTCTGGTTTTGACTTGGGTTTTGTTTGGTAATATCTTTTATTGCCTTAGCTGTATACTTGGTAGAGCTGTTTCAACAAGTTTTCAGGAACTGAAGAAGGCTACTCCTTCAGGTTTGAGGAAGAAGCAAGTGCAACCTAAGATAAATTACTGTGCAGTAAATTACTCAGGCATAAATTTGTTACATGCAAATGCAAGTAGCACATTTACCCATGAGTAGTTACTGCTCAGTAATGCATATGTGGATGCCAGCTGGGAGCAAATCTGCTCCTGATCATCCCTGCCACTAGAGGGCCAGCCTGAAGGTAGCCCCAGGGCTCTGGGCTCGGAGCTTCTTCTGCTCCAGGGCTGGGCCAGTTCTATGCCTGCCCCAGCCTCAGGCCCTTAAAAGTCTGCAGACATTTTGAGCCCTGGAGCACATACAGGCATCCTGAGGCCACTCCAGGACCCTGTGTTCCCCTGGGCAGGCTGCAGGCCAGTTGCACCAGCCTGCCTGCCTGACACTGTAGTGCCACATGCCTGCCAGACCCATGCCATCCAGGCCTGCAGGGTGCTGCAGGCTCCTGACAGCATGCAGGCCCAGCTGCCAGCAGCTTATGGTCACTGGGGCCCGCTCCAGCTGCCGACAGTTCACCCCCAGCAGCCTGCCCAGAGCCTGCAGGTGCTGTGGGCCACTGCGTTGCTGTGCAGCTGGATGTCCCATGCCATGCCCCTGCACTGGATGCTGCAGGCAGGTACAAAGCTCAGCAGCAAAGGGACAGCTGCACAGAGGCCCAGAGAGCCAGCATGGGAGCCGCAATGTCCTTGTCATTCCTGACACCAATGCCCACTACCCAGGGCCCCAGCTGGTCACAAGAGGAGACTAGCAACCTTGTGGAACTGTTGGGTGAGGTGAAGATACAGCACCAGTTCACACAGAGTGGGCCCCCCAGTGCTGACATCTACATGGAGCTGTCAGGCCGGATGCATGAATACACGCACAACCAGTCAGCACAGCAGTGCTGCATAAAGGTCAAAGCCTTGCAGGCACAGTGGGTTTCCATCACCAACCACTATCAACAGTCAGGAAGTACCCAGAAGTCCATGTCCTTTATGTAGCAACTGACAGAGATCCTCATGCCCCAGGACCCAGGCTGCAGCCACGCTGTATAGAGCATCCTGGGCAGCCTGGATAAGCCCCAACCCTGGCCTGGCACCCATGGTGATAATTCACTAGGGAAGGGCTCTCAGGCCTCCACCACGGGCTCCCAGCTGCAGGCCTCCAGCAGCCTGTCAGGGTCCAGCCAATCAGATGGGGTCCAGGTGGAAGCTGCATGGTGGCAGCAGCCCCAGCCATGTAGTAAGCCCTCCATGATCTAGTATTTCATAATCCTTAACTGCTGACTTAATATCACTGCAGCCTTTAACCATTAAACCACAGAAGACTATTTTCACCTCCTGCAAAAGGACCGTTTTCCTTCACATTGTCACATACATACATCATTCATTCTATCATTACCTCTTCCCACATACACCAAACATGCCACAAACCTTTCATAAGCATTTTCCTTATACTAAATTTAAGTTCTAAATCACGAGACCAGTAGGGTAAATATATCTAAAATAATGAGACCAATATGTCAAATGCATTCATGCCAAGCAATAGGAAATTTAAAATAGATGGTTAATTCCAGAACACTAATAATGACTGATCAAAATATTATAAAAAGTAAATCATAAAAAATTAACTTTATCTTAATGGTTAAATATTTCATTATATAAAAAGAAAAGTAACAACATAAGCAATCAAAGCAATTGTAGTTACTGCAATACTACAGCAGTGCAGGCCACAGATGAAGACCACTGGGTGCCAGACACCATCCTGGACCTGGTAGTTGCCTTCATGCCACCCACTGCCCAGTCCACGACCCTAGCCCCACCTGCCCCCTGGCAGCTGTCCACCACCTGAGCCTGGAAGGAGGTCCTGCACTGCCCCTGGTCCAGCCCCTGCCCTGGGTCTCCCACCGTTTACTCCCTCCACCTGGGTCCTGCTGCTCACCCTGGCTCCACATGGGTATGGAGCTGAAGCTGTCTGCAGTGGGACCAAGACTGCATGCCAGCCTGCTGACCCTGGACCCCAGGTGCTCAAGAGGAAGCCACCTGTGCCAGGGGACCACAGGCCTCCATTGCTCCTGGGCAAGCCCCCCACCCACCAGACTTGCTGCAGCATACACACCCATGGGGGAACAGCCAGAGGCTGAGGTACTTGCTGCCTGTCCCTAGCTGGGAGCAGAGAGGGGCTGCCTTTTCAAAAGGGCTCCCAACTACCAGAAGCTGCAGCCCAAGACTCAAGCTCCCCCTGGTGGTGGCAGGGTCCCTTTGCAGGGCCTCAGGAAGCAGGAGCAGCTTGCTGCCATTAGCAGCAAATCTACTTCCATGTCCTGCATGTGCAGACACATGCCCAGGAGTGTTTACTCGCAAGTATTTTACTTGTGAGTAAACTAATCCAACATCAAGTGCACTTGTACACTTGTGCCCACACTCTTATTTCTACAAGTAACTACACACATTTATAAATAATTACACAAATATCTAACTGCCCCCCCACACACATGCACACCCCAAGTATGCATGGCTATGAAAAGTCTAACGCCATTGATCTGTGAATCTCTTCACAAATAAAAATAGGAAAATGTATCCCTGTCTTTCTTGGAAATGTTTTTTTTAGAATAATGTTGTCCACAGGTCCAATAGATGATAATTGCAGAGGATGGTTCAGTTACTCTTCATTTTTCATGTCAGTACCTAGTGGAAAGTGCCTTGAAGCATGTCTGCACTGCAGATTTGCCATGCAAAGCAGTAACATGCCCCATGCACATTTCTTCTTCTGGAAGCAGTGAAGCTATGTCTGCACATCACCATTTTAGAGGTAACTAGCACTGATGATAAGTTCCAGAGGGACCATACTTATTCTTTTGCTCACAGTGCCACAGGAACATGACTACACTACTCCTAGTTTTGGAGTTTAATGCAGAGTTAGTGCTTCTGAGTGGTGTGGCTTGTGGGTGTCTGGCATGAGAAACGTGCAATGAAGACGTGTCCTTGCTGGTCTATAAAAGAGTCATAAGTACTGGTTTCTCATTGATGGGCTCAGACCTCTTTGAACTGACTGACTGAAGGGCATACTACACATTAAGCCGCATTACAGGGTCATAGATGTGCCAAAAAATGCCTATATTACATTACTTCGACATTCACACTGTTTGCACTCAAGATAGTGTGAGTGGGTAGGGAAAATTTTCAGAAAAGGCACAGACAAGTTTCCTAACTTTTTATATAAATATAATTTTATTATATACCCTGTAAGTAATATATAAGTATAATTCTCTCTCTCTCTCTCTCTCTCTCTCCCCCTCCCCACAGAGGGGGCCTATTTATATATATTTATATAGTGATAATGTTATAGATATATATCACTGTAATATAATTATATATTTCTATTATATCATATACCCTTTACCTGTCTATCTATTTCACATTATTCAGGCCACTAAAGAGTGGAATTTTTTTATTATTTTATTGTTTTATCTTGTTTCATTTAAATTTCTATTTGTTGCTGTATTTTCTGGAATGTCAGTTTGCATTTAACAGGTGATTTCACTGAGTTGTGCACAGAAATGTTCAGGTTATTTTTCTTGAGAGCGTAGGATTAATTTAGAATCCACCAGCATGCTTTTATTTTAATGTTCAGGTTTTTGTGAACCATGAATTTGATCTATCACTTTGCAGCCAGGTCACCTAGCTTTGTTAGGTCCCCCTGGAGATCCTCACAAGTTTGCCTTATTGATCGAACAAGGCAACATACAATGATTTTTACTTTCTTTTTTAAACAAACTATTCTATATTTTATATCAGCTATTTCATTTTCAGATTCCTTCAGGATGTTTGTACAAATACCATTAATCCTTGTAAGCATTCAACATTTATAACATTTTTATATGTGAAATAATTAAGCCTAAATAAATAGGTAAAATATATGTAATTATTGTTATCTCAATTTTATAAAAGCATTATCTTACTCAAGTATCACCTCGGTGCAGTACCCCAACTGAGATTCCAAAGGCTGTGTATAGCTAACCAACCTGGTAGTATAGGTCTTGCAAGAGGAGCAGGGAAGTAACAAAGGACTACAGAGCCTCTGTATACAGTTACTCTTGAGAAGCTGAACAGGGCTGCTTAGTGCTGAGCATGGCAAGAGAGAGCATGTAGTCCTGGGAGGCATGCTTCCCTGGATGGCACGCTATTGTCACAGTTAACCCTCAGCGGCCCCCATGCTGGGGGTGGAGACGCTGGGCGTCAAGATCATGGAGTCCAGGGTGGTATGCTTCCCCAGGCTCTTGCCATACTTAGCCCCCAGGGTCAGTTTCCAGATGAGGGAGAGCCCCTGCTTACTAGGCCCTCTAGTACCTAGTCATAGATGCACAGGTCAGAGGCTGCATTAAGCTTTAAACTATGACTACTCTGAAATTGTTCTAACTTTAACACCACCTAACATTCAACAGATTTAGTAGGGTTTAAGGATAACCTGGAATAGCACACTAACTTCACCTTAAGCCTGATCACCTTAAGCTTAAGACTTATGGGGCACTGACAGACATGGGGAAAAGGGGGGAAAACATGCTTTACCAGAAGAAGCAGCATCGGTATAGATCGGGCACTTCAGTGGGGCTTTTTGACACTTTTCTCTAAAATTGATTCACTCAGGTATTAGATAACAAAGGACTTCAGTGAGGCTTTTTGGTACTTTTCTCTAAAGTTGTTTCAGTCAGGTATTAGATAATAAAGCACCAAAAAAGCCCTACTGAAGCACCTAATCTATAGACATTAGGCAAGCCAGGTCCAAACTCATGTGATGCCTCTTCTGGGCATGTACTGGGGTCGATGTGGGGGTGTGCAAAGTGCTAGTTGTTTGTTGTTTCTTTTTTTGGGGGGGAGGGGGTTGGGGGGTCACATCTGTAAGCAGCCATGAAGTCTAGATAGGTTAATTATTTTTAAATGTTCTGTTCCTGAAGTTACCAAATTCATTTCCAAAATATATTATAGCTAGAAAAATTTTCTAGTTTGCCCAAGAATCATTCAGTCATACTGAGAGTCAAGATTTGATATGAAATACTTTTGATGCTTTCTCTTTTTCAAAATGCAGTGGTTTAATACAATATGTAATTTCAGTAGCTATGGTTGACAGTAAATTTTATTCATACCAGTTTCATTTCTTTGATGTGAGAAAGAAGAAACAAAATTGTTTGGTTGTCTTATTTTCAAAAAGCTTGCATGTATGTCTATGCTTGCCATATGGCCTTATTGATTTCCCGTGAGACTTCTACAAGCATTCTGTATGCATGTGAATTGTTCCTAGGCATGTAGCAGGTGTTCCCTGCAAAATAAAAAGTCTGGTAATGTGTATGGAAAATGGCAACTTCAATCAATCTGCAGCATGTAATTTACATAGACTTGCATTAATGACTATTATAGATTATAAAATTAATTAAATTATAATGGAAAATATCCTTTTAAGAAAAGAGGATTAAAAAATAAATTGAATTCAACAGGAGGCACAAATCATGTGCAATAGAATTCCTGAGACAGGTAGCAGGAAGAAATATGTGGTTTCTCCCATGCTACTATATATATCATTTGAGTAATCTGAGCTGAGCTACCTCACTATGTATTTCTTCCCTCCACAGCAACTATGAAGTTGATTAAATGCAGCCAACAGTGAGCATGACTGTCAAAAATGCACAGCCCATATTAGACAAGCATGCTGATGGGATGGGGGGAGGGTCCCTTTTTTAAGGTAGGTGTTTCCCTGCCTCCTCAGAAGACCTGGCACCAGGTCTGGAAGTACGGCAATACCAGGCTGGCACCAGGAGGGCCGGGGCCAGCCCCGACATCCTCCCCTTGGTGCCAAAAATGTTACATTTGATCAAAAAAATAATAGATTGTATTGCAGTATTTTAATGCCAAAAGGCATGGTAGTATACAGAAGAAGAAATAAGAGAGAGAAAGAAAATCTAGCTGATTGGCAAGTTGCTTGAATTACTTCACTAAAACCCTTTTATGGAGGAAAAAGAATGCCTCTTCAGACAAAATGAAGATACTTTCAGATACTTTCATAAAAAGTAACCCTTCTGCTGGGCACTGAGCAGCTGCAAGAAAGGCTGGGTTCAAATTTTGGGGTACCCCATAAATTATACCAGTGGCTCAAGCCCCCACTCAGAAATCTGGTAACACTAAATTTGCTGGGCTATCCCCTGTAAACAAAACCCTCTCACAAGCAGTCTCAACACAAAATTCAAATTTAATACAGAAAATAAAGGCAAGAAAAACCCAACAACACTAAATACAATTTAAAAACACTAACTGCAAGGTAAAGTCTACAGGTGGAACCCTCTTGAGGGGTCTTCACCCATACCCAGGTGGTCTGGGACTTGGAGCTCCACAATGGGTAGTTCCAGGGACCTGCACCCCTATACCTGTGCTATGCCAGTGATGGGCTAAAGAAGGGGGCCCACACTGGAGAGTCCTATGAGCTGCTCCTTGGGTTTACTGTGACGTGAGCCGCTCAAGAGCTGGGGTCCTTCTGTGTTGCAAGGGGCTCGTTGTTCCTGGAGAAGTGGTAGAGCGCCAACCACCACTTCTGCATGGTGGCTTTGAGGGGTTAACTGCAGTTTTCATCATCATACCGTACCCCAAAATTCCTGGTCCCAGTCCCAGCTCTGCTGGGCAGAAAGCCACAAAAGAACCCAGAGGAAAGGACACACCTATCTTGACTTGGGCCTGAACTACAACCAGCACCCAACCACACCACTTGGTTGGGGTATAAACTACAAAGGGGACAAAAGGAGAACCTGACCTATCTCACTAGGCCTAGATTGGGCAACACAAGCCAGCCAGGCCTATACCACAGCAAGGCCTGGATCAACAAGTGCCAGGTCTCACCCAGGCTCAAACCATACCAGATTTCACCCTGGTCCAAATCTACTAGCCAAACATATGGCTGGGGTTCAGCCCCACAGCTAGGCTGAAATGCAATAGCTGTGAAACAGCAAAAAGGGCCTAGGCCTATGGCTGCAACTTGGACAGCCATTCTCAGCTATACCAGTGTACTGAAACACTAGTTACAAACCAGAGTGGGCCAGGCCCAAATGGCCAGCAACTGCCAGGACCCCACTCTGGGCCAGTCTGCTCCAGGGATTAATACCCCTATGGGTATTTATCCCACTCAAAGCCTGTGTGGCAGAAAAGCCAGCAAAACTGTAAGGACCTATTCCTGATCAGTTTACACTTCCATTGTATTATCTCACTCCAAAGAAGGTGGAGGGAGAGGAAGGAAATAGGTATCTCAGACTGAGATAGACTTTCTCTCCGTGTACCCGAGGCTTTCCCTTCACATAGCTTTTGCTTGCCTCTCCAGTGAAGACGAGGGGGAGAACCATCCTACAACCACTCATGGGGAGCATGTTTCCTGGCTCCCAATCCACCTGTGTAGCTCTTAGGAGCCCCAGGAGCAAGAAGGAAAAAACCACAGTTGAGCTGTTTTTGTATACCTGATGTGACACCACCCAAACCTTGTCCAATTAAAGAGTGCTGTGCTTTGGCCTCTCTCTTACTCAAGCTTCCTGGAGAATCTTCTGCTTTCTCTGGCCACTGCAGCCAAAAGATTTTGTATATTTTGCCCAGAGCCCAGGGCCAGAACAACAGGGGCCAAAAAAACCCACACAATACACAACAACCAAAAGAATGCACTTGACCAACCCAACCCAAGTGTGTGTGGGTGTTACAATAGTCTTTTTTTTTCTATCTCTGGGGGGAGGGAATGGGCAAAACATTTAATCTCACTCTTATTCCCACTATTGTTCAGTAGAAAAAATTAGAAATATGTATCCCCAGAAATGTTTTTCAAATGATTAAAAAAAATTAAATCACTGACTTTCAAACAAATTGTATTGGGTTTGGGTTTTTGTCTTTTTTTCATAAAACATCTACATCTTTATTTTACCTGCCCCCTATGTTTCATAGTTTCATAGTAGCTAGAGTCGGAAGGGACCTAGGTAGATCATCTAGTCCGACCCCCTGCCTTGGCAGGAAAGAGCACCGGGGTCAGATGACCCCGGCAAGGTGCTCATCTAACTTCCTTTTAAAAATCCCCAGGCTAGGAGCCTGCACCACTTCCCCTGGAAGCCGGTTCCAGGCCCTAGCCGCCCTGACTGTGAAGTAGCGCCTCCTAATATCTAATCTAAACTTACCCTCCGCCAGCTTGTGACCGTTATTCCTGGTCACTCCTGGCAGCGCACGGGGGAACAGGGACTCCCCCAATACCTGCTGATCCCCCCTGACCAGTTTGTAACAGGCCACAAGGTCCCCCCTTAACCTTCTCTTGTGGAGGCTAAACAGGTTCAGGTCCCGTAGCCTCTCCTCATAAGGCCTGCCCTGCTGACCCCTGATCATACGAGTGGCCCTCCTCTGAACTCTTTCCATATCGTCCACGTCCCTCTTGAAGTGTGGCGCCCAGAACTGGACGCAGTACTCCAGCTGCGGCCTGACCAGTACCGCATAGAGGGGGAGGATCACCTCCCTGGACCTGCTCAAGATGCATCTGTGGATGCATGACAGGGTACGGTTGGCCTTCTTGACTGCCTCCCCACACTGCCGGCCCATGTTCATCGTGGAGTCAATGACGACTCCAAGATCCTTTTCCGTCTCCGTGCTGGCAAGAGGGGAGTTCCCCAACCTGTAAGTGTGGTGCCAGTTCTTCCTCCCCATGTGCAACACCTTGCACTTATCAGTGTTAAACCCCATCCTATTCTCATCCGCCCACCGTTGCAACCTGTCAAGGTCAGCTTGTAGCCTATTGCACCCTTCTAGTGCACCCACATCCCCCCACATCTTAGTGTCATCAGCAAACTTGAACAGGGTGCTTTCTACCCCCTCATCCAAGTCACTGATGAAGATGTTGAACAGTGCGGGCCCGAGGACCGAGCCCTGCGGAACCCCACTGCCCACGTCCTTCCAGGTCGAGAAGAACCCATCCACTACCACCCTCTGGGTGCGGCCCTCCAACCAGTTGGCGACCCATTTGACTGCGTGGGCATTGACACCACAGTCTCCCAGCTTTTTGATGAGGACAGGGTGAGAGACAGTGTCGAAAGCCTTCCGGAAGTCCAGAAAGACTACATCCACAGCAACCCCTGTGTCTAATGATTTGGTGACCTGATCATAAAAGGCCACGAGGTTGGTGTGACAAGACCTGTCACTGATGAACCCATGTTGGTTGCCCCTGAGCATGCATTCCCCCGCAAGGCCCTCCTGGATGTGTGCCAGGAGAATTTTTTCAAAGAGCTTACCCGGGATTGAGGTAAGACTAACTGGCCTGTAATTTCCCGGGTCCTCTTTTTTTCCCTTTTTGAAGATAGGGACCACATTGGCCCTCTTCCAGTCCTCCGGCACCTCACCAGAGCACCACGAGTGCTCATAGAGCCGCGCCAGGGGTCGCGCAATGACCTCGGCCAGTTCCTGTAGAGCCCTAGGGTGAAGATCGTCCAGACCAGCGGACTTGAACACGTCCAGCCTCTCCAGAAGTACCCTAACTAACTCCTTGCTAACCCCTGGCCCAGGCATGTCTCTCCCGGGGCCCGAGGGGGGCCCAGCAGGGAGGTGGCTGAACTGGTCCCTACTTAGGACGACAGAGGCAAAGAAATCGTTAAATATGTTAGCTTTGTCATCTGGCGTGATGACTAAGTTGCCCATCGTGTCCTGCAGGGGCCCCACATTACCCGGAACCCTCTTTTTACCCCCTATGTATTTGAAGAAGGACTTCTTATTGTCCTTAATCCGGGAAGCTAGTCCTATCTCCATCTCTGCCTTGGCCTTCCTGACTGCCCCCCTACATCCTCGGGCGACTGTAACATAGTCCTTCTTGGTGATGACCCCATCCCTCCATTGGGTGTATGCCTCCCTTTTAGCAAGGAGACATTCCCGGATGCTCCTAGTGAGCCATGGGGGTTTATGTGCCCTCCTGCTCCCTTTGACCCTTGTTGGGATTACCTCCCTTTGGGCATGGAGGATCGTCTCCTTAAGGAGCAACCACTCACCTTCGACATCTGGTTCCCTTCCCCTCTGGGTCCTCAGCGCTTCCGCAACGATCCTCCTTAGCTTGTTGAAGTCAGCCCTCCTAAAGTCTAGGGCTGTTGCCTTGCTGCAGCCCTTTGCCACCTTACGCTGGATGGAGAATTCCAGCAAGCGATGATCACTGTCTCCCAGGTGGCCCATCACCCGCAGCCCCCTCACCAGGTCATCACCCGTGGCCAGCACCAGGTCCAACAAGGCGTCTCCCCTGGTGGGGCTGTGCACCTCCTGGGTTAGATGGAGGTCCTGCACTCTGGCTAAGAACCGACGTGAGCGATCAGACTTGGCTGACTGCTCTTCCCAGCAGATGTCTGGGAAGTTCAGGTCCCCCATGATGACCACATCCTTAGCCCTCACTGCCTCTGTGAGCTGACCTAAGAATTCCTGGTCGAGCTCTTCTCCCTGGTTGGGAGGTCTATAGTAGACTCCCACCGTTAAGTCTCTCTCCCCTGGACTGCCTTTTACTCTAACCCAGAGCACCTCAGAGTGCCCCCGCTCTACCCCCTTGCTAATTAACGAGGAAGTATATTCCTCCTTGATGTAGAGTGCTACTCCTCCACCTTTCCTTCCTATCCTGTCCCTCCTGTATAGCCTATAGCCCTTGACACTCACCGCCCAGTTATACGATGAGTCCCACCACGTTTCTGTGATCCCCACTATGTCAGGGCTGGTGACAGCTAGGAGGAGGGCGAGTTCCTCCTGCTTCTTCCCTATACTTCGAGCATTCATGTAGAGGCATTTGAGGCCTCCAACAGTTGTGCCCACTGACCCCCTAGTCTCAGCAATGCCCCGTCCCCCATCAATTACCTGTTTCTCCCTTTTGACCATTGGTCTGGGCTCGCTGGCTGTTGCTGGGCCTGGTAGTTCATCGTCTCCTCCGCCCTCATCTTCCCCCTCCCCCGACGAGCCTAGTTTAAAGCCCGCCGAAGGAGGTTCACCAACCTGGAAGAGAACACACGCTTACCTTTAGGGGAAAGGTGGAGCCCATCCCATCCCAGCATGTCTCTCATCACGATGTGCCGGTCATGGCTGAGGAAGCCAAAGCCCGCCTCGAAGCACCATTCCTGTAGCCTCCAGTTGGTCTCCGCTATGCACATCTCGTGGCGTCTGCCTCGACTGCTCACTGGCAGGATGGAAGAGAAGACCGCCTGTGCGCCCATCTCCCTCAGCACGCCTCCCAGAGCATGGTAGTCCTCCGTCAGGCGATCAGGGGCTCTCCTGGCCGCATCGTTAGTACCCACATGGACAAGGACCATGGGGTAATAATCGGTGGGCTGGATGATGGACTGGAGCATCCCCTTCACATCCTGAATCTTCGCTCCGGGCAGGCAGTAGACCTCACGTGCTGAGGGATCTTGGCGACAGATGGGGCCCTCCGTACCTCTCAGGATGGAGTCACCAAACACGATGACGTGACGCTTCCTCCTCTTAGGCCTCTTGACTCCCGCCGCCCGCACAGGACATTATGTGCGCAAAGTCTCCTCCCTGGTATCTTCCACTGCTCCCTCCTCCTCCAGGGCTGCCAGGGCCTCATACCTGTTCTCCAGATGGACAGGAGGAACTGGTGCCGCAACATGGTTAATAGCCCTGGCACGGGAGACCGTCTGCCATTCAGCAGTGGAGGGATCATCCCGGGCTGCCCTCTCCTCTGTCGTACCACCCTGCAGAGAAAGAAAATACCTATCAATTTCCTCCTCTGCCTCACGGATTCCCCTCAGCCTGCTAACCTCCTCCAGGAGCCCCCGCACCCGTTCCTCCAGGGTCCTAAGGCAGATACCTACAGGACAGGTGCAGGAGTCCCCAGTCCCTGCCCCCCCAGACCTTGCCGGGCAGTTCCCGCAGGCCAGGGGGTTGGAGGACGGCAGCCCCCCCGAGGGCTCTGTCTGGGTGGAGGCCTCGGACAAGCCCCGGGAAGGCTGCGCCCCCCCCGGGCAGGGGCCCTGGCAGAACTCCGTGTCGACACCATCGCAGGAGTTACTGCCCTTAATAGCAGAGCAGGGGTCAGCCTCTGGGCCCCGCCTGCTCACCCGCCGGCGCGAACGCCGCCGCAAACGCCGGCGCGCTCTTACAGACCGCGCCTGTTTGCGCGCTGTGTTCGCGCGGCTCGGGAGCGCGGCTCCCTACCGGCTCGGCTAAGAGGGACCCGGGGGGGCTTCCCCTCCGGATCCGGATCAGCTGCGCCAGCCCCTCAGTCCCTCAGCCCCACTTACCTTAGGGGGATCAGCTGCTGCTGCCCCCTCAGCTGCTCCGCTCGCCGCTCGCCGCTGCTGCACTCTCCTCCGCTCCAGGCAATTCAAACTCCGGCGGGTTTGAATTATGTATTAACTTTCAAAATTAAAGATGAGGAAGGAAGCAGTGATGCAACAAATCAGATAAAATAACAGCACTATTGGATCACTTTGCACACATACTGAAGTGGATGTCCCACGAACAACATTTGCCCCAGAGGATAGGGGGGCACATCAACTGCCCACAGACAGTGGCAAGTAGGCAGCTTCCGCAGGTGACCACAGCAGTGTCAGCAGCAGTGGGGTGGTAAGTGCTGACCAGAGGTTGGCGACCACTCGCAGATGCCATCAGTGGTGGCCAGTGGCAAATGGCGACCGCCCGCAGATGCTGCTGGTTGTGTTGGCAGCAAAGGGAGGGGGGTGGCAAGCAGCAACTGCCCACAGGCGTCACCCACAGCATTGCCAATCTCAGGGGCAAGGGGGTGCACATGCACCCCCTACATGTCACCAATGGCATGTCCATCCCATCTTTTAGTCCAATACTTAGGGCGCTTTCCCAGGGAGAAGAGACAGGTTCCAGGGCTCCTCTCGCCCAGGAAGGTTCAAATTGCACTTCTTTCCCTGCAAAGTGCTTCACCCTGTCACTGTGATCTCATATCTGCCCATGTACCTACCTAAGTAAAATTTTGGGATTTATCAGGCATTATACATATGCCTTGGCAATTCTACAACTCCCAAGCTGAGTTTAAGTGCCAAAAATTGCAGGATAATTGACTGATACTGGTTAGTAGCCATTACTTCCACTTCCTAGCCTGGAGGTTACACTATATATACATTCAAATAATTATGGCTGAACATACATTTATTCAGCATCTTCATTTTTATATTGTTTGAAGTTAGAAATGATGAATGGCATGTCTGATTTATTAGATGATTTTTTTTTTAACCAAAGATTTCTCATGTTCCTCTGGAATGGAAGTTGAAATTCAATTCAATTAATGCCTTTCATGAGTTATATGAGTTAAATAGACATAAGACAAATACCTAAATTTACTGGATACGTAAGACAAGAGGTGTATCAAATCATGTTTTTGCATTGAAAATTAACTTATTTCTTTAACAGTGGTGACTTCTGTACTTTGAATAGGTGTTTTTTTTCCCTGTTGCTATATGCTTCAGGATCTCGGAACTTTTAAGGCATTTATATGCATACCTTTGCTAGAAATTCAGCATATCAAAGCAGACTTGATTTAAGTCTGCATTAATCAAGTCTGCTCTGCATGAGAGCTGAGGCAGCCAGCGGTGCATCGCATGCAGTTGTATAAGTGGGGAAATCCATGTCAGTGCACAGAAAATGGCAGTGGCGCACTTTTGAACTAACACACAAAGGTGTGTTAGTTCAAAAGTGCACCACCATTTTCTCAGTGCTGATGAAGCATTTTGCTGTTTATACAAATGCATGCGCCACAGCATTAGGCGCTCTTAAAAGCTCCCAGCACTGCGGTGCAAATATGTACAAATGCCCTTAGATTTCAGCCTCTCATATTTTAGGTACTGCTTAAGAATCGAAAATGGAAGGCAGTATTTCTTGTTTGTTTGTTTTCCAATTTTCAAACAGCTCCCAAACCTGAATAAACTAAAGAAAATAGCCTCTTCTGAAGCTGCAGATAATTTGCCTGTCTCAGTCTGACTTTATTATTTCAACAAAGTTAGGTTTTTTTTGGTTTCAAATGACTTGGGATAGTCTCACTTTCATTAAAACTTAGCACCAATCACGCACTGACTGAATATTATTTTTAATTTTTATTTGATTTTTCTACAGTAAGTTTGGGTCTTTACATGGGTTATGATGATATCAGCTGAATGTAAGTAATGGTAGATTTGTTTTTAAAATGAAAAACGTTTTAAAGATGCTTTTTATTATTTAACTATCTTTATCCACTTTGGACTAAAATTGTGGGATGGGTTTGTTTTTTCTTTACCTCACAAAATAAGGTAATATATAGCATCTGTATCTGTAGTAATACGTAAGGAAATGTATTTTCACTTGTAGTGGGTAGTTTTTCCCATCTTCATTGTAATTTTCCCATAAATATTGCCTCTCTCAATGTTTTAAAATGAAGATATACTAAACTTCATTGTGTAAGGACCTCTTTGTCATTTACCTAGATTAAAAATGAAAGTTGAACTACTAGAATAAGGAAATGATCAACCCATGTATATCTACATCACACTGAAATATAATTGTGTATAATTAGACTTGGTTATCTTATTTGGCAATGTGACATCTCCACAACAGAGGATGACTCCATTCATGCTTGAATAATAGAAGAATTTAACACTTCCTAACTTCAAATTCTAGCAAGCCTGGTCCCAGAAAGAATTAGCTATATAACTGGTTTAAATACTGTGCATTTTGTATATTTGTATTGTTCTAAAGGCCAACAAGGGGGAATGCTATTGCACTGATTTTGTTTACAGCTCCATTTATAACTTATTTGAGGATTTTAACAGCTAATTCAGTGAGGAAGGCTCTTTGGAGATATAACTCAAGCATCTCATAGCTCTTACTGCTTATCAAACTGCCCAGACAACCTTGTGTTTAACATATCCTAACTTTTAAGTGCTCACATTTGTAACCTTAATATTGTTTTCTTAATTCAGGGTTTTCTTCTGAGTAACGACTAAAAAAGCAAACCAAAAAAATCCAAACAACCTAGGTATATTACATCATGTGGCAGCATCATATTGACACCTAGATGGTTTATGACCAAAACTAGAACATTTAGAGCCAGCACACAGATTTCTGTTATTTGTGCTAATTTAATAACTGAGAGCAGCTGTAAGATAAAAACACACACTTTTCTAGAGGGTTTCATAAAATTGTAAAAGTGTTTATCTGAGACAGTGGGTTCTATTGCAGGCTCCAGATAGGAAGAAGAGTCTGCATAAAATAAATTCGCTTAAGTTTGAGCTTTTTTATTCCAACTTGCCTTAGCTCCATCTCTTTCCCAATCCTGGCTTCTTGCTCTGGACCCTCTTTTGTCCTTGCCTAAATAATCCCAAACTCTACTTCCCAAGCATTTAATTTCAGTCCCAGTTTCCCCTTATCCAGTCCCAGTCTCTCCTGTATGCTTCCCTATCAGTCTTTTTCCATGCCCTGGCTCCAAGTCGCACCATCCCCTCTTTCCTTTTTTCTTCCTCTCTCTACTCACTTTCAATCACTGTGGTGGCTCGCTCTGTGCCAAATTCTACTACCTCTTACACAGCCAAATGGCAGCCTTCTATTTTTGGCACTTGTTCAGTTTGCAATTCTACTACCTATGCATCGTCGTCCACACTGTTACCAAGTGTATACAGGCGGCTGTATTGGCCAGGCAGGTTCATGACTATGTACATATATAGTGTAAGTCCTTAAACTCCAAGGTGGCACTCCCACTTTTTAACCCCATAAAGGTTTAGAGCACTTAACTTGTATGCAGGACACCCATATTCTATCCCAGGTCCATTTCCAGTACTTCTTTGGAAACTGTGTACTGTACACGATAGTCACAAAGTTCATGGAGAACACTGGAGAAGCTTCTGCCATATTGGGAGCAAGGGTCTAGGCTGGAACCCAAGACCTAGTCTCTTCCAGGGCAGCAGCCATCTTTCTGAGATGCACATCCTCTAGTTTGTTTTCTTCCTCCTAGCCACACCTGTCTTTCTCTCTGGGCTGCCTAGGGGCCAGATTTCAAAGGAGCGTTGGAGAGGGGACTGCATAAGAGCTAACCAGAACTGGCAAGTTGGTGAGATGCTCCCCAGATTTATGTATGGGGCAGGGGCAGATACCAGCTTCAGGCTTGGAGCTCCCCACCCTGATGCCTTTCCCTCAGGAGCCCTGCTCTGACCACATGCCCCCTGTTCACCCTGCAGCAGTGGGGGCAGCATCCATGTGGAGTTGTTTCCCCTTCTGTTGGGTGGGCACAGGGTGCATTGCTTGTGTGGGTCTCCCAAGGGAAAGGCAGCAGGGCAGGGAGCCCTGGACCTGTGACAGGCAGCCCACATCTACCCTGCTCTGTTTGGCTCTGTGCTGCAAGCAGGTGGAGGGAGAGAGGTGGACATGTGTCCCACCTTTCTATTTTGAAGAGGTGCTCACCCTAGTAATGAGGGTTCAGATTGTCACGGGATCAGGCCCTTTTAAAACACTCTGCAGCTATTCTATCTGTAAGATGGCTGTAGAGCATTTTAGGAGACTGATCACCACTTGTCACCGCCCTAAGTTGTTGGAATAATGAGTGGAATTCTCCTCTGTCTAGCACCTGCTATAATGCATTTTTGCTGAGTAGAATTGCACACACTCAGTATCTGCATAAATGCATAGCTTTCCTAGCGAGTGAGTCAACTACTAAACATGCTTGTAGCTACATGGAAATTAATATGTCAACACTGAACAGGTAACAGAGCTGCAAACTGTGCATAAGTATCAAAAATACTATGTACATGGATGGGAAATTTGCCATTTGGGTGCCTAAAGAGTTGAGCCTTGTCTTCATCTACTTTATCTGTTCTCAGCTCTTGTCCTCTGTGTATCAAAATCGGAAAGCTTTCTGCTGGATCTTCTAGGGTGCCTGAGTAATTGGGAGAAAGAAACGGGTTGTTTTTTGTTTTTTGTTTTTTTTCCCCAAGCCCTGATACCTGGCCCCGCTCACCTCTGAAACAGTTTGGGAGCCAGTGCAGGAAAATCTGACTTTGTCCATACGTAGCCCCATGTTGAAGAAAGAATACGTATCACTTTGTGGAAATGACACATACAGTGTGATTGGTATTAGGGCCTGGTAGGGCTCAAGCTTGCTCACTAGAGGCAGAAGCCTCAGAAATATCAGCTGCAAAAGATTGAAACAGGGCTGTGTAATATGCAACATTAATAACAAGGGGCTCTACCAGGTCTGCTTGTAACAGGTCCATATAACTTGCTTTTAACAATACTTGAAAGTACAATGGGAGCAGATAGATCTAATTTTCTAATCAACCTATTTCTCATCTCTAGTTCAGGGCAGATTCATTCTCAGCAGGGGAAATGAATGTTTACCAGTGTCATAAATACACTTTGTATAACCTTGTTAATGCATTTGAGTAATCACTTAGGTTGTTAATATTGCTGAGTTTAAGCTGCGAGTACCTACTTGTACATTGATGCCAGAGACAGTGTCATGTTAATTCTTTGATCTACATCATAGTATTCATGAATACTTGGTGCTTGTTTAAAAGATTGCTATTTTTCCAATTTTAAAGAAAACATTTGTATAATATCCTATGGTTTTAATGAGTGTAGTAATTCTAGATACGTCCCTTCAAGGTTTTGTTTTTGGTTTATTTCTAGGGATATTTTTTTTTTGGTGGTATTGTTCTAAATGCAGTTCTGTCCTGTCTGTCTCATTGGACATGGTTAGCTCCTCTGTTAGTCTAAAGTCAAGCAGAAGACCTTCTACTTCTGTTCAGATTAACAGAGCTAACTGTGTCCAACTAGAAGATGGGCCAGACAGCACAACTACAGTATACAAACAAGACTGAAGATTGAAGCACGTGTATCTCAAGGTCACAAAATGACTTTGTGGAGCAGTAAAGGGTTGAACCTAGGTCCTTGTTCAATGCCCTAATCACAGATGAAAAATCTTACTGAAGTCAATAGGCCCTTTCTTGCCTAGCTTAGGGATCAATCATAATAGGAACTGATGAGCCCTCCAAGGAAATCCGAGGCAGAAAAGAGCTTATCATTGGTGGCTTACTAAGTGGCACTCTTCATTCTGAGTCACTCCTCCAATCAGTTCTCTAAAATCCTGTTAACAGTGAGGTTTTGTTTGCATGAGTTGTAACACCTAGAAACATGGTTTGGGGGGGCAGTTTGTTTGTGGGGGGGTTGTTTTTAAAAAAAAAACTAAAATGAAGCTGTTTTAAAAACTAATAATTTTTTTCCTTAATATCAGAATTACTGGCCACACTAACTCTCATTGCAACACTGAAGTGAAGCTTTTTTAAAGATGGAAAACAACCTTATTTTGGACCAGAAGAAATACTAAATCAGTTGAAACAACATGGAAAGTAAAGCAAAGGTGTCATGCAACTTAGCCAGATGGCAGTTTGCCTGACCCTCCTCTGTTTTAAGCCAGCTTGGGTTCTCACAAATTGATGTGTGACATATTTACACAGTGAACTACCCACTTCCACCTTCAAATAATCTCTACATCCTTTAAACAAGATTGTTTATTGTAGTGGTCTGTATCTCCTGCACTATTAACTCTTACCCTTGATTGAAAAACAGCTTCTTTATGGGAGAGAAGAGGATTTTTGTCTGTGGTATCCTTTATGTGGTCAAGTGTAAAGTTTGTAGGGATACAGACAAGCTTTTGGGTATGAAGTACCCTTCCCAAGTCTCATCTTGCTTGCTTCTGGTATGGTCTGAAGGAATTAATATATGTACTCTTCCCCTAACCACATACAAAGATGTATTAGTTTAATTAGTCAGATTTACCCCACAAGGCTGAACCAGTTTAATAAAGTATTTTAAGTTAGAGCTGTGTAGTTTGTGTGTAGACAAGCCTTTAGTTGATAGCGTAAGGACCATAAGAATGTAGGCCTGGAAGGGACCTCACAAGGTCATGTAATCTAGCCCCCTACTCAAGGCTAGAGTACCCCTGACTAAGCCAACTGTACCAGGAGGAGGGACCTAGGGTCGCCGTGCTCTCCCCTAGCACCTCTTACCGTGACCAGTTCATTTACAAAGCACCCTTAATTCTAGCCCGCCACGTCTTTGATCTTATATATATTATAGGGATGCTGCCTCTTCATCTTCCTGGACATGGTTTTCCTCCTATACATTAGCCCTGTTTTGTTAATGGGTGTTCCTGAGCACCCCAGCCTTATGGGCTATGCATGGCTCCAACCACCCCTTTACCATGCCCCAAGCCTTGCTGATGGACCGGACATTGTTCAGTCTTATACTCTCTTCAGCACTCGGGCTCTCCACAGCCCTTGTCTTGCAACCGTGCCTTTCTGGGCCCTTGGAGTCAGCACTCTCCCAATACTGCACCCTTCTGACGCTCAGAGTCAGCACTCTCCTAATACTGCATTCTTTCTGGCGTTCGGGTTTGGCACACTCCCAATGTTGCCCTTTTGGCATTTGGCAGTTGCAGCCTCCTCTCTGGGGCTTCTCAATCACAGCCCCCTCCCTGGAGCTGGGGTTTCCTGCTTTGCTGCAGGTCCCCTATGAGGCTTCCTCCAACCCCTAATAGCCTCACCCAAACCTCTGGTCATAAACAGAAACACAAAACTCAAGCCCCTAGGCTATAACATAAATTTCTGCCAATCGGCTACAACATCACTCAAGCTAGCCCCAAGGGTGCTCCCTTCTTCATCCATACCAACTGCTCGTGCATTCTGGCCTCTTCTCTGTTCTTGCTCCAGCAGAGTTCCTTCCCCTTTGACTGCCAGCAGGGAACTGCCTGCCTGGCCTCAGCCCTGGGAGCCAGGCCCTGCCCCTTCCAGTCAGCTGACTGCTAACAGGTGTGAGTCACTGGCTCCCTCTGGTTGCCCTAGCAACCAGTACCTGGGCTCCTTCCTCATTGCTCCCAAGAGTAGCAGGCACCTCAGTGCCCTGCTACACCAACCCAGCCAAGGATCTGTCTAACCTGCTCTTGAAAACTTTCAGGGATGGAAAATCCAAAATTTCTGTAGTTGGCTTGTTCCAGTGCTTCATCACTTTTATAGTCAGAAAATTCCTCCTAATCTCCAACCTAAACTTCCTCTCCTGAAGATTGGGAAATTGCTTCTAGTCCTGTTCCCAAAGGCCACAAAAGAAAACACATCTCCATTTAGGTCTGTGCAAATATGCAAGTATTCAATTTGGATTTGGCTGATTTGGAGAACAGTGATTCAATTCGGAGATTTGGATCACTGTCCTGAATCTATCTGACCAAATCTGCTTCAGAAGATTCAGCACTGATTCTGAGATTTGGCAATAGACTATACTGGGGAATCACTGAAATATCTATAACTTTGTCATTTTTTGGCAAATTTGAATGAAAACAGCATCTGAGGGCATGAAGCCTGCCAAATTTCAAGGAGATAGGTGCAGGGATTTCTGGGAAACTGCACCTCAAACTTCTGAAAGCAAAACTTGTGGCACGTGTATATATCTGTGTTTAAGGCAGAGCAGGATGAAACCAGCAGGGCTGGTGGCCTGTAATGGGAGGCCTTCCCAGTGTTTAGGCAGAAACAACTCACAAAAGGCTGCACACAGAAACTTATGTGCTCTTTCTATGTCCCTCCCCCAGAGCACTGTGATTGGAAGGGTACTTGGCCAGCTGCAGATGTCAGTCTTCCCATGCCCTGCTCCCCCTGCTTCTCAGTTTCTGTTCCCTGAAAGACTGCCTGCCTTCTGAATCTCCAGATCTCTGAACCTTTTTCTGATTCTTTTCCAAATCAATCCAGAGGCTCAAAACTTATTCAAGGTTTTTTTTGGTCTTCTGATTCAATTCAGATTCAGTGATTCGACCTCTGAATCAAGCTGAATCTTCTCTGAATCTAATCTGTGACCAAAACTTCACACCCCGCTATCTCCCCTATCTCTGTAATTGCCCTTCAGGTATTTAAAGATGGTTATCAAGTTTCCCCCCTACCTCTATCTGTCTTCTCTTCTCCAGACTAAATAACCCCTAGTTCTTAAAGTCCTTCCTCAGAAATCTGCATCATAGTCTTGCCTGTCAGGCTCCTAATCATTTTTGTTGTTCTGTGCTGGACTCTTTCCAACCTACAAATATCCTTCTTGACATGTGGGACCCAAAACTGGATGTAATGCTCTATATGAGGTTTCACCAGTGCCAAATAAAGCAGAAAAATCACTTTCCTTTACTTGCATGTGACACTTCTGTTAATATAGACCAGTATGCTCTTGACTTTTGTTGCCAATTTAAAAAAAAAAGCTCATTGTTGGTTCATAGTCAACGTCTGGTCTACTATAACCCCTAGAACCTCTCATGATGATCAGGTTTAATCTTCTTCCATTTTATTGCATCCCTTGAAACCATAATCCAATTAAACTTTGGAAAAACTTTTTTTTTTAATGACATATCCAGAGCAATTTTCCTGAATTGCTAAATTAATATTTTAAGCCACTGCTTGACAGAATAGGGACTGGAAAATGAGAGATCAGTTTGTATGTAAATTATCACTGAAAGAAACTAATATAGCGTAGAGTAAACCAACCCATATAAATAAACCCTATTTAGATAAACGTAAAATCTTTTAACATAAATGTCACATACCCCAGTGCAATTCTTATGTCCTTGACATTTAAATATTTTTGCAAAGGTCACTTTATTGAAATTTCATGTCTGGAAAATCTATACACATTTATTCATGTTGGGTCTTAGAAACAGCAAGATGGCAGAAATGACCTTCCAGACAGTAAAATCTAATTATTTTGAGGTCTTCTGCTAAGAGGCACGAAAAATATCACTTTGCTCAGAAAAAAATACCACCAGTTAACTCAGAAATGCATTAAATAAAAATAAAATGTTTTTACACACATGGAGGAAGGTGCAGGGGGGGGAATGTGCCCTCCCCCACAGATTTCTGTACCAATGGTGCGGTACAGGGTGCAGCCTGTCCACAGCCAGTGCCCAGAAGCAGTGGGAGTATTGGCATAGTGTTGTGTAGCCCTACTAGCAACACTTATGTGTCATCTACGCTTATATGTACAACACAGGTACATAACAGATGTTTAATAAAGACCCACTGCAGATCTTCTAGATACATGTACCAAAATAAATTGGCATTTAATGACATACATTAACCACTGTCAAATATTTTTCAAAACCAGAACTCAAGTAGCCACTCATTTATTTTATCCCCTTTCCCCCCACGTTGCAAGGTGAACTTGAAACTAAACCTTGAAGATATTTATAGGCATGATATTCAAGAAAGAAATGAGGATTTAAGATAACATTGTGTATCTTCCATCTTGCCTGGACTGCAGTTCAGCAAGTTTTCTTTCAATAGTGTTTATTTTCAACCATGTGAGAGGAAAAAAAGAGAATGGCATGAAGCAATGCTTGTTTAATGATAGAATTGAAGTCTAGATGTCATCATCTTTTTACAGTGGCACAGAATACATGTTGAACCCCATGGCTAATAACATGGAGCTTCAGAAGGTCCTTGGGGCTCTTGAGCAATTGTCAAACCTCATTCTCATTGCTTTCTTTGAGGAAGAAATGGAATAACTGCAACATGACACACCTTATAACCGAGACATGCAAACAAGTCAATGAACCAAGGACTTCTGTGATTTCCCAGTTGTGGGATATTGCGTTTCTGACAGCAAGCTGCAGAAATTCATGGAAAGCTTAAGAGATGTTTTTCATAGTTATTAAGGTAGCAAAAATTTAGGAATAGAAATAACGTAACAGTCCAAGCTAAACTGGGAATGACTTATTCCTGAGAGTATATTTTTTCATGCATTAGTTATTAACATCCCCTCATAATGGAGACTGAATATTTCTTTGGAAGCAGTATGCTCAGGTTCTACAGTGAAGGAACACTTCATATCACTCTTGAGAACTGTTGCTCTTTTAGCCAGCTGAAGGATGTAATAAAGGCTGATTGCAAAGGAAGCCACTTCTTCACCTGGAGGTCAGGTTGCCTTTTACATAAGTAACCAAGGACAGGGGCAAGATGGGGTGAGGATGTCAGAGTCATAGGTGACTGGTAGGGGGTGCATAGGGATGCACATGCCCCCCCCTACTGACAGGGTCAGCAGCTTCTGCAGGTCTTCCCTCCCAGATTCAGGAGGCGCCAGTCACTCATGGCTCAGAGTACTGGTATTCTATGTTGAACCTTCTTTCACTGCTGAGTAAACAACAATGAAATATCTGCCCTTCCAAAAAGACTTGAGTATGTTCTCTACCTTGGATATGGATGAGGTTTTTTGTTTATTTGTTTTTATTTGCTATAGAATGACACCTCAGATTACTGTATCCTTTCATCCTCCACATTGTCTGCCTTGTCTAACTGGACAGGAAGCTATTTAGGGCAGGAACAGTCTCCTCTTTGTGCCTCACACAAAGTTCTTCTCATATGAGCTGGAATGTGTAGGGGCCACCATAATACAAAATTACAATAAGAATGCTCTCAAAGGACTCCTCTGAGGGCATAGTAGTTTGTGTTGTATAAATGAGTGTTTTTCTTCAAGTTGGGCTTACTCACCTTAAACCCAGTAATTCTACATTCACTTCTGTTATATTGCATCTTTCATAGGTTAGCTTTCCATGAGCAGTAAAGGATATTCATATATTAATGTATCTGTTCCTGAAAAGTGAATTTGTCTCAGATATATTTGCATCAACTACATTTCAGACTTGTGTGCAAGTATTACACCAAGAAAGCTTGTGCTTATCCAGCTGCAGAGGAGAGGGGAATCAGCATGTGACTTGGTGACCAAAATTTCAAACAAGCAACCAGATCTGAAGAAAAAAATATAAAGCATCTAGTACTCTAAACATCTCATTTGCAATATAGCTGTACCTTTTTTTTAACCTAAATAAAAATAACAAAATAAACCCAAATACAGTGAAACTGAGCCCTGTACAGAGGGCCAGCATAAGACCACAAAACTATACATGCAATAAATCACATCAGGAAAATCAGACTGTCTGTGGAATTTTTTTTTTAATAGAACAAGTGCCTAAAATGATTAACTAACTATTTTTCATTATCACCGTAGATTATTTGTTCAGCTCTATCTTCACCACACTTCTTTTCTTTGATTCTGTCCTAAACTGGAAGAAAGGTAGTTCTGAAAGGGACCTCAGGGCAAGGGACAGACATTATACATACACCGGTGATCAGAAACTGGTTTAAACCTGTAACAGAACAGAAGCTTAGTGCACATAAACCAGTTTTAAAATGGCTGAAACTGGTTTAAGATGAACCTGGTTGAATGTCGTATCAGACTTAACTGATTTGGGTCAAACAAATTTGTGAAACTTCTGCCCCAGACCCCTTCCTTGTTCAAGTTAAATTGGAGTCACCCAGGATCCCAGCATGCTTTTCAGCCCTGAGCTGGGCTGGGCTAGGCTGTCTGCTCCAGAAGGAAGGGCTGGCCCTGCCACTCAGCTCCCTTCCTGCACCAGTGAGGGCTGGCTGACAAGGAGGTGGAGGGAGAAAGCCTGGCTGGAGATGCAGCTCAGTCTACAAGAGTTTGGGGCCAGGGAAGGAGGTTAAATACCCCTTCACCCACCCAAACTTGCTGCTGGCTGCAACTGTGGACTACAAATCCCAGAAGCACCTAGAAGCAGGAAAAGCAGCCCTGCAGAGTCCTGCTGCTTTAATTCTGGACTGCAGATCCCAGAGATGTCAGGGGCAGCAGGAAGCAGGAGTGACCACACTGCTAGAGAGCCTTGCTGTAGCACCTCCCAACTTCTGGCCTGAACCACTGCAGACATGTGGCTGCATTTTCTGAATCAAAGGTAAATTTCTGTTCATTTCTGTTTCAATTTAATCTGTGCAGTTTAGATTAACCTGCAATGACTGAATCAATTTAAGCCTTGAGCTTTTTGACTGATTATACCTAGCCCAGCAGGTCATGTAGTCCAACTCCCTGCTCAAGACAAGATCATCTCTACCTAAACCATCCTATAGTAGTTTGTCTAAATCATTCTTAAAACAGTACAAGCACCCCACATTCACAGCTACTAGTCACAATGCCCCAGAACAACAAGAACACCCTGACTAATAACAGGTAAAACAGGGAGAATGATGTCCTACCACTACAAGGGCAAAAGTAGTTAAAATACATTTGAGAGATCCAAGGAAGAGGGCCATGCTCCCTCCTACAAAAGAAGGCAAAAAACCTCAGTACATGCCAACCTGAACAAAGGGTAAAATGCTGTCCTTATACCAAATGTTGTTATTGGTTTGACTCTGGATGGAAGAGCAAGACCCTCTAGCTTGGGGCCTCATTCCTTCAATCTGTCCTCCCATTTTTCCTTGAGTCAGTTGACATCTTCCCTTTTGAAATTGAATGTCTTAGTTCTGTTAACCTCATGCTTCCTCTGTCTTTTAATCCTGAAATGTATCATATTGTGGTCACTTCCTACAAAGTTTCCCATCACCTTCAAAGCCTTAATCAATCTTCCCTATTCATCGGGGCAAGATTAATGATTCCCTAGTCATATCCTCAGTGTGCTTTGAGAACAAGTTCCTGTTCAAGAAGCTTAGGAATTTACTTGATATTTTATGTCTGTCTGTATTATTAATATTAGTAGTAGTATTAGCAAATATCTGGACAATTTTAAATCTCTCTGAGTACTATCTCCTGCTTGGAAAATGTTTCTCACCTGTTTAAAGATTTCCTGATTTACCTCTTCTTCCTAACTTGGTGCTCTATAACAAGGAATGCAGCCCTGTAATTTAATCTCTTCAGAATTAAATACAATAGTTCCAAATTGTATACAAGTAGCTAAATAAGCCCACAAATATTCCTCTAAAACCATGGAGATGTAATACTAAGTTAATGTTCCTTTATTTTCTTAGGCTAAATATTTATTCTGTGTCTCCTTTATTAAAAATAGAAACACTGTGTGTCAGGAAACCTAATCACAGTAGACTGTAAAGAGAAACAATACCCCAGTGGATGAAGAAAAGTAATCAGTTCAGGCTTTAAAAAAAATGTTCTGGGAAATAAAATCTAATCTCATAATATATAGCAACAATCAAAAAGTATAAAATTCTCTTCAGAGTTTTCGTGTTAAAAATGTCTTTTTCTAATTTAGAAGTTGGGGCAGAAATCTAACTATAAATATTGTTACCAGATTTGCCCATCCCTAATAAATGAGCAGACATTAAATGAGCACACACACATTTATTAGCTCTGCTGAACTGAGTGTGTGTAAATGTGGGTTGATTAGCATTTGGAGCACAGATTCCCCATCATGCAGTGTTCCCCTGCTTCTCTGATCCCAGAATTCACTGTGGTCCCTGCTTCAGGCATTCTGTTCTCCATCTCCTATATAAATGAATGGTCATCTGGTTCCATCTCAGATGCAAATGAGACCTAGGGCAGTTGCTCCCTTATCTGGAGGGCTTTGGGTATGTCTCCCACTGCATTTTAATCAGTTTTGTTTAGGTAGAGGAGTGGGGGGATTCTTTGCGAATCAGACAGGCTGTATCCTGTGTCAGGGTTCCCCAAGAACTCGGAGCTGAGAGGTAATGATATACAATCTAACTATACCCTTTGGCTTGCAGAGGCACAGATCACTTTCAGTAAAGCAAAACCTGATTAGAAACGAAATAGATGAACAAAGTTATGATTAATATATCTGTTGAAAATATTTACTTTTTTAAAGAGGAGATCATCCAAAAATCTCAATTCTGCTGGGGGTTGGACTAGATGATCTACTCAGGTCCCTTCCTGCCCTAGAAACTATGAAACACCAAGAAATGTGACTTTCAACCTGCCACTGAAAGTTTTCTTAATACACAAAAAATGTGAACACATCAAAAAGATTATGTAGTGCATCACATCAAATTGATACAAATCATCAGTTCAAAGTAAGATTCTTCTGTAATTGATGGTTTAAAACAGTGGTAGCTAACCTTTTGGCAAGCATGCCACAAATTAAGCCCAAAGTATGCCTCCAATAATTGGCCACTGCCACTGTTGCCAGATCCTATTGCCACTGGGATGTGTCAACACTGAATTGGCAGCACCCACCCCCACCGCTTCCGTGGATCCAAACCCTATTTACTATATAAGGTACTATATACTATACCATGTACCTTATAAACCATATAACTGACTAGACTCCTGCTTCACCATGTTCCAGTGTTGCTCAGATCCCTGTCCCCTCTTTGGGCACCACTCCAATTCCCTTTTCTTCCTTGACTGCCACTCCAGTTCCCATCCTCTTCCTGACTGCCATACTTATCCTGTTTTCCTCCCCAACTGCTACTTTCATCTCCACTCTCTCCCCAGTCTACCATGTGCCTATTGCATCATATAACCAAGCCACAGGTTGGCCACCACTGATTGAAGACATACCATTTGCAACATTTCACAATCCACAAGTGTTCTATTTCTGTATGTACCTATAAAATAATTATACTTATTAATTATCTTTTTTCCACTTGAAGATGCCTCAGACTATCTTGTATCAATGCCTATTAAAGGGCAGAAGAAAATGTTGCAGTTACATTTTTCTGTTCAGTGTCTAGTTTGAAATGTATTTGTATATAAAAAGGCACACATTCATACGCACACATGTGTATGTAACAAATTCAAATATTACACTTTAAATATGAATAATATAAGAGTCTTTACACGATCCAATATTTTCTGATACAACTTTTTAAAAAAGAGGGAAACCTCTAATTCAAAGGATTACATCTTTTGATTGGACTGCTTCTACCAATAGCTAGTTACCTTGGACAGGTTTACCATTACCTTTTTTAAATGATCTAACTACCTGTAGAGTCCAACTCCTAATGTTACCATATAGAAAGTTTTGGAACTTCTGTTATTATCTATTTTTTCGGTTGTTTTTTTTTTTTTTCACGGCTTGGTGATAAGTGTTCTGTGTAAAAAGAATCTGAGATGCTGAACCAATCCTTTGCCTCATTAAATAGTTTACAAAAAACTGAAATTAAAGTGTATTCAATTTTTTACATGCAGATGTAGCTCAACAAATCTCTATAAACACTGAAGGCCATATTCACTGCTCAGTGCTGAACCCAGGAACATAAGCCAGGTTCTTGAAAGATGCATGGGAGTGGAAAGGAACCTTCAAATACATTAAGGACTGTCATAGACAAATGATAGACTACTCTCTGTATCACTGGGGGACAGGACATGAAGTAATGGTCTTCAAGGGACATTTAGGTTAGATGTTAGAAAGAATTCTCTATGCATGAAGATCGTTAGGCATTGGAGAGGGATTGTAGTATCGGTAGTATGGGAACTGTTTAAGAACGGGTTTGACAAACATTTGTCTAGGATGGCCTAGACAGAAAATATCCTGCCTGGAGTAAGTGGTTGGAGTAGATTCCTCTTGAAGTCCCTTCCAACCCTGTTTCTTTGATCGTAGTTCAGGTTACTGGTCGACATATTTCCATAGATTCTACCGCACTAAGAGATTCTTAAAAGGAAGGCACTATAGAGAAATATGGAATAGTGTTGTACATATATAACATTTTATCTTCATGGAATACTGCCTGATATAATCAAATACTTCTCTTCATAGGATTTGGAAACTGACCTATGGTTAGTGGATGTAATGTGTTATATGTGAAGAGAAGTATTTGATTATATCAGGCAGTATTCCATGAAGATAAAAGGTTAGGCTGTTTCCATCAAACTATTCATGCAAATGGAAGTTCACACATGATAAACACAACAATGCACTGAGAACTGTTTGCAAGAAAAAAGGCATAATCGAAACTGAATGCAAGCAAGTCTTAAAGTGTGCATATACTAAGTTTAGTGCAGATACAGTCAAATGATCCATGTAGTCATGGTACAATTTGTAGTGGTGAGGTGTATGCCATGTTAGTATTTGAAAGTTTATATTGAGTTCATGCTAACTTACATTATTGTAGATTAATGTTCATGGGGCCTATCTTCACTGCAGGCTAGTTTGATGGCCCCTCATTCGCCACAACCTATACTTCTTTACACCATGCTAGGACCATTCATCAGTTTATCCTCTGCTCTTATGGGCTTACTAGCAAATTGCCCATCAAGAATGACAGGGGGTGTGGGCAGGGTCAGGGCCCCACTCTACCTCCGACCACCACTCCATGTCCACCTGGCCCATGTCCACCTCCCTCCCTCCCTGCCCACTTCCTCCCCCTCCCCGCCAGTTGTTTTGGGGGCCAACTAATCCAGGCAGCAGGGGGGCACCACCATCATGATCCCTCCTCTTTGCCCTCAGGCAGGGAGGCATGGGGAAGCCCCACTGCTTTTGTGGCTGGCTGGAGCATGTTCACCGCCACCACAAACTTCCCCAGCAGAGGCTCAAACTTGGGCCTATGCTGCCCAGGCCACACAGCCAATCGCCACCCACCCTCTCAGCAGTGCATGTGCAGTTGCCCAAAAGCCTTATGGACAGACAGACACACAGACTAAGCCTTTTATTATATTAGATATTTATTATATGTGAGCTCCCTGTTTAAAGAATAGTATGCAGTCAGAACTGAGCCATTTGCAATTGCATGCCCCTAGCATCAGTATCATTGCCCTGCAGCACTTCATCACTATAAAACATCTGAACCTGCCTACAACTGTATCCAAGTCCTCGGTCTCTCCTCCATCTTGGGGGGGGGGGCAGGAAGAAGTTGATGTTAAGGGCTTCCTGAGCATCATCACAAAGGATATAAATGAGACCATCATTAAAGGGTTGGTTGAGTAGGGTCTAACTTGGGACATCTAGCAATGACAGATCAAAGAAAGGAAATGAAAGTACCTTACAAGTAATCCAGCAAATTCAGTCACTACTTCTGCCACCTGCCTATTTTCTATTGAACTGGACAAGATGTTGTCACTGGTGTCATCATTGAGCTAAATTTTTCATGAGAAAAATAATCAGAGCTGGAAATATCTCCAAGATTGTCATGGATTCTGATGAGGAAGAAATCTTTCCTGAAAGACAGAACATCTCTGTAACACCAGAGCTAGAGGCAAATCATGAAGGTGTTGGCTTAAGCACACAGCATGGTAGCTGTGACCAGATGGGGGTGGCAGGGAACTCAGCTAGTAAATGTTTTTATTGTGACATGTTGTCTTGTTTGGTTGTTTTTTTTAATTTCCTTTGATGACACTACATGGAGTGAAAGTAATCCAAGAAAAGGTTTTTCTAAAGAAATAGTGGTGATTGTTTTTTGCTGCAGCTTTAAAACATGCTACATAGTCCAGAGGCTGATTTACAGAGCTGGAGCCACCCATTGGGAAGATGTCAAACCCAACTCCACAAAATGATGTATATATACAAAGACCAACATTGTAGTGTGGAGCACTGTCATCCATGCCAACTGACAACAGCCTGAAAAATAAACCGTGACAAAAGGACAGATCATGGTACAGTATGAATACTGGCCCTAAATCCCATAATTCCTATTGATTCCAGCTGGCTTCTCATGTCTGCCACAATGCCCCACAAGAAAAGCCCTGCAATGAATAATGCCCAGCTGCATGATGAATAATCATGAGACACCAGCCTAGACTGCTGAGTACTTAATACAGAAAAAGCACTTGCTGTGTGGAAGCAATGATTTGAATTTTTGCCAGACACAGCATGTTGCATGGGTGTAGCTTTCATGGACCATTTAATATATATCGGCTATCACACCACAGCTCAGAGTGAACAGAATCCCTGCTTAGACAAGCCCTTAGTTACTTTAAAAAGTAACACTAATATTGCTGTTACTTAACTCATGATTATATTTATTTTTACCATCATCTAGAGGGTGAGGTGTTTTTGTTTTTTGTTAGTTGTTTTGTATGGGGGGGGGCGTTGGACCAGCCATATTGGCTTATTTAAAAATTGCTGTGCTCTTCTCTGTAATAAAGAAGGATTGACAATGTCTATTGGTATTCAGGCCTTTTTTCCTCCTTATTTCATTTAATGTATCATTATCATTTATATCAGTCATGCAAACAGACACAATGACTGTCACCTATGAAAACTCAAGCCTCTTAGTCTCTAAGGTGCCACCCTGCTCTGCCTGCTGGCTGACTTCAGACTAACATAGCTAACTACCTTTCTTCATTTTGTGTATAGTAACACTGGTCTCTGCAAGTAAGATCCCATTTAGTATCTATCTTGGTGGATCTGTTCTCTAGTAGAACAGTGAAGAGATAAGAGGCCTCTGTGGTATACCTATATTAGGGTTTCTCAACCATGGTGTTAAGAAGCCTTTTGAAGGGTGCCGTGAGGTGTGAGAAGGTAGCCAGCTCAGTCCCCATCTGGCTGTTCCCTAGTGCCCACTACATGGCCCACTGCAAAGACTTATTTAGTACAATGCTTAGGTTAACTTTTAAAATATAAAAGCTTGATTTGTAAAAGTCAGGAAGGGGTGCCTTGTGAGGGGCACTTTGAATCTATTAAGGTTGAGAACCACTGCCCTACATACTGATGTCTATACATTATTATTCAAATTCTTCAAAGCCTACATCACAATATATAACTCTTTAAAATGGTGTGCATTTATGTCCAGTTTAAAAGATATTACATCAAGTACATCTTGTCCATTTTCACAAATGTTTTACCGCATAGACCACTCACTGTGCTGAGTGCTCCCAGTGAATTCAGTACAACGTTATGTCATTACTAGGGCCTATAGTGCCCACTGCATTAACAAAAAATACTAAGAATACTGGACACTATGGGCATTTTTACATGTGCTTCAGGAGGTGCAGGGGCGGGTGCTTTAATTAGTGAGTGCTTTTAATTAAAAGCATATAAGCACCATGTGTATCAGCATCCCCTGCACTGAAAAATGGTGGCAGGGCAATTTGAACTAAAGTTCATCGAATGAGCATTAGTTCAAAGTATCCCACTACTGTTTTTCAGCGTGGGGACGCTAATGCATGTGATGCTAAAGTCTGTTGGAGCGTTTATTTCCTTGCTCCAGCAGACTTGATTGAGTCTGTTCTGATGCACTGGATTTCCAACATGTCAGAACTGGCTTCCTGCATGTATATAGGAGCCCTGTGACTCTGGTTCAACAAAATCCTAAATACATTCTTGTGCACAAGATGATTAAATACATGTGTGACGGCCAGAACCAGAGGGATTAATAAGCAATAAATATGTGCTTCTTAGAGGCATTTGGTATTTTGCCTAAACAGGTAATATTAGTTAATATAAAGCTTGTAAGTTTGTAAACCGCAAATGTAACTTGTCTGTCATAAGTTTAACCAAAATGATAAAATTAATTGTTCATGGACCTGAACAATTGGCCCCATTGGCAAAGCTGTAGATGTGCTGTGTAGATTAGCTGACCTAATGGTTTCTTCTCAGGGTTCAGCTCTGATGATAAAAAACTGAATCCAACTGCCTGGCACACCCAACACATTCCAGGAAAGCACATCCCAAGAAAGCATATTGAAATGAAACCTAAAAGGGGTTGGGACTTAGGCGGAGCAATGTCAATTTCAAACCTAAAGGTGCTGCATTATAATTTGCTTATTGGATAATCGCAAGTCTAGGTAGTAACCTTTTATGATAATTTTTAGCACCTTTCAATCCCATAGGGTAACAACTATAGGGCAAGATCATGAGGGGCTCTAAAGCCAACAGATTAGCTTAAGACTAGGTATAAAAAACACATGCATCAGGTGACCAATGGGAAGAAGGGAACAGAATGGTCATTTCTGTTCCGTGCCTGGACCCTGGACTCCCAGTGTGAGTGAGGATAGGATCCTGATCAAGGGACCTTCCCCAGTAATCCCTCCAATAGCGTGGATCAGGGATGCCTGACTTTACTGGAATCACTTGATGCATACCTGGCATTGAGGGACTATCAATAAGTTGCCAACCCATGTCTGTCTATCTGTTGTTTTGAACAGCCCAGTGGCTAATACCCTCTCAGTGCCCAGTTGGCCTGCGACAGAATTGATCGATCTATCTGTTGTTATTATCTGTTATTTACTATTAACTCTTTAATACTGCATTATCTGCTTATCACATTTATCTTTTTGTTAACTGTTGTGTGTGTGTGTAAGCTATAACACATTTGCCTTTACTTCACTCCCAACTTTGCCTCCTCGATCTGAAACTGAACCTAACAGCCCAGATGGCCTGTGATAAAATTGATACGCTTACAATGCCCAGCTGGCCTGTGACAACATGTGACTCCCATTGCATCTTTTTTGTAAAGAGAAAGCTATGTCTAGTAGTAAATTAATGGGATTAAACCCCATAGGTGTGCTTTTATTGTGTTCCACTGGAGCAAATTGAAATACACTACTATTCCCCTAGCAGATATTATTGTGTTACCTTTCATGATGTTTGATGAAAAATACAATTGCCTGCCAACTAATTAATGTTATTGATAACCTAATTATTTGCAGACAATTTTATCTTATTCATACTTTTCACAGGCAAATGTGGGAACTTAATTATATGTATATCTGTCAAGATCTCAAAATACTGTGAGAAAATCCACTGAGTTTCACATGTGATTTTTCCTGATATTTTCCCCTTAAGAAACACCTATGGATTTCTTCTCCCATAAAATCTCTATTTGAAGAGTTATTGATTGATCTTCTATTTCTGGATGTCTTGTCTGCCAAAAGTCAAATTCATGCTTCTGTATAGTAACTGGTCATTTCGAAAACATTGGGATTTACAACTGCTTTGACAGTGTTTCTACAGGATTTGTGCTGCTGAATACAGTTGTGTAATTTATCCCTAGTTGTTTCTGAAGTTCAGAGAAAGATAAAGATTGATCATTATGAGGTACTGGCCTTTAACTCCTTTAAGGATCCCTTTGCTTGTTTTCCTGCTTCTGCATGTTGGCTATCCTGGCATTTTTACATTACATGATCTTGAATATCAGAAAGGCCTGCTGACTTAATTATCTTGAATATACATTTTATGACTTTAAATCTGTTTGTTCACTACATAAGGGACAACCAAACTGGAACATCAGCTAAAACTGAAGAAAATTACCTAAGGCACACCCTGTTCAACCGATAAAAAGAAAAACATTCCCAAGTGACACAAAAATAAGAAAACAATTGGGTTGGGAAAATGACCACAAAGGGGATGTTTTTGAAAAGAGAGGTGTGTATGTGTGTGTGTGTGTGTGTGTGTGTGTATGTGTATATATGTGTATATATATATGTATGTATATGTATATATATGTGTGTGTGTGTTGCATTGTTCTGTCCAACAAAGCTTTTAAGCCTGCCCTTAATTTTAACCAGGTAATTATCTCCATTGTCATCTTAAAGGGTATATTATACAGCTTCTGCAGTGCTCCCACTTCAGCTTTGCACACACCCATTACAGAAATGAGGCAGAGAAACTGCCCTAAGGATACTGGCCACTGCTCTTCTCCAGGCCTTTGGCTCTGTCACACAATGGCAATGCAGTACCCTCATGGTGCATTATTTGCAGGATTGGTATATGCAGAATGGGAGTGGGTGTGTGGGGTTTGCCTGGTAGCAGCACTCTTGGGAGTGCCATGGACGTGAAATAGACTGATCCAAAATTTAAGCAAATGGCTAAGTGCCTCCCTTAACTGTGGCCTAAAAATAATGAAAATGAATACCCTGTACAAACTAGGGGATAGAATTCTGCAGCAAGTATCCCTAACAAGAGTTCTAACTTGGTCTGGTCCAGGCTGATCCTAGGCAATCAGAGCTGTGGGCTGCACAAGTCCGCAAAGTCTTGGGATGAGTCTCTCTCCATCCCCTTACTGTTTCAGAACTGTCTTATCTCATCCCATTTTCTTAATTGCTAGGTATAATTATTATGTGAATAAATGTTTTTCTGCAGCCTTTAACTAATGGCTATAAAACAGGGGTGCTCAACCTCCAGCCCATAGGCAAAATGTGACTTGAGGAGCCATCTCATCTGGCCCATAGGGGTTTCTGTGAGTGCAGAAATATTGACTGGGGCCAGGCTACAGCCCTCTTCTCCCTGTGGAGCTGGGTTGGGGTTGGGCTATGTCCCCTTTCTCCCCCCCACCCCATGGGACCAGGTCAAGCTCCTTTCCCCTGTCGAGCTGTGTTGGGGCTGGCCTGCCCCCTCCCCCCCATCCCACACACACCCTTCTGTGCAGCTGGATGGTATCTGCCATGCCAACCCCAGATGCCAGATCAGGACCATCAACCAGATCTGGCCTGCAAAGGGATTTGGTACTGCCCATCCAGCCCGCCAGGCAAAAAGGTTGGGTACCACTGCTACAAACTATTTGAGTGGAGGAAAAATCATTTTGTTATGTTACGGGGCCTGCAATGGGTTTTTTGGTTTGTTGGGGGTAGGGGTTCTGATTACTTTTATTTCTTGATTCAGTATGTTCTAATAACCCTCTTTCCTTTTCCATGTCATTCACTTAGGTTGTAAGATTTTAAATGATAAAACATTTATCATGGCAGTTTTCAGTCATTTTACGTATTGGTTTTACATTACTTTCATACTGATTTTAGGATCCCGTTGTACTTCAGATATAACTATCAACCACGCTTGATTAAACCAAACTAGTTTGCTACTTACTGGAGATACCCCAATATACAAGTCCAATATCAGATCAGCACCGATATAAAGAAAAATGGCTAACGGAAATCAGTGTGATGTGGCAGATAAATGGCCCATGCATGCATGCAACTGCAGTGCAGCATGTAGGCAATGAGGAGTACAGCCTGGCAGCTTAGAGAGCTGCATGCAGCTGGTAAGTCTGTTGTGGTGGAAGGGGCACGTAGAGGGAGATCAAGGTCCTCATGGTGTAGGAGGAAGTAGGGCTGGAGCAGGCACTGTCCAGCCAGAGCAGGGCGGGCGTGGGACAGCTTCAGCTCATTCAGGGGGTATAGGGAGGGGGGAGGTGGCTCCCACCACTGTGCACACCCAGGGAGGGCATGGGGGAGTGTGTGCCCCTGGATATGCACATGGAGGGGTGGGATGCCGCTGGAGGCTGTGGCCGGGGCTGTGCTGGGCTCTTCCCAGTGGGGGCTGGGCCAGGCAGGGGCTGGGCTGGGAGGGGGGGTTGGGTGGAGGGCTATGGTGAATTTTTCAGGGTGTCTGCAGCCCCCCCATAGCCCTGCTCCCAGTGCCACCACTGCATGCCCCAAGCGCAGCCCTAGCCCACAGCAGCAGCTGCCCTGCACAGATCCAGGGAGCACATGCCCCCTCCCATGCCCTCCCAGGATGCATGCAGCAGTGGGAGTTGCCCCACCCGCCCCATGCCCCCACCCTCTGTCCGACACTCTGCCTCACCCCAGCTGGGCAGCATCTGCCCCAACCCCACTCCCTCTCTGACCGCAGGGAGCCTTGCTCTGCCACCCCCACACACCACTTCCCTCCTTCCTTCCAATCCACCACAACAGATTTACCAGCTGTGCAGTTCTCTATCCTGTATCAGAAATCAGATCAGTTTTGGGCAATATGCCTCCTTAAAAATCAGTCCCAAAATTCTCTATTGGTGCACCCCTCCTACTTATAGCTCTGTAGGAACTGTATTTAACTACTAGAATGAAAAGTTCCAGTGGCACAATTATATAGAATGCGTATAGTCTACTTTTTTTCCAGAAGAATAGGAACCAGGTAAATGACAGGACCATTGAGATTTATTAGTGGAACTCTCATGAACTACTATAACAAACCTGTTCTACTTTTCTGAGTGACAAAGGATTTTAGTCTCATGGAAATTATCTTGGTGGTAAAAGGCAACTCTTATTATGGACTCTAGCTTTAAGGCTGTAGCCCACATTTCCAGGAACCAAATGGGTTCAAACTGCCCTATTTTCCATCAAGATAGAAAATGGATGGAATTTCATATATGAGAACTAGAAAACCCTAGCAATCTGGGAAACACCCAGCTGCAGCAGCCATATTAATAATGCTTATGACAAGGCAAAAGCCAAGAAGGAGGAGTATATAAACAGGACCTTTCCTCAAGATCGGGATTGATTGGTTAATATCATGATTTACAAACAGGAAAACTTTATTTAAATAAATGCCTTCAATATTAACTCTTAAGTTATTTTCCCCTGTCAGGATTGATTATAAATTGCTTGAAGAGCCTGTGGAAGAGATGGTTTCTGTCCAAAACTGGTTTTGCCCCTTCAGCAAACCCTTGTTTAAGAAGCTTTGTCATTGACTTCCACTAGGTTATTGTTTTGTCTTTCTTTAAAACTTTGGCAGTAAACACATACTTATGAAACGTTAGGTTTTATTTCATTTAAATTAATAGGTTATGGCACCTTTGAAGCCTAGCAGCTTATCAGTATCTCAAATGTTAATTTTAAATATATTTTTCTTTTAAAAAAGAATCAAGTTTTTAAAATGGCAGTGAGAAGAGTCCAACCTCAATATGAAGTGATTTAATTTCATTTAAATAATTGAGTTTTACCCCTTGCAAAAGATACAGACCTGGAGATAATGTGGAGAAAGCCAGATTGTTCTGTTGAACTCTCCTGGGAAATGCAGACAAGTATGGTTGGTTAGTTGTGTGGTGTGGGGGTTGTACTTCTGAGAAGTACCTGAAATAGTCTCTGAGACTGGGTATATATTTTTCTGCAGTTTTAGTTTTTAGTCTAGGAAAATCCAAATGGAATTAAGTATTTTTGGTGAATGGAAAATGCCTAAAAAATCTTTCTGTGGTGTGACAAACTTGCTGAACAGTCTTGTAGTCTATGAAAAAAAACTTTGTGAAAAATAAATTAGGCACACTGAGTATCATCTATGTATATAGCAAACCTCTTCAAGAGCAGTATATCAAAAGCACAGCCCATTTTTAATGTACTACTCTTGCCCTTCTGAGAATAACAAAAAAAAAATCTTTGCACTTTAGCTTTGCTGATATCTGTCAAAGCTAAAGCTTCTCTTAGGAAGGCAGTTAAGTCCAGAAGTATCTCAGCAGCTATGTCACTTTGCTCTGCAGAGTACAATTATGTACCAGGCAGCAATGTTCCTCTTGCACAGAAGAGCAGATAATAGGGAAGAAGGCAGTGTCTCCATTACTGGAAAACAAACTACATGTCTATGTGGGAACCTGACATCTTCTATGATTAACCTGAAAAGTAACTTGAAAAAAGGTCTCTTATTATGTCAACTGTCTTCATACTTCCTAGAATTTTGGAATCTAAGATTAGGTGCCAGACCTTCTCTTTTTTTCTATTGAAATTAAGAGTGGATGCTAAGGATATTGATAGTCTATATACATCAAAATTAATTAAATTATTCAGATAGAAATGGAAATATAAATATAAATTATATTTACTCATTGACAAATATGTAAATAAGTCTGGGGGGGACTGACCTCCAGCTCTACCTGGCATTGTTGGGGATACAGACATACAATTTATTTTCCAGATTGGCCATAGACAAAATGGCTCCTGAACCCCCACATTTGGTCCCCCATCTGCCTCATGGGGGCAGGCATATATATATTATATACATATATTTGCTTGGGTCATAAACAAAATAGTATAACCCTAGGCTCCTAGCATATTAGTAAAGCTTGTAGTTTCTTCTTAATTGTGGTGTGGTATGGTGTGGTGTGGTATGGAGATGCACCACACAGCCTGCACACCCCCCCACCCAATTCAAAATCCTATGTCTGCCCAGGATTCTGATTTGTTATAAACTGGAGTGGCTTTATTGATTTCAGCGGTGTTAGGCAATTTTGATGAACATTACTATGAAAAACACTGAAAATAAAACCTGATGCAAACATGCATCTCTCCTGATATTTCAAAAGTATTTGATTTGCTTGCTAACCTCCAGCAATACATTTGGCTACAAGCTGTTCAGAATGACTAACTTCATGCTTAATGGGAAGAGAAAATGCCAGGCTCTTTATGATAACAAAGACCAGTGGCTGGAACCTGAAGCCAAACAACTTTAAATGTGAAATAAATCTTAAATTCTTATCTGTGATGGGGACTAACCACTGGAAAAATCAACCACTTAAGTGGTAGATTTTCCATTTGTCAGTGGGGATTTGTATGTCTTTTGGGATGAAATAATTCATTTAAATAATGTGAGGGTCAGGAGTACATAAGTAAGTTTCCGTGGCTGTTATTTTACAAGAGAACAAATTAGATGAAATATGAATTTTCTTCTGGCCTCTTGAATCTATACTTAATATTCCTATCTTTGGCTCTATATGTTACATTACATTACATTACAGTATTGCAGATTTAATTATTATTGAAATGTATGTCTCATGGAATCAGCCATAAAGACTAGGAACCAGGAGTAAGCATTAGCAAGACAGGGGCTAGGAGTGCAAGGAACATTAATGTGGAGAGAATTACGTTTCTTTCATTAGTTGGGCACTCTTATAAATAGTAGCTAGGTCTAGAGATCAATATTGTATCAATTCATCCCTTCTGTCAGATGAGCTTGCTAGTACTTCAGCTACTGTGCAGTTCCCCAATTGCTGAACAAAATGGTACACAAATTTGTTTCTCACCATCACTAGTATTTGCATTCTGTTTCTTTATCAAATGGCCTTATCGTATTAATATGCTAAATAATGATGCTCCAAATACCTTACTCCAGTTTCACTGGAGATGCATGAAAGTGTGTGTGTGTAAAGGGACAGAAACTCAGACCAGTTCCCTACAAACCTTTTAAAATGAGCTTTTAAGGGTGTATAAGGGAGTTACCATCATCAATAACAAATACAAATGAAAATAGCAACCAAAAATGTACCGTATCAGCATCACAGCAAAAATTCAGCTGTAAGCATAGCAACTGACTTAATAGAGCTCCAGCCTTGCTAATATTTTGGTTTATTTCTCACTCAAACCACTAAAAGTCAGATCATCTATGTCCATCTCGTATTATCCTGAATTTACTTTCTAAGCCCCTGTTAGAAACAGAGACAAAACTGTTTCAGGGTGATTAGGCAAATACTTTCCTCAGTAATGTGCCCTTAGGCTGATTTAACATATATTTGTTATCTAGTCTGGTATATTTCTCAAAAACAGAGTTTCTTTTACAGTGCCCTTGGCATTTACAGAGCAAACAGGAAATCTTTATTGTCTTGTACTATATATCATGTTATTTTACTGTCTCTGTATAAATTGCTGATATGAAAGGTTCTTTCTTCTGTCATGCATTCATCTTCATAAAGATTGTTCCTTTTAAGTCCCTATCAGACAATGAATATTTAGAACATTTCTACAGAAAATATCAAGTGCCTAACTGTATTTAAAAAGAGCACAGTAATTTATACAGCTTATCTCTTCTGTCACCAACATACAAAGCACTTCATACAATGTAAAGCTCATTTGAACTAAATGTAATCCATTCAATATTCTAAACTTTTTAAACCCCTTATGCACAAGATTGCTCTAAGATAAGCTAATGATCAGATAAGCTAATTACTAGGGCTGTTCTATGACTGGATACTCCTATTTGGCATGGTTTTGTTCCATGTTTGTGATTGTTTTGAAAATAAAAATCTGAATACTCTACCAATAGACCCATGATGCAGTTTTTGTGCCTACAACAAGCTATGCCAGGCCTAGTAGGCTATGCAGGTTTCCCTCACTTTTATGCGGGTTCTATGTGTGCAAATTCGCTCTTATGTGATGGCCCTTTTTATATTAAAAAAATGTCATATGTGAGGTAAGTTCACTCTTGTGTGATCAGTGTGGTAGAAGCCTGCAGTCAAGTGCTTTGTGCGATGCATTTTGGGAGTGACACGCACCAAAATAGTCTCCTGAGTGGATCTGTGCTACTCGCTCGTTGTCTGCAAAACGTATTTCTGTATCTGCCATCCCCATTATGGCCTTTAAGTATCCTGCTAGCTTATCTCCTATTCCCCTCTGCTGTTGGTGGGTACCAAAACTGTCTTGTAAAAGTGGTAGAAATGGGTCTGAGGGTCAGTACAGACGTGGTCTTGGAATTTGTCCCTATTTGTTACATTATAAAGTGAGTTATGCACCGTTTTCCAGGAATGCATGTACACCATAAAGTTAGGGACAACTGTAATAGCCTTACATCAGAATTAGAGGTAGCTGGCAGATGACAGCTCCACTTTGATGATGGCTTCAAATTTTGTTTTCATTTTCAGTGGAACAGAAACAAAACATTTTAGACCTTGTTGCAAATGAGATTGTGTGGAAATGTCTGTTTCCAAATGGGAAAGATCTGACATTTGATTTGGTCCTCCTCTCTGATTGGAAAGTCCTCAGAAACTTCCCCATCCAAAGCTTTGCCAGAAGTGGTATAAAGCCAAAATACATTTTATCCTCAACAAAACAACATACTAAATGAGGGGAAAAAAACACTTGGAGAGAAATATTCTGATCATATCTATTCAGAATTTCCTCCTGCTGTTGAATTTTAGGCTTTGCCTACATAGAAAAAATATTGCAAATAAAAGTCTGAATGCAAAGTACAAAAGCCATTTCACGTGAAATCGCCTGGTAAACATTTTTATTCCACAGCAGAGTGCAGTTGTGTGTTTAGCTTAATCCACTTTCAAGGTGGACTAAGCTAAACTGCATAATGGTACTCTTGGGGCAGAATAAGAATATCCATTCAAAGATTAAGTGTAGGAAAGAGAAGTATTTTCCTCTTGTTTTTTTTAATTGTTCACCAATATTTTACAACATAATTATTATGTGATGTACTAAAAAAGAAGTGCTGTTGCAGGTACATCAGCTGGTAATGGAAAAAAGAATACAAGGTCAGTAGCCAATGGCATATTTCAGTTTCTGATTCTGCAGACACTTGGACACATCCTGACACAAGGTTCCTTTGGAAAGAGACCACAGAAAGCTTGAACACTGTTATTTGGAGCCTCATTGCTTTTTAAGCACTGTTGCTCTGATATGAATCAAAAATACAACTCATAAGGTGAAAACAAATTACCAGGTATTGCAGCTAGTCTGCCATACTTATTCTAACCTATTTCACCATGTACAAAAGCCCTCAGAATCCTAGTCTTAACACTATGGCAGTACACCTTCTGGCTGACATCAGACGTCATATTTATAACTTCTGACAAAAAAATACCAACACGTACTTAAACCATTAATCCAAATAAACATCTAAGGAAGGAAGGGATAAGAGCAGAAGATTCCACTGAGTCCACTAAAGACCTAACTGCCACTTTAATTAAAATGAGAGGCTCTCAAATATGAAAACACTGTGTTGCATGTGTTGCATGTCTATTACTAGCGCAGACTTTTCTGTGAAATCATACTTTAAGTCTCTCTTTGAAGATGGAAGATTTTGACAACTATTTTTTTCAGATGGCAAACCCACACAAGAGCAAATTATTAAAGGTTTCTGGAACATAAACTGGCAACATTTTATATTAAAAAGTTGATAATTACAATATATTGCTCCTTGTCAGCAAGGAGTCATGCTAGAAGCTGACAGTAATGTCATCCATTTAAAAGAAAATGACAGATCTTAATTAAAGTAAAATGTTGTAAACGTGCATCTCAACATTGCTTGATACTAATCTGATGATAAAAAAATATGAAGAAATTTACGCATGCACACGCACACACAGTCAAGCTCCTACCTCTTATTTTAGAAGCTATGTTACAATAAGGGCAATACAAGCCTTTCTAATTCTTCAGAAAATATCTTTAGCTTTTTAGGTCAAAGAGTCCCAGGCAAAATATGGATGCTGCTTCCATACTTAACTAATCTTGTCAGTAGAAAACTTAGCCTGTTATTTAGCTGCCTTTCTTAGTCTGATAGGAGAAGATGAAGTACTCCACATGCATTATGCTCTGAAAGATCCTATTATGAATGTCTCCAGATGCTATTATGAATGTTTCCTCCTGGAGCTGGAAAACCCACAGCATTTAGTGGCATTTAGAGATGACTAAAGACTCAGATGGAAGTGCAACTCCTGGGTCTAACTCAAGTCACTTTATATAAACTGCCATGAGTCAGACTGATCCTTCCAATCCAAAAGACATCAGCTGTCAGATTGGGAGGGTGAGTGATTTAAAGCTCTGATTTTGGAGCTGATCTAAAGAGAGAGGCTGCATCTCTAGAGCCTCTTCCCCTACAACCAGCTTTCATTCTGCCTTAGGATGGGAAGGGCAAAAGGCAGAGAAGGGAAGTCTGTTCTGGGGTTTTCCCAGCAGCACTGGAGTTGAAGATTGGGTGAATTGGACACCCTTCAGCACTGGCTGGGCAACTCCCAGAATGAGTTCCCTTCACTTAAATCCCATTCTGAAAACAGCACCAGGAGCAGTGGTGGGCTACATCATTAATCCCTGCCCCTAGCACGTGCAGACACAAGTTAATGAAGGCACTCCACTTTGGAGCCACCTTCATCTGAACCCTTATGTAACGAGGGTTCAAAAGGTTGCACTATGATCCCTTTAAAGTCCTCTGCAGCTGCCCACTTGTGTTGGTTCATGGCTGTAGAGCACTTTCAGGGGCCAGATTGGGTGAAAATTTGTTACTTCTATCTGCACCTTAAACGGACTACCTATTGACAGTTGAACATCCACAACTTTATTAGTACTAGATTTGTGATAAGCCTTGAAAAAGACAAGATAAAACTTTGTTAATTCAGTCTTCAGCTAAATAGGGCACTCCTTCCTGATTTATCTGATGGATGTGTTTCTCAAGGAGGGATTTTCAAGCTGTGCAGTATGTTTTTAAATTCTTATATGGCCATCTGAATATAAAAGTATTGCCTACTGTGGCAGAACAGGGTTGAATGGCACAGCAGTGTCCTCCTTTGACCTCGTTACCCCTGCCAGCTCTTGTAATTTGAACCCCTTTCTCTTTCTTTCCTGCCATGCCTTGATGTTGTTTGGGGAAAATGGTTAGGAGGTTGCCCAAGACCCAAAGGGAATCCAATCTACTCCCAAGCCATTCCCTATTGATGTCCCCCAGCACCATCTGGCTTAAGGGCTGTATTTGTGGCCTTTGACCTCCACTACAGCCATGCCCATGCCTCACAGGTGTTACCAGTCATCATGATGAAGCTATTTGCCCCTCTCACTGTTTGGCCCTTCAAGTCTCACAGTCTTCATAGGGACCTTAGCCTTCCTGGCCTTGTCTCTTTTTATCTAGATGGGTTATTTTGCCTTTAGGTGCACTGTCTGGGATCTCAGATTCTGGGCCTGGGCCCAGCCTCTGTTGGCCTGGCTTGTACACAGCCCTGGCTGAGCTCACACCTCTGTGTCCTCCTTGTTAGGACTATTCCCCACCCCCAGGCTCTACTTCCAGCCATTCCATCTTTTCTTCCCAGCATCCATTTTTTCTTCCCAGCATTCCATCTTTTCTTCCCTTTATCTATCTACAGAGTGCTGCCTTATCTCTCTGTCAAGTCTTACGGGTGCCTTATCTCTCTGTCAAGTCTTATACAGGTGTTTGCCCTTGGGCTAAAGAGCCACTTGATCCTTTTCCATTGCTGCCTACTCCTATGGTCTGCAACCCTTATCTAGGCTATTTATTTTGCTCCAGTGGGAGACTTGTCTTCCCTTTTGGCTCCCTGTTATACCTAGTAATATTGATGTTTTGGCTACTTGACTGCCAGACTGATAAGGATCCAACCCTCGTGTTTGGGCTTTGTGGAACCTACTAAACATACTAAGTGCACCCTTTACTGTTGGTCCCTCAAACCACCAGTTCCCACATATGGCAAGTGCACTGGCCATCAAAAAGTAATTATGAGCAGTAATATAAAGCCAAACTTGGCATTACCAATGAGAGCAAAATAGCTCCTCAAAGTATGTAGCTGTCTGTTAGGGAGATGTCTTTGGGCCATATAATCAAATAGCTAATGAAGCTGACAGAATTTCTGTGGTCCTACTGCCAAGCAGACATACCCCTACTAGATGGGACCTGACAGTATATTCTCAACAAGACCTTTTCATTACTTAATAACAAAATAGACTTGGTAACTCATAAGATATCACAAGAAAGAATAAAACTGAGCCCAGGAATATATTGCTACTACATCTTCGGTTCATACCAAGATGTAGACAGTTATTGAAATAATCTATTCTATAAGAAAAATTTTAAGTAACTCATTGTCAGCAGTGAATGTTGTAATTGATTTATAGATTTGTTTTCAGATTCAAGATCATGTTAGTGCTGTCAAGAAAATATGTATTTGTATCTTAGAGAAAGCAATATACAGTTTTATTCAAAATAAAGTATTTCTTTTCTACAGTCAATTAGATCTAGGTGCAGTTGTCTGCAACTGCCTCTGACCCTTTTCAAATTTATTTGTTGTACTGAGATGCTGATTAAATGTAAACAACTAAAATATACAGTACCGGGAAACAGTGTCAAAAATGTTTCTTGTATAAACACAGGGAGCAGATGGTAAGAGACCAAATAAAACTTGAAGAGTCTGTTACATAAGAATGGGACTCCAAAAAAAATATACTAATGCTCTATTTTATAGTATGAACTGAAATATAGTTTACAAGCTAAAAACAAAGCACCAGATCATTATCAAAAGTAAATGGGAATAGCTCCACTAAATTCAATGGTACAACACCACTTTATCACCAGCTCAGGCCCAATAATCTGGAAAGCTAAAGGATCAAACCTAGCTACTTTTAAATATTGTGACTGATACCTTAATATATATTAATCTTTGCAGTATTTATAAAATCTGTCACCTACCACATTCACACTTTAAAATGTAGATCAACTTAGGAAGTAAAATTAAAAGAATTTTATTTGGGGAGAGGAGAGGAAAGTGAGATGCTTATTTTTACCACTTTTCTCCTTCTCAATGGACCCACTTCTTCATTAGAAGTGCACAGTGGAGGAATCATATCCTGTATGATATGGGAGTGGGTGGTGGCAACTAAAAAAAGTGTTTAGCATCAAATGGACACTTCAAGGAGGAGATAGAGACTGTATGAGAGAGATTCATATAGCAACATATCGGTAATCCATGTGGATACTGATGATACAGCCAGGAGAAGCCCTGATCGCCTGATGGAGGACTACCATGCTCTGGGGTGTGTGCTAAAGGAGATAGGTGCGCAGGTGGTTTTCTCTTCTATCCTACCAGTGAGTGGACGTGGAAGATGGCATGAAACGTGCATCGTGGAGACCAACTGGCAGCTTCAGGAATGGTGTCTCAAGGCGGGCTTTGGCTTCCTCAACAATGACAGGCACATCACGACAAGAGACATGCTCGGATGGGATGGGCTCCACCTTTCCCCTAAAGGTAAGCATGTGTTTTCTTCTAGGTTGGCGGACCTCCTCTGGCAGGCTTTAAACTAGGCTCACTGGGGGAGGGGGAAGACAAGGGCAGAGGAATCATTGGACTGCCAGACCAAGCAACACCCACAAGTACAGCCCAGCCTAGACAGACAAGTGAAACATATACACAGGTAAGCAGCAGGGGCCAGAGTAATGCTGAAAGTAGGGGACCAGTACACACATCCACAGGAGGCCTCAAATACCTCTACACAAATGCTCGTAGTATGGGAAACAAGCACCCTCCTGCTAGCTGACGCCAACCCGGACATAGTGGGGATCACTGAAATGTGGTGGGACTCAGCACATGACTGGGCGGTGAAGATCAAGGGCTATAGGCTGTACAGGAGGGACAGGATAGGAAGGAAAGGTGGGGGCATGGCACTCTATATTAAGGAAGAATACCCATCCTCGTCAATTAACAAAGAGTCAGAGGAGGGGCAATCTGAAGTGCTTTGGGTTAGAATACAAGGCAGTCGAGGGGAAAGAGACTTAACAGTGAGGGTCTACTACAGACCTCCCAACCAAGGGGAAGAGCTAGACCAGGAATTCTTAAGTCAGCTCACGGAGGAAGCGAAGTCAAAGAATGTGGTAGTCATGGGGGACCTGAACTTCCCAGACATCTGCTGGGAAGAGCAGTCAGCCAGGTCTGACCACTCACATAAGTTCTTAGCCAGAATGCAGGACCTCCATCTAACCCAGGAGGTGCACAGCCCCACTAGGGGAGATGCCTTGTTGGATCTGGTGCTGGCCACAGGAGATGACCTGGTGAGGGGGCTGCGGGTGCTTGACCACCTGGGCGACAGTGATAATCGCCTGCTGGAATTCACCATCCAGCGCAAGGTGGCAAAGGCCTGCAGCAAGGCAGCAGCCCTGGATTTCAGGAGGGAGGACTTCAATAAGCTAAGGAGAACAGTCAGGAAAGCACTGAGGTCCCAGAGGGGATGGGAGCCAGGTGTCCAAGGAGAGTGCTCGCTCCTTAAGGAAACGATCCTCCAAGCCCAAAGGGAGGTAATCCCAACATGGATCAAAGGGAGCAAGAGGGCACATAAGCCCCCATGGCCCACCAAAAGCATCTGGGAATGTCTCCTAGCAAAAAGGGAGGCATACACCCAATGGAAAGGAAGGGCCATCACTAGGGAGGACTATACTGCAGTTGCTCGGGGATGCAGGGGAGCAGTCAGGAAGGCCAAGGCAGAGATGGAACTGGGACTAGCTTCCCGAATTAAGGACAACAAGAAGTCCTTTTTTAAATACATCGGGGGTAAAAAGAAGGTTCCGGGTAATGTGGGGCCCCTGCAGGACACAGTAGGAAATTTGGTCATCACACCAGATGACAAAGTCAACATATTTAACGATTTCTTTGCCTCCATTTTCCTAAGCAGGGACTGGAACAGTCCCCCTCAGGCCCCAGGGGAGGCACACCTAGGCCAAGGGTTACTGAGGAACTAGTTAGGGAACTTCTGGTGCGACTGGATGTATTCAAATCAGCTGGTCCGGATGATCTCAACCCTAGAGTACTGAGGGAATTGGCTGAGGTCATTGCAGGATCCCTGGCACAGCTTTACGAGCACTCGTAGTGCTCTGGTGTGGTGCCAGAGAACTAGAAGAGGGCCAACATGGTTCCTATCTTCAAAAAGGGGAAGAAGGAGGACCTGGGACTTTACACCAGTTAGTCTTACCTCAATCCTGGGCAAGCTTTTTGAGAAAATTATTCTGGTGCATATCCACGAGGGTCCAGCAGGGGAGATCATGCTTAAGGGCAACCAACACGCGTTCATTAGAGGCAGATCCTGTCAGACCAACCTGGTGGCCTTCTATGATCAGATCACCAAATCCTTAGATGCAGGGGTAGCAGTGGACATAGTCTTCCTGGACTTTTGGAAGGCCTTTGACACTGTCTCTCACCCCATTCTCATTAAGAAACTGGGGGACTGTAATGTCAACACCCAACAATCAATTGGGTCACCAACTGGCTGGAGGGCTGCACCCAGAGAGTGGTGGTGGATGGGTCATTTTCGACCTGGAGGGATGTGGGCAATGGGGTTCCACAGGGCTCGGTCCTTGGGTCTGCACTGTTCAACATCTTCATCAGTGACTTGGACGAGGGGGTAAAAAGCACCCTGTTCAAATTTGCTGATGACACTAAGATGTTGGGGGATGTGGGCACGCTAGAAGGGAGGACTAGGCTGCAATCAGACCTAGACAGGTTACAGGGGTGGGCAGATGAGAATAGGATGGGATTCAATACTGACAAGTGCAAAGTGATTCACCTGAGGAGGAACAACTGGCACCATACCTACAGGCTGGGGAACTCCCTTCTGGTCAGCACGGAGGCGGAAAAGGATCTTGGAGTCATCATTGACTCCAAGATGAACATGGGCCGGCAGTGTGGGGATGCAGTCAGGAAGACCAAATGTACCTTGTCAAACATCCACAGATGCATCTCAAGAAGGTCCAAGGACGTGATCCTCCCCCTCTATGCGGCACTGGTCAGGCTGCAGCTGGAGTACTGTGTCCAGTTCTGGGCGCCGCACTTCAAGACGGATGTGGACAACATGGAGAGGGTCCAGAGGAGGGCCACTCACATGATCAGGGGACAGCAGGGCAGGCCCTACGAGGAGAGGCTACGGGACCTGAACCTGTTCAACCTTCACAAGAGAAGGCTGAGGGGGGATCTAGTGGCCTGTTACAAACTAGTCAGGGAGGACCAGCAGACACTGGGGAAGTCCCTGTTCCCCCATGTACTACCAGGAGTGACTAGGAATAACAGTCACAAGCTGGCAGAGGGTAGATTTAGGCTAGACATCAGGAGGCGCTACTTCACGGTCAGGGCAGCTGGATCACAAATCAACTTCCAAGAGAAGTGGTGCTGGCTCCTACCCTGGGGGTCTTTAAGAGGAGGCTAGATGTACACCTTGCTGGGGTCATTTGACCCCAGTGCTCTTTCCTGCCATGGCAGGGGGTCAGACTAGATGATCCACCCACCCCTGTAACCTGTCAGCGGTGAGAGACATGCGGGTGAAGCCCACTGCGCCCCCACTCCCCCGAAACCCCCCAAACACCCCTTCAGCAGCCGCAGTGCCCCCTGCCAACGCCCAGCACAGCTGGAGGTAAGGGGTTAACTCCTCGCTCCCTGGAAGGAGGCCGCTGCCTGGTGCCGGGCCGGGTCAAGCCCCCGCCCAGGCCCCTACTTGGCCCAGCCCCCGAGGAAGCCACGCAACCAGAGCCACACGAACAGGCTGCATAAACAGGCGCTCAAGTTAGCATGGAGTTCACACAGGAGAGGGTGCGGGAAGGCACAAGACCCTGCCTGCAACCCCCCCCAGAGTAGTCAGCCCCAGCCGTAGCCAGCCTACCAGAGGCATGACACAGATGGGCACACGCTGCACCACGAGGGTCCCCTCGGGCTCTGCGGACCCCCATTGGGCACCTAAGAGACAACCACCCAGATGGAGCCCCTGGTTCTGGGCTCCATGCAGACAGAGCCCCTGGCTTTTGGCTGCGGGGGCTCCCTGTCACTTTTTCAGGCTCTGGAGCCCGGGAGAAATGACCACCTACCCTAGCGGGGTCTGCTCCCTACTGGAGTCTCTGGCACGCCAGCTGAAGCAGCTCCAGGCCACAGTCCAGACACTGCGTGCCATCAGGGACTGCGAGCAGGAGATAGACTCCTACTGCCAGGCCCTTCTCCCCCGGGAGCCGCAGGGTAGAGCACCATCTCCCTCCAGGACTAAGGAGGACTCTGGGACCTCCCGCTCTGCCCAGTTAGGGGTATGGACCAAGGTGGTCAAGGGCCCTTAGGCCCACCACACCAAGGCCCCCCCCTCACGGGAGCTTAGCAACAGGTTTGCACCTCTTGCAGCCCCAGCAGAGCCTGCTCAGTTGCCGGCTCCCGCAGGCAACCCAGGCTCAACCACAGCTACTGCCCCCGCTCTCCCCAAGTCAAAGCGAAAGGTGTTTGTTGTGGCAGACTCCATCCTGCGGGGGACTGGGGGGGGCAATCTGCCGCCCCGACCCCTTAGCCCGGGAAGTCTGCTGCTTCCTGGGGGCCCACATCCGAGACATTGCAGAGAGGATCCCACAGCTCCTCCGGCCCACAGACCACTACCCCATGCTCCTTATTCACGTGGGCACCAATGACACAGCTCGCAGCACCCCCAGCCAGGTCATGAGGTGCTACAGGGAGTTGGGAGCGGGGCTTAGGGGTCTGGGCACTCAGGTGGTGTTTTCGTCGATCCTCCCAGTCTCGGGCTATGGGCTGAGGCGGGAGAGGAGGATCCATGCAGTGAACCAAAGACTGCGGAGCTGGTGTCATCGGGAAGGTTTTGGCTTCCATGACCACAGCCCACTCTTTGGCAAGAGAGGCAGCGAGCTGCTGGGAAGAGATGGCCTCCACCTCTCTCCCCTGGGGAGAAGGCTCTTCTCAGCCAGGCTGGCTGACCTGCTCCACTGGGCTTTAAACTAAGCCTGCTGGGAGATGGGGGGATTACTGCCACTCCTGGCCCGCTGAGCGACCCTTGCAAAGCCAGAAGACCAAGGCACTTAAGGGAGCCCACCCCTGCCCCAGCCCTGGCACAATCTGTGGGCAAGGCAAGAGCCCCCAAGGGGATACTTGCCTGCCTGTACACTAATGCCAGAAGCCTGGGCAACAAGCAGGACGAGCTCGTCCTCCTGCTCAGTGCAAAGAAATATGATGTCATTGGGATAACGGAGACCTGGTGGGACTCCACCCATGACTGGACCACGGGTATAGAGGGCTATACCCTATACAGGAGGGATCGTGTTGACAAAAGGGGCGGGGGTGTAGCTCTCTATGTGAAGGAAAGCTACATGTCCCTGCAAGCTGATGTTGGCGACCGGCATGGACAGCTAGAGACCCTCTGGGTAAAAATTCATGGGAAAAATGGCACAGGGGACACAACGGTGGGGATCTACTACAGACCTCCACTCAAAGTCCTGAGCTTGACCAGGAGTTCGCCCGGGAAGTGACTGAGGCCGCTTGCTCCAGGGCCTTGGTTGTCATGGGTGACTTCAATTACCCGGACATCTCGTGGGAAGATCGCTCAGCAAAATCCGAGCGGTCGCAAAGCTTTCTCTCGTGTGTGGATGACCACTACCTGACTCAAGAAGTCTATGGGCCAACGAGAGGCGAAGCGCTGCTCGACCTGGTACTGGCTATGGGGGATGACCTAATCGGCGACCTAGTGATCGATGGGAAGCTGGGTGACAGCGACCACGAGCTGATCACCTTCACCATCTGCTGTAAAGCTGGCAAGTCAGTCAGCAACACAGAAGTCCTTGACTTCAGAAAAGCCGACTTTGACAAGCTCAAGAGGCTTGTCAGTCAGGCCCTCAGGGACCATGACCCCAGGGAGATGGGAGTTCAAGAAGAGTGGTTGCTTCTCAAGGAAGCGGTCCTCAGTGCACAAGCTAAATCTACTCCAACACGGAGGAAAGGCAGCAAGAAGGCACAGCAGCCCTCCTGGCTCTCCAGGGTCCTAGCGGACCTCCTGCGGCTAAAAAGGAAAGCCTACAAAGGATGGAGGATGGGATTCACCTCCAAGGAGAATTATTCTGTGCTGGTCCGGTCCTACAGGGAGCAAACCAGGAAAGCCAAGGCTGCAACTGAACTCCAACTAGCTTCAAGCATCAAGGACAACAAAAAGTCCTTTTTCAGATATGTGGGGAGCCGGAGGAAAAGCAAGGGCAATGTTGGACCCCTGCTAAACCAGATGGGGCAACTGACGCCCAGGAAAAAGCCAACCTATTAAATAGGTACTTTGTGTCAGTCTTTCATCAGTCCCATGGGACGCCTATGCCTGCTGTGGGACAGGGAGATCCGGGTGATGGGGATCCCCTACCCTCCATAAATGCTGACCTCGTGAAGGAACACCTTGAGAAGCTGGATACCTTCAAGTTAGCTGGCCCTGACAATCTGCACCCCAGGGTACTCAAGGAGCTGGCGAGCGTCCTAGCCCAGCCCCTGGCATGGATCTTTGAAAACTCCTGGCACTCTGGTGTAGTGCCCGAAGACTGGAAGAAGGCCAATGTGGTGCCGATCTTCAAGAAAGGGAGGAGAGTGGATCTGGCTAACTACAGGCCCATTAGCCTGACTTCTATCCTGGGGAAGATCTTAGAAAAGTTTATTAAGGAGGCCATCCTTGAGGGACTGGCCCAGGCTAACATCCTAAAGGGATAGTCAGCACGGGTTTGTTGCGGGTAGGTCTTGTTTGACCAATCTCATTTCCTTCTATGACCGGGTGACCTATCAGCTGGACAAGGGAGAAGAGATTGATGTCATATATCTTGACTTCAAAAAAGCTTTTGATCTGGTATCCCATGATCACCTCTTGGCCAAACTGCCCAGTTGCGGCCTTGGCTCTACCATGATCCACTGGCTGGGAAATTGGCTCCGTGGTCAGACCCAGAGTGTTGTAATTGATGGCAGTCACTCATCGTGGTGCCCTGTGACCAGTGGGGTCCCTCAAGGCTCTGTCCTGGGACCCATACTGTTCAACATCTTCATTAATGATGTGGACATTGAAGTCAGGAGTGGACTGGCCAAGTTCGCCGATGACACCAAACTTTGGGGCAAAGCATCCACGCCAGAAGATAGGCGGGTGATCCAGGCTGACCTGGACAAGCTCAGCAAATGGGCAGATGAGAACCTGATGGTGTTTAACACCGAAAAATGCAAGGTTCTCCACCTTGGGAGGAAAAACCTGCAGCTTCCTTATAGGCTCGGCAGTGCTACATTGGATAGCACTACAGAAGAAAGAGACTTGGGGGTCATCACTGACCACAAGATGAACATGAGCCTGCAATGCGATGCTGCGGCTAGTAAAGCGACCAAAACGCTGGCTTGCATCCATAGATGCTTCTCGAGCAAATCCCGGGACGTCGTTCTCCCCTTGTACTCGGCCTTGGTGAGGCCGCAGCTGGAGTACTGCATCCAGTTTTGGGCTCCACAATTCAAAAAGGATGTGGAGAAGCTTGAGAGAGTCCAGAGGAGAGCCACGCGCATGATCAGAGGTCAGGAAAACAGATCTTACGATGACAGGCTGAGAGACATGGGACTCTTTAGCCTGGAAAAGCGCAGGCTCAGGGGTGATCTGATGGCCACCTATAAGTTTATCAGGGGTGACCACCAGGATCTGGGGGAACGTCTGTTCACCAGAGCGCCCCAAGGGATGACGAGGTCGAACGGTCACAAACTCCTGCAAGACCGTTTCAGGCTGGACATAAGGAAGAATTTCTTTACTGTCCGAGCCCCCAAGGTCTGGAACAGTCTGCCAGCGGAGGTGGTTCAAGCACCTACATTGAACACCTTCAAGGGTAAATTGGATGCTTATCTTGCTGGGATCCTATGACCCCAGCTGACTTCCTGCCCTTTGGGCAGGGGGCTGGACTTCATGATCTCCCGAGGTCCCTTCCAGCCCTAATGTCTATGAAATCTATGAAATCCATGAAAATCTACTCAGGTCCCTTCCGACCCCAGAAACTATGAAACTTCTTTCCTATACAGTAAGGGGCCACACCTGGAGCAGAGAGATAGCTAGACAGAAGATTAATAGAATAAAGGATCACATAGGAGAGGTCAAAAGAACCAGACCATTAGAGAAGACAGGATCTAGAAAACAGGGCAGAGAGATGGTGCTAAGGAAGAATAGGGAAAAAAAATGAAAAATGTGTTGGCACGGTATAGAAGTTGACCTGATCTTGCAGCCTTCATTCAAGGTGACTCATGTTAATAAGATGCAGTTGTTTGTCCCCTTCTAGTTTATAACTGGTATATAGATATTTGTTACCTACTCCCTGTTTATCAGGCAACTTTCCTGTTGAGTCCAGTGTACCCACATAGGTCTGTGTAAAAGCTGCAATACTGAGTCTCATGAAAGCATTGCAATATCTGTATCAACATTCAGGGAGAGCATGTACCTGTTAGCTTAGAAGCCTTGGGTTAGAAAATATTCACAAGTACAATATAATTTTATGTTGAAGCAGTTTGTGTATATATGAAAAGAGCACAGCATAACCAAAAAGAAAAACAGCACACTATTACTGAAATACACTGATAGCAGAAAATATGTTTATGGAAATGTCAGTAACCTGATTTCTTTTCTTACTTATTTCTCATTTTGCCTCCAAAGCATTTCCCCCACAATGAGTTTTTATCATATTTCTCTGATTCTGCCACTAAACCCCTAACATCACTATTACAAAATCTTAACTGAGAAAACTAATAAGTAATATTGATTGCATTCACTGAAAAGCAAAAAATGATTACTCGAGTTTGAAATGATGATTGTGCTGACATTCCAATCTATCATGTCTTTCTTTTAGTATTTTAAATTGTGCTCATGCTACTGCAAATTTGGAAAGGAGATAAGAGACAGAAAACATCTTTTTGTCCTGTCTGTACTGTACCTAGCACAATGGCATGTTGGCCCTTTCCTCAGATTTCTAGGCAGTCTTGTAATATATGTATAATATTGATAAAAAGAAAGTAAATTGAACTGTTAAGAATTTCCTTTGAAATAACCAAGTAGTCCAAACACTGTAGGCCAAGTATTCAGTCATTCAATGACTACGTGGCCCTACACAACTATATGTGCATTCCTGAAAAACCCTGCTCCTTCAGAGGGAACTAGTGGAGTCCCTTCAGGACCCTGTGATCTGGGCCCATCTTGTTAATACTCTTATTACTGTGTCAAAACCCAATAATAATGGGTGTGATAGAGATGCAGAATTTTGGTCAGAAGTCAGCAAAAATGATCATTTTTACCTCCTACCAAAGAGAAGTCAAAGCTGTGGACCAGACACCATGAAAACAAGGGCATTACTAAAACCTTACCCATCTCAGAGGCTTAAGTAGCAGACTCAGGATGAACTTTTAGACTCCTAGGAGCAAGCAGCTAGGAGCATGCTCTTTTAACCTGGTGGTTACAAGGAATGATGGGTAGAGGGAAAGACTTGTGTTTGAATCCATGCTCTTATGGTTTTCTATGCATTTTACATGAGATAAGGAAAGAAATTTGGAAGCAGGAGGTAGAATGTTGAAATATATGGATGATCTAACCAGTAGACTATTGGGTAAGAGATGGATAGCACTGCTGCCTTCCATCATAAACAAATTAGATTGTTTCTAGATATGAGACTGTATATACCTAAGGAATTTTGCAGGCTAAAATGAAAGTATCACCTAAACATAGGTGGCTACTGAGTTTGTGTAGATGGTGGAGCAGGGCTAATGGTTACTCTTCAGATCACAGGGGCAAGACAGAAGTGACAGTTTTTTGGCCAATCTGGCCCCTGAAAGAGCTCTGTAGCTGTGACCAAACAGAAGTGCATGGCTGCTTAGCACTCTGAAAGGGCCTGATCCCACAAAAATCTGAACCTTCCTTGCATGAGGGTTCAGATGAAGACTTTTCAAAACATAGCACTTTCAGTAACTTCCATCTGTGCTGCCTCCAACCTGACACTTTTTTCAGAATGGGAGGAGGGAAAGGAAGCAGAGGGAGTTCAGTCTGGGCTTTTTTTAACCCACACTGGAGGGTGGGATGTGTAGTTTGGAGCCCCCCTGATGTGGGGGGCTCCAATCCACCCAGCCCACACTCCAGCACTGGCTGGGGAACCCCTAGAAGGAGCTCCCTCTGCTCCCTTTCCTCCCTCCCATTCTGAAAATAGTGGGAGCATCCAGATGAGCAGGCACATGCCTCTTGCCCTGTCTCAATCCCGTTTGAGGCAGGGAAAGAGGTACATGCAGGAATGAAAAAAATGTTCCCCATGCTGCAAGTTTGCACAGTCTGGGATGCGCCCTAGGGGTGCATCCAGACAAGCATACACATGCTTTTCACTGGGGACAAATAGCAGTGGCACATAGCTGTGCTGCTGCTACTTGTCCCTGGGGAAGGCCCGTGCACATGTGCTCTAGCACACAAGTTACCCTGAGTGGGGTAGGGGAGCTTGGGGCCAGCAACCTTACCTGGGTCCTGGGGGGCCTCCCATGGGCTCCAGCAGCAGCAATCTGGTGTATGGAACCCAACCAGCAGCCAGATCGTGGCTCTGACCAGCCAGGCTCCAGTTTTGAGTGGTGCATGCTGCCTCCATATGCGCCACCCTGCTTTGTCAGGAACAGGTATTTTGACACCAGGATCTCCTGGTGTCAAAGAAATCCACCAGGCTGCAACATAGTAGCATGGTGAACACCTGTATGTGCGGCATGTGCAGTTTGTAGTGCAGAAGATGGGTTTGCAGCACCACATATTGCACATGTGCAGTTGTCTGGACACACCTTAATATTGCCCAGAGTGTTTATAACAATACAGCATGAAGGTAAAAAAATATACCCTCGTCATTGTGGCAGAGTTCCTGTTTAGGAAGTGACACTGGCATTTTTTGTTTGTTTGATTATGTTTATTTTCCAGTAAAGTATCTGTGACAAGTCCAGACAGACCAATTTTCATTGCACTTAGCTTGCAGTGGAAAATCGATGCAATAGATTCATGAGATGTATCAACAGCTATGACCTATCTATGCAGATGACTATTTTCTCTTTCTGTACATAATACCTGTTCATAAATCCTTTCTTGTACTAAGTGCAGTTCTAGTGGATATATTTAAGCTAAGATGTCTTCACAGAAATAATGCTTCATGTGGCCCTATCACATGTTCATACTATGGCTACAAATTTTAGATACTGCTCAGTAGGGTTACAAAACAATGGGGTCCATGGTTAGGATTTTACTGTCATAATTCTACTTCCACTGAAAGCATTAACTTCAATAGGAACAAGGATAAACACTGAGCACTTTTGAAAATATTATTCTGTATCAGCAGAAGATAAAGGAAATTGCAATGGGAAACTTCTCACAATTTGAGAAGGATGAACTATCAAATAGTTTGCCACCTGCTTTTAACAGTATAACAGGAGTTGACTGTCATGCTAATCCAGTCACAAAGCTATTTGAGACAATACCTTGTAACATAATTAACTCTTCACTTAAAACCTAGCTGAAGACTAAACATGATCACGTACAGTAAACAGATACACACAGCTGCATAATGTTTTGGACACCTACTCTGATCAGTCTGTTCCTATGTTAATGGAACAGAATGTATCAGAGCTCTTAATGAAAATATTACATTTACAAACTGAGAGGGGGATTTTATCACAACAGCTTGATATCTGTGTGGATGTTTGATTTGTCTGCAGTTGGTCTCTTACACCATATAACTAAAGAGAACAATCAGCTGTAGCTCACGTTAGCCAGATGTAGCCAAATTTAGAATTGGCACCTATCTTACGACAACGGTGTTTGAGGATGAGCAATATAGCAGACTTACGAGGCCTTCTGCAAAGAAAAACGTTCATATTTTATCCCGAACTATACAGCACAGAAAACATGCTGTAAAATGTTATGGTTAAACAGAATAATAGTGAAACAGCCAGTGTTATGAAACACTAGTGAAGCAAAACAATAGTCAAACAGTTTACGTCTATGAATCAAAATGAAAAACTGAAAACTGAGTATGAAGGCATATTTTAATCAGACTTGAAGAAGACAGCCCTCCTATGCAATTGGATTAAATATTTGTTTAATATGCTTGCTGTCACTCTGAAAGACTGTAGTCTAATATAGTTTTTGTTTAACCAATTATCAAGGCCAGGTTATTTAAAAATAAATAAAAAGCTTAGTCAATTTTTCTTTATTGAGGTGCTATATCCAGACTAGCAAGTAACTCTGCTATTCGTCATTTAGTGAGTTAATTGTTTATAATTAACCACACTATATGAATGAATTCACTTTCAGTACAGGATGTAATAGAACTTTTATGCACTATTACCTCTGGAAGTCTAGGTTCTTATAAAATCATTGTAGACTGGTATGGCAAAAGATATTCTTGCTCATATATACCCAGCTTCCTAGTGAAACAGTTTTGGCCTTCATGGGAGCATCCACACATGCAAGCACATGTGCTTGCAGCAACTCAAATAGAAGCAGTGCAAATTTGAACCAGGGCTTTTTGCCTCGGCGCATGTGCTCGGACATGTACTTCGTTGTGGAGCACATTGTGCCACTTGGGGCAAAATAACCCTGCCTGACTCCTCCTGGATCTTCAGTCAGGGGAGCTAGAGCCTGGGGCCAGCACTTGTGCTGTCCCCAGCAGTATAAAAAGCTGCCCTGTCCTAGCCCCAGCAGTATAAAAAACCGCCCTGGCAACTCACTCTCAGGAGTTTCTGGGCCCCAGCCAATTGGTACGTGGGGACACTAATCCTTGTGCCAGCTGAACTGCTGAAGCAGCCCTGAGAGTTCCCTGCACCCTCTACCCACTGCAACAGTCTAGCAGTGAGGGCTGCCTGGCTGTGACCTGCTGTGCACCTGCCAGACTCAGATGGGGACTGCAGAGCCAGTAGAGGTATCTGCCGCTCTGGGCTAGCTGCCACTGGACTGTGGTTGCAGGGTTGGCCTTTGTGCAACACTACTGCCATTTGTATCCCCTGCCCAGCCATCTGGACAGGTATCACCCAGAAGATGTTCCGGGTGTGGTGGCCTGCTTTGAACTGTCAAAGCATGTCCTCCTGACCCCATTTGGCCAGGAGGTCAGCCACAGCCAGCTGGGTCCAAGGTGCCAGCTCTGAGCAGGCAAGGTCCTGCCACTGGCCTCCCTAGCAGGAATTCTGATGTTCCCTAATGGAAAACTGAAAAATCCCTGATAAAAAAAAATCCCGAAGTCACTCTCTAAAATACCCCCAAATCCATGTTCCTCCACAAGTAAAACAAAAGACCACTATAAAGAGAGAGAAAGAGACAGAGATCGCAATCAGTTGGACAATGTTTTATTGCTATATCTACAGTGCTAAAGCGAGTATCTTATCATAATAATAAAGTGATCTCTAAATACAGGTTTCATGAATTAATGAATACATATTTTGCTGCCCTCCCACAGGCTTATGGCCCCCACACCAGGGGTTGGTCCCCCACACAAGGACTATGGCCCCCAACAGGAGATTCAGACCCCCAACAGGGAATTCAGCCCCCACACAAGGGCTATGGACCCCCCAACAAGGGGATTCATCCCTCCAACAAGGGGGTTCAGCCACCCAAAAGGGCTTCAGACCGCCAACAGGGGGTTCATCCCCCACACAAGGGGTAAGGCCGAATGGCCCCTACAGGGGCTACCACCCCCGCTTCAAGGCCCACATGCCACACCCCAGCCCCCCAATTGCTGCCACACCTGGTGCCATCCCCCACCAGCTGCTGCAGCCCCCCAATGGCTGCCCCACCCAGCCACCCTCCCCCCCCAACTTGCAGCCCCAGGTCCCCAAGGCTACCCACACAACTCCAGGCACCATCACTTAAAAAAAAAAAAAAAAGAACAGAAAAAAATGGGGGGGAAGCCTCTGCTTACCTGGCCGGCCGCGTGTTTCAGCACCAGGGTGAGGGACAACCATAGAGATGCTCTGGCAGCCAGAGCATCTCTATGGAGGACCCAGCCTCCGGTTGCCTCAGGTTGCCTGCCCTGGTTTTATATACTTCACTTTTTTTAGACCGCTGGCTATCCAGGGGTCAAATTTTCTTCCCACACTCCAAACTTGCAGCGCCGGGAACATGTTTCTGTTCCTGCACATGCCCGTTTCCCTGCCTCAAAGGGGTTTGAGGCAGGTCAAGAGGCATGTGTGCACTCGTGTGGATGCACCCCATGCCAAAGCATTTCCCAAAGATGGATGAAATTTATTTTTTCTTTCTCTGCAATCGGTCTGCAATTTTACTGAATCCTTGTACCTCAATTTGGGATTATTCTATTTTTGTTGCTTAGTTTTTATTCATTAATAAGAAAAACATGAACCAACATATCTACCACTTCCTTCCCCAAAATGTTGTAATTGTGCAGGAAACTCTTCAAGAAAGAGAAATAATTTATCCTTTATGAAAAACTATTGCATTTACACATCAAAGATGATTAAAATGTATGTGTATACAAAAATTATTAATCAGTGTTCAAAAATAAAATTAAAAGTATGATTAATAGGGCTTGATGTCATGAAATATCAGTAATTTCAGTATGACAAAAATGTAATGCCAGAGAAACCAATAAAAGTAAACATGTAATCAACATTGTCATAAAGTTGAACTAGCTTTTTTATAACATATAATATGGTATGAAACTGTTCCCAGGGTTTTTTCTATTTGGGGCAAGACATCCTTTTGTGAGTCTGACAGGACATTATGTGCAGTAGTAGCAGAGCGCACATGTCATTTTTGTGCTCAGAAAGACTCAGCTGTTGTATTATTGCTCTGGCAGGCTTTGCCAGCAAAAGGTCTTCAAAGTACTGGGTGTAAATCACCATATTGAATAAAGTCCAGAGCACTATTCCCAATTATACCAGTGGAGATTTAGTCCATTCTGTCTTGTGTAGACACAGTGCTTTCCAGCAGAGCAACTCCATATTCTGGGCAGTGGCAGTGCATGGAGCAGTGCCAGCTACTGTGGTGCCAAAGGCAGCAATGCATTCAGCTGCCACTGTGGCAATAGCCCCCAGTAGCAGCACCTGGGGGGGCTACGGCTCTAGTTATTCTACACACGCTTAAAAATATGCTTAAAAATTCGCAGCAGTTGGGCTGAATAATTTCAGAGACAGCTTTCATGGAGATTCTGAAGCACTCCAGAGGAAACCAGACAAAGCTAGGCAATTGAGCAGTATTATGGCAGCTGACACTCAGGCTAGATATAGACATTCAAAATGGCCAAAGTAGAATCATCAAACCTATGCCATTTTCTGTAAGTGGTGTAGATTGGATAGAGAGCAAACAGAACCTGTTTGCCCTGTGGTAAGAGATTGGGGGGGCGGGATACAGGCTGCCTGCATGTCCTTAGGCAGGCTCCTGCATGCCTCTCAATGTGTTAAAGAGTGCTGAGTGGCCAGGCCACCCCTGATTTGGCTGTTGGGCACAGGCAAGCATACCCCCAAACCCCTCCTATCACCACAGACCTTCCCTGTGCCCAGCTCCAGGCTTCCAGCAGAGCCCCAAGGGGCCCCCCACGCCACTGCCCGCTGGGCTGCCAGGAATGCCACAATGACCTTCTCTGGGGCTCTCCTGAAGCCTAGGACTGGGCATGGAGGAGGGTCCATGATGATAGCAGGGGATTGGGGACATCCTGACCCATGCCAGGTAGCCAATCAAGGGTTGCCCAAGCACCCTGTAGAAGAAAGGATGGGGGTCCTTGGACTTCTGGTAAATGGCAGGCAGCAATATGAGGCTAGGGAGTACCCCTTCCCTGCTGCCTGGCAAGAGCCTCCTGCAATGCCAGGCATGTCCTGCTGCCAGCTGTCACTGGTCCCAAGCTCTGAGTGGCCCAATGCTTCCTTCTACAGAGTGTCTCTGTCCCCACTTCCCAGCATGAGCCTCACTTCCCCCCACCCCACCTGCCTGTGGCTAACAGCTGTCCGGAGGAAGAATGTGGGGCTGAGAAGAGAGTTTGTGCTGGCTCGGCTTTGTGACAGCTTGGGGGCAGGGCCTGCTCAGCAGCCAAGCACAGGGCAAGCACTAGCACTTCTCCCTGTAGAGGGGAGCTGGCAGGGGCCCACAATGGTGCCTGGGATGCTGGAAGACAGTGACATAACATAAATCAATAGGGGATTTGGTACAGAAGTTCAGTGCACTACTCTAACTTAAATTAATTAAGGCCAGGTACAGATTTTACACACAAATGAGGTATGAGTGACCAAAAACTCATCTAAGGCTGTAACGGTACAGTTGGGGAGAGGTGCTGTGCTAGCCAATCAGTGGTGACCAGTTGCTCAGCTGGGCTTAGCATTCTCTAGTAACCTGCTAGGAGGCATTCAGAAGCACACCCCGCCTGCTGGCCTCAGCTAGGGCAGGCCACCTGTGTGCCTCTCTTCCCCCGCTCCCAAAAGTGTGAACATCTGTTCTGTTTGCTCCTGACCTAGCCTAGGGTGCTTAGATTAAAGCGTGAAACAGACTGATTCTCCCTAAGGCTTTTTGAACGTCTTTACTTTACCTAAGTTTAAGTACACATTGATCCAGGTCTATCTGAGACCAGGTTCTGCCATTTTTAAACCAGTCTATGTGCCCCCACTTCTGCCCCATTATGGGTGTAGACCAGTTTTCAGTGACTTATACCAGTTTGTGTAAGAGCTGCATCTGGCCTCAATGTAGGTAACCAAAAAGTAGTACACATGGGAGAATGAAATGTGAATTATGTTGGTGAGTGCTAAATGAACTGCAACCACTCAAGCAAGGGAGCTTAGTATTATTGTAGCCAAAAGCTGGCAGGAATTAAGACTGTGCTATAATATTTTCAGTTAGCTAAATCATAAAAACCTTAGATTTATTTGATGTTATATAAAAATGATTATCAAATCTTACCACAGTAAACCCAAGTTCCTTTAAAGGAAACAGTAAACATGCCAGGAACTTGTTTTTTCTCTGCAGGTAAATTACATGACAAATTATATCCTTTAAGAAATCACTAGCCTCTACATCTGGCACTCTGCTCCACTACAGAATGTTTGCACCTGTTACTATGAACCCCAGTTTTCTGATGGGTTTATCCCTCTAATCATGGCTTCAGCAAATTTTGATGCAGGCATCTGGGTGGCAATTGCAAAAGCACTCCACAATAAGAAACCACTAAGAGACGTATGTCATTTTGCTACATAAAGCCAGTTCTCAGTGTAATTCAGCTAAAATGTTGTTTGCTGCTACTGTTTTGTTGACTAAGAGGATCTAGAAACTGATGAAGAAATTATGTTGATATGCATAAAACAAAAGACAAGAAACAGATATAAACAATCCTTTTTCCTTTCTGTGATGTTGAATGTAAATTGTATCAAATGTGCTGTTTTAATCCTGTGGTTTTTGCTGTGGTCTTGTTAAGATTTAATTTTATATGTGAAATGGAAAACTTGGAATTAATTACACCATTTAAGTATAACTCATAGTATGGAGCTTTGAGGAATTCCTTCCTCCAAACAAAGCAGCACAAAGAAATCCATCTCATTGATCTTGCAGCTCTGTAATTTATGATGCAAAGTTTGCTGCACCTAGTATGACTGGCAGTAGCATAACTAGGGTAGGGTGAGTGGGGTACCAGTCCTAGGTACAGATTTGGAGGGAATCCCTTGTGGCTGTACCTAACCCTAACCATAGACTTAATGTACACACATACATGCACAGCTGCTCCACAACATCTCTTCCCAGGGCACAAAAATAGTAGTTATGCCTCTGACTGGCTATATTCAGTAGGGGTGTGCAAAGCGGGCCCTATTCGATTCAGATTTGGATTCAGCCTGAATCAGGGACAGTGATTTGATTAGTTGATTTGGATCACTGTCCCTGATTCAATTTGGCTGAATTCGAATCTAAAGATTTGATGCTGATTCAAAATCAGCAATTTAGACATAGACACAGCTTTAAAACTTTTTTCTACATACCTTGAGGTAGCAGGTGTGGCTCATGATTGTTGTGATGCTGGGGCACATGGAGCATCCCACAGGAGTGGGGGGAGTGTCCTCCACGTGCTTGGTGGTGAACCTGGAAGCAGACCAGAAATACTTCCAGTCCACTTCCAGGTCCGCCGGGAAGTGCACTGGGGGGCCCTGCTGTGCCTCCCCAGCTCAGGAATCGGCTGCAGGGGGATCCTGGGTGCTCCCCCAAAGATGAAGGAGGCACCAGTTGCCAACCCAGTGGGGGACGGGCAGTGCTGTCCCTGGCAGACCTGGAAGTGGACCGAAAGTGCTTCTCGTCCACTTCCAGGTCTGCTGCCGAGCACGTTGGGGAGACCCCTGCACTTCTGTGGAACTCTCCACCTACCCTAGCATCACAGTATTCACGAGCCACCTGCTACCTAGAGGTATACAGAAAAAACTTGTAATGCTGTCTCTATGTCTGAATCTCCAAATTTTTCTGAATCTCTCCAAATCAATTTGGAGGGTTCCAGTTTGATTCAGAGATATTAAAGGGGCTCCTGATTCAATTCGATTTCTGCTAAATCGAATCGGGGACCAAAGCTTCATACAGCCCTAATATTCAGTACATGATGGGAAACAAAGAAAGCAGGGTAGATTTGCATTTCATAAACTAACTACATCAGATGCATAAGGTATACATAGCAGAAGCTTTTGTGAGCCCAAGATCACTTCATCACTTCATCAGGTGCTGTGAAAGGATATACACAGAACAGTGTATAAAATGGAGAGAGTGATTTGAAGGGAAAAAAAGGCAGGAAGGGAGAGTGGGGAGGGGGACAGGCCTGGGAGAAGCAAACAAGCAAGCAATAAACTTATAGGAAGAAAGAGGTCACAAAAACTATTCCAGGTAAGGAACATAAGGATCCTTAATCCATGTTTAAACTGTACTTAATACAATTCAGGAAGCCATTTTCCTCTTTCCTCTCAGGTTTTCTAGTTGACAATAGCAATTTGCTATGGCTCTTACATGAGCTGTACAGAGCAACAGAGAAGTCTGACTCACTACATCTCCACAGAAGGGCCTGGCAGTATCTGGCTAATAGACCAATTAAAGTAACCATGCAGGTTTTTGGGGGTTTTTTATAGGCAACTCAAGGTAATCCCTTATTCAGATGCTATCAGCAGGCTATTCCGCTGATTCATGCACAGTTAATCTATTTTATTACCTCTTGCTATGATCTATAACACAATTTTCACCCTTAGAAATGTGTCCTTAAAAATAATTTCCCTCCTACCTACTCTCACACAGTGTTGCTGCTAGGATAAAAATCATTGCAATGAAGTCTACTTGTCAGTAAATGTCCAGATTAGAGGCAATGGCATAAATAATAATAAAACAATGTATTCAGTGCTCTGGACTCTAATTTCATTAACATGCACTTATTTAGCTTCTGAGTCAGTGTATAGTCCTAAGCAGTGTCTGCCCTGTTCTGCCTTGGCAATTGTTAGCCTGGCATATCTAAGTATATCAAATATCATCATTCATACATTATAGTATAGAGTTACAGCAACACTCCATATGTCATACATCATACATCATATATCATAAAACAGCCATTGCATTAAACTGTTCTTTTATGCTAATGGTGTAGCTTTCCTTACAGTTTCATAAACTAAATACACGATAGTAAAGTGCCTCCTAACAACAGCTGTTGTTTCATTGGAAGCCTCTTCAGGAGATCTATAAACTGGATGGTGGGGAGGAAATGAATAGCTCGTTTTGAACAAAATATCCCTGGTTTTCAGCTAATCCTCACATTTTAATCAGTTACTGTGCCTGACAACAGTCAGCTGTAAAAATAAATATTTGATAGTTTTTGCAGTTCTTAAACATTGTCAGTGTTTCCTGCCTGTGTGACTGACAAGGAAAATAAATTTGCTCAATGGGCCATTTTGTTTCATAGGATCTTGAGATTCAACCACAGAGGAAGACTCGACTTGAAACAACTTATACCTCATAGATTATCAGTATTAAGTAAAGTTTCTACAAAAAGGGGCCCTATTCACAAGTGCAGAAGTCCAGTGCAGAATCCAGCTGGCACACAGACTTCTTCAGTACAACAGAAAGATTTTGAAGTTAATGCATATTTCAACTAGTCTAAAAGTACAATTAAGATAATCCAATTGGTTTTCTGTCCCACCATTTGCAAAGACCATTTTTTCACATGCCACACTTCCCCAGATAGGACACTTACCTTATTTTTGGAAGACCAAATGTATAAAAAAAAATGCAAAAAAAAGTCATAGATGACTGAGGTAGCAAGTTCCTGATATGGCAGGACAGCAATGGGGCTAGGTCCCAGACCTTTGCAAGAGAAATAGCAAGACTGCTGCTTCTTTACTGTAAATAGTTCTTATACAGGTTTCTGTAAATAGTAATGTGTTATTTTCACACCACAAGCCTTTTCAGGGTACTACAGACTTCATGCAGCACTTCACGTGCCCCAAGCCAGCTTCAAGCACAAGCTACAATGCTCTACTAATAGCAGGTGACAAAGGGTTAACACTGGACACAATCCCTGCTGCTTGTTGAGCCAGAAGGGAGTGATACTTATTAGAGCACAGTATCTCCCTGCTTCTAGTCCAGTGAAGAAAAATCCCGGCTTAATATATGCACCCTGATTTTGAAGGGCTGATAGGGACAGGAGGAAGGTACATGTGATTTGCAAGTAAATACAGTAAATTTAGGCCAACTAATCGACACAATCTCTTGGATGTATCAGTGAGAATGTTAGGATTTCCAGACCTTTTTATGACTACTCAGTGGTTAGTGAAATGTTCAAATAACAAATGGTAGGACCCTATGAAATAGAAATAAATTTAATTTCAGTCATTCATTCATTCATAAACATATCTGTGAACACGATGTTTTCCCATTATTTAAAAATCTTTAATGTGACATACATGTAACTTTTTATGCTAGGTAGAAGCATAGACTTCTGCTTATTCCTGACTTTCAAAAATGACTTACCTAGATCCATATATTGGACAATATAATGTAGCTCAATTCTGTAATATATTTTTCATGCATATCTCAAGCTATTAAAATGGTCATATTTTACTGGGGTATTACATACTTATGCTTTTATTAAAAATAAACCTACTCCCTCATTTATGGGAGAGGCAGAGCAGCTGACTGATAATAAACCACTGAGCTGGCCTTAACAGACCTGATTTCTGTTCCCAGTTCTGCCAGTAACTATGAGCAAGTCACTTTGGGCATTTTTACACATGTATATGTCACAGCACCGAGCGCTTTGAAAAGCAGCTGGCGCTGCGATGCATGAAGTTGTATAAGTGGTGAAATACGCATCAGCACTGAGAAAGTGACAGTGGCACGCTTTTGAACTAAAACACCTCAGATGTGCTTTAGTTCAAAAATGCACCGCTGCCATTTTCTGCATGCTGACGAGCATTTCGCCACTTACACAACTGCATGCAGTACCATCCAGTTCACCTCAGCTCACGTGTGGAGATCTGAAATGGTAGATCTCCAGTGCGTTGCTGGAAAAAAAATATGGGTATAAGTGCCCTTTACCTCTTAATGACTTGGTTTCCTCCATCAATGGGCACATCTACATACGCAGTAATTAAGTTTAGTACTGCTAATATGAGGTACTACATAAATGTTCAGTAGCCAGTGCTACTGCACGGTAGCAAAGATGCACAGTTTTTTTGTGACGCTTGATGCTCAGTAGACTAATTCTACTGCACATTAGTGCCTTAACATGGCTTTAGCCATGACACACTAATGTGAAGTAGAATTAGTCTATGGTACATTAAGCGTCAAGTGTAGGCATGCCCTTTAAGATGGTAATAATGATTATAAACTCCTTAACAAAGTATTCTGAGATGAACTGATGAAAATAGCAAGGTATTATTACTATAATTTCAGGTTGCAGTCTTATGAGTAGCAGCTATACCATAAAAGAGTAGGTTAGTAACTGGAATGGCATCCAACATAAAAACAGCAGAGTAATCCAGGAAGTTATGCAGGAAACTCATAACAGTAATAACAATTGCATTTTGTATTGATTTTACAAGTGCTCTGTAAAATGCTAGCAATTAGACTGGATTTGGAGATAACACCATTTTAGATTATGTCTATAATTCTGCCCCTTCTGACCAATGCACTGAAGTCTTAAGGTATTTTTACAAGGGTAGTAAGGTATTTAACTCTTGGGTCCTGGCCAAATTCTAATTTGTGCCTGATTCTACATTGTGCCTGTTAAAATTAACCTTCCACTTCCAAATAACCACATTCCTTCATAGATTCATAGATTGTAGAATCAGAAGGGACCACAAAGGATCATCATGCCCAACCCCCTTCCCCAGCAGGAAAGAGGACCAAGATCAGATAAATCCAGCCAGGTGTCTATCAAGCCTCCTCTTGAAGACCACTAAGTTAGGTGATAGTACCACCTTTCTTGGAAGCCCGCTCCAGATTCTGGCCACCCTTACTGTGAAACATTTCTTCCTAATGTCTAATCTGAATCTACTCGCCACTAGTTTGCACCCATTATTCCTAGTTCCTCCTAGGGGGTGCTCTGGTAAATAGCACATCTCCAATTCCCTGTTGTCCTCCCTTGAAAAACTTACAGGTGGCTACAAGGTCTCCCCTCAGCCGTCTCTTGTGAAGGCTGAAGAGATCCAGACCCCTCAACTTCCCTTCATAGGGTCCTTCACGGAGGCCACTAATCATGTGAGTGGCCGTCCTCTGAACCCTCTCCAGATTCTTCATGTCCCTCTTGAAGTGCAGCACCCAAAACAGGACCCAGTACTCCAACTGCAGCCTGACCAATGCTGCATAGAGGGGGAGCGTCACCTCCCTTGATCTGTTGATCATGCATCTGCTAATGCAAGATAAGGTGCGATTGGCTTTGTTGATGGCCTCGTTATACTGCTGGCTTATGTTCATCTTAGAGTCAACTATGACTCCAAGATCCCTCTCAGCCGCTGAGCTGCTGAGGACATCATCCCCCAACCTATAGGTGTGCTGAGGATTCCTCCTCCCTAGGTGGAGTGCCTTACATTTATCTTTGTTGAATTGCATCCTATTTCATTCTACCATTGGTCCAGCCTGTCCAGGTCAGCCTGTATCTGCTCCCTGCCCTCCGGTGTGTTAACGTTGCCCCATAAGTTGGTATCATCTGGGAACTTGGAGAGGGTGCTCTCCACACCCTTGTCCAAATCAGTGATGAAGATATTAAATAACACCAGTCCAAGGACTGAACCCTGCGGGATCCCACTTCCCACTTCCCACCTCCTTCCAGGCTGAGAATAACCTATCCACCACCCCTCTCTGAGTGTGGTCCCTAAGCCAGTTGGCCACCCACCTGATTGGATAAGCATATGCTTCACAGCCTGCTAGCTTCCCTATGAGAATAGAGTGTGAAACTGTGTCAAAGGCCTTCTTAAAGTCCAGGTAGATGACATCAGCCCCAGCTCCTGTGTCAAGGCAGTGTATGACCTGGTCATAAAAGGCTATAAAGTTTGCAGACAGGATCTACCTGTGATGAGCCTGTGCTGGTTTCCTTTCAGCATCATTTCCCCTGCTGGGCTTTCACAAATATGCACTTTGATGATTCTTTCCAGTATTTTCCCAAATATAGAGGTAAGACTGGCTGGCCTAAAGTTACAAGGGGCCAGCAGGGGAGATTATGCTTAGGGGCAACAAACATGGGTTCATTAGAGGCAGGTCCTGTCAGACCAACCTGATGGCCTTCTGTGACAGGTCACCAAATCCTTAGATGCAGGGGTAGCAGTGGACATAGTCTTTCTGAACTTTAGGAAGGCCTTCAACACTGTTTCTCACCCTGTTCTCACTAAAAAACTGGGGGACTGTGGTGTCGACACCTATACAATCAAATGGGTCACCAACTGGCTGGAAGGCCACACCCTAACAAGTGCAAGGTAATGCACCTGGGGAAGAAGAACTGGCACCATACCTACAGGCTGGGGAACTCCCTTCCTGTCAATACAGAGGCAGAAAAGGATCTTCGAGTCATCATTGATGCCAGGTTGAACATGGGTCGGCAGCGTGGGGATGCAGTCAGGAAGGCCAACCACACCTTGTCATGCATCCACAGATGCATCTCAAGCAGGTGCAAGGAGGTAATATTCCCCCTCTATGCGACACTGGTCAGGCCGCAGCTAGAGTACTGCATCCAGTTCTGGGTGCCGCACTTCAGGAGGGATGTGGACAACATGGAGAGGGTCCAGAGGAGGGCCACTCACATGATCAGGGGGCAGCAGGATGGGCCCTATGAGAAGAGGCTACAGGACCTGAACTTGTTCAGCCTCCACAAGAGAAGGCTGAGGGGGGAATCTAGTGGCCTGTTACAAACTAGTCAGAGGGGACCAGCAGGCATTGGGGGAGTCCCTGTTCCCCTGAGCACTACCAGGAGTGACCAGGAATAATGGTCACAAGCTGGCAGAGGGTAAATTCATATTAGACATCAGGAGGCACTACTTCACAGTCAGGGCGGCTAGGATCTGGAACCAACTTCTAAGTGAAATGGTGCTGACTCCTACCCCAGGGGTCTTTAAGACAAGGTTTGACAATCACCTCGCTGGGGTCTTTTGACCCCAGTACTCTTTCCTGCTATGGCAGGGGGTTGGACTTGATGATCTGCTCAGGTCCCTTCTGACCCTATTAACTATGAAGCTATGAAAATATGAAACCTGATGCACAGAAAAACTAGCAAGTATGGCAGAAAAACAACTTGCCTTAGCAGGAAACTCTTCAGTAAACTAAATCACAAAAAGGAAGCCTTATAAAATATAGAAACTTGGACAAATATGCCGGGAGGAGTATAAAAGCATTGCTCAGGCATGCAGGGATGAAGTCAGGAAGGCCAAAGTGCAATTGGAATTGCAGGTATCAAAGGATGTGAAGGGTAACAAGAAGGATTTCTACAAATATGTCAGTAGCAAGAGGAGGATCAGGGAAAGTGTGGGTTCCTTACTGAATTTGGGTGGCAACCTTGTGACAGGATGTGAAGTACTCAATGCCGTTTTTGCCTCAGTCTTCACAGGCAAGGTCAGCTTCCAGACTACTGCACTGGGCAGCACAGTTTGGGAAGGAGGTGAGCAGCCGTTAGTGGTGAAAGAACATTTTAGGCTCTATTTAGAAAAGCTGAATGTCTACAAGTACATGGGGCCAGAAGAGATGCACCTGAGGGTGCTGAGGGAGTTGACTGATGAGATTGGAGAGCCACTGGCCATGACTTTGAAAACTCATGGAGATATCTTGGATAACTGAAGAAGTGCAAACATAGTGCCTATATTTAAGAAAGGGAAAAAAAGAGGATCCAGGGAACTACAGACCAGTGAGCCTCACCTCAGTCCCTGGAAAAATCATGGAGCAGGTCCTCAAGTAATCCATTTCTAAATATTTTGAGGAGAAGACGGTGATTAGGAACAGTCAGCATGGGTTTACCAAGGGCAAGTCATGCCTGACCAACCTGATTGCCTTCTATGATGAGGTGACTGGCTCTGTGGATACAGAAAGACCAGTGGATGTTATATACCTTGATTTTAGCAAGACTTTTGATACGGTCTCCCACAACATTCTCATACGCAAGCTAGGTTGGATAAATGAATTGTAAGGTGGAAAGAAAACTGGCTGGAGTCTTAGACTCAGTGGGTAGTAATTACTGGCTCCATGTCTAGTTGGCAGCCAGTATCAAGTGAAGTGCCTTGGTCCTAGGACCAGTTTTGTTCAATGTCTTCATCAATGACCTGGAAGATGGCATAGAGTGCACCCTCAGCTAGTTTTGCAGATGACACCAAGTTGCAGGGAATAGCAGATATGCTGGAGTGTAGGACTAGGATTCAGAGTGATGTAGACAAATTGGAGGATTAAGTCAAAAGGAATCTCACTAGGTTCAACGAAGACAAGTGCAAAGTCCTGCACTTAGGGCGGAGCAATCCCATGCACCAGTAGAGGGTGGGGGCTGACCAGTATGGCTGGGCAGCAGCTCTGCAGAAAAGGACCTAGGGGTTACAGTGGGCAATAAGCTGTGTATGAGCCAATAGTATGCCCTTGTTGCAAAGAAGGCTAACAGCATACTGGGTTGGATTGGTAGAGTGTTGCCAGCAGATCAAGGGAAGTGATTATTCCTTTCTATTCAGCACTAGTGAAGCGACATCTGGAGTACTGTGTTCAGTTTTGGGTCCCCCCACTACAGAAAGGATGTGGAAGAATTGGAGACAGTCCAGCAGAAGGCAACAAAAATGGTGAGGGGGCTGGAGGACATGACTTATGAGAGACTGAAGGAACTGGGCTTATTTAGTTTGGAGAAGACAGAGGAGATTTAATAGCAGCCTTCAACTACTGGAAGGGAGGTTTGAAAGAAGATGGAGCTATATTGTTCTCAGTGGTGGCAGATGGCCCCTGGGCAGGCTGTTAGGGGACCAGAGGGAGAAAGAGCAGAGGACCTTGGCTGTCTTCCATGCCCAGAGAAGCAAACAGCCATTCAAGTCATTTTGGGAGAAGGGAGATCTTCCCTGTTGTAATCAATCTAACTTCTTGCAGAGGACCCAGTTGTCCTCCTCAAAAAATCCCTTGAATAGCTGTACACTGTTTTTGTGCCAGAAGAAACACTTTTCTCTTGGCACAAATGCAACACCTGTTCATAACCTAAAGTATTTGAGAGACTGAAGCCTGTTCCATTCTTATAACCCAACTGGGCAATTTCAAACCCCTGGAGTGTTTAACAGAGAATTAAATGAAGCTTTTCAAGGATCACCAGGAGCATGAAGTGCCAAAAAGAGATGTAAATAAATTGCAACAGCAGTCAAGGTTTTTAGTCTTTCTTGTACAAAATGGAAAAGCAGTGGTGATTTCCAAGGTTACTTCCTCTTACTTTAGCATTCCTTGATTCTTGTGTTGAAATGAAGAGTTCCTTTCTTCATCAATAATGGGAAATATTTAAAGATCCTGTTTTTTTCTGATAAATGATTATTTTCAATTGCTGGACAATGGGCAGGGGTTGAACCAGAGTGAGGAGAACAAGATTTCAGATAAAGTAAATGTTAAAACCATAGCCTGCTGTTGTTTTTTACATTGATGGGCTCATTCTTTTCCATTGGAATGTATGTCAAGGCAAAAGCCTCCACAGTATATTACAACTATGTCTGAACCTCTGTTATCATATTTCAGACAATATTTTGCAGCCTGTCTTAAGACTGGATTGTGCTACATTACCTTACCATTAGAAACTTCCAGCACTGTATTATAGCATAATCATTCATTTCAAACAAGTGTTGGACATAAACACCATCCCAAATATTTAATTCAAAATTGTAGGTATTTATGTAAGTATTTCTATCCCTTTTGTATTCTTTGACAGCAATGCTTCTGAGCCTTTCTGGTGTTTTCAGTGTGCTTCCTTTGTACATCATTTTAGGAATAGCTGGTTAAGTTATTTCACTGTATGTTTAAAGTTCATTTTTGTCCAGATTATTGGTTGCACCCACACAGACAAAGAAACGTGTAGTTAGGCATGGCAGACTTTCTTAAGACCGTCACTGAGTCTGAACAAAACAACTGTCTCTGCTCCACAGGCGACTGTTGTGGGAGGCATGTACACCCCCCCCCCCCCCGAGATTGGCACCTCTCAGAACGGGGCAGTTTTTCTGCCGCACGAGTCAGTGGTGTGTTGGGGGTGGGGGGACACTAAGCCATGGCACAGAAGTGTAGGAGTGGATATGCTTCTGGCCTGCCTCTGGGATCACCCACAAATTATGCCCCCCGACCCCAGATTCAGGAGGCACCAGTCAACCCTGCACTGCTCAAATGATTACAAAGCTTAGCTGAAGTTAATACCGCTCTTGGAGCATTTGGAGAGGAGGCCAGGGGAGATGCCAAGCAGAAGCATGATTCTCTGAGACTTGGTATAAACATAAAGGGATTAATGTATGCAAATATAAAAGATCAAGTCCTGAAGTCCTTATATGGTCTTTATGCTGACAAATTCCATATTGACTAAAAGCGGGGAATCTAAGCCATAATGTGTTGCATGGGTAAAGCTGTTTTTCAGTCACCACTCTTCTCCTCTGTTCCCCCTCCCCACCCATCCCTTTTCCTCCTTCGGACTCACTGATTATGAATTGATTTCAGACTGCTTGGAGCCACCAATGCAGAGCCACCAATGCTGCTTGATTCCAAGCAGAGCAGGAGCAAGTTGGTGGGGCCATATTTTTGGCACTGGTACAAGGCTTGGCAGGGAGTACTCATAGGGCATGTCTACAAATGTCTTTTAATACACAGCAGTAAATTCTAAAGCTTATTGCTCCAGAGTTTTTGCTCCTGGGCATGCATCTGCACATGCACTTGGGACTGCAGCACATTTTGCTGGGGTGGAGCAGCCCTAGTTGGCAGGGAGCCTAGGGGGTCAGCCTGCCACCCAGAATTGCTCCCACTAACTCAACGTGCTGCAGACTAGCTGGTTGGAGCATGAAGGTGGTTCAGCATGGAGCTAGCCAGCAGGTCTAGCCAGCTGGGGGCAGCATCTGTACATGTACTGCTGTGGAGTTTTTTCCTCTGCAGCAGGACAGTACTCATAAATTTCATAGACTTCATGGATTTCATAGACATTAGGGCTGGAAGGGACCTCAGAAGATCATCGAGTCCAGCCCCACGCCCAAAGGGCAGGAAGTCAGCAGGGGTCATAGGATCCCAGCAAGATAAGCTTCCAATTTTCTCTTAAAGGTGTTCAATGTACGTGTTTGAACCACCTCCAATGGCAGGCTGTTCCAGACCTTTGGGGCTCAGACAGTAAAGAAATTCTTCCTTATGTCCAGCCTGAAATGGTCTTGCAGTAGTTTATAACCATTCAACCTCGTCATCCCTGGGGCACCCTGGTGAACAAATGTTCCCCCAGATACTGGTGGTCACCCCTGATAAACTTATAGGGGCCATCAGATTACCCCTGAGCCTGCACTTTTCCAGGCTAAAGAGTCCCATGGCTCTCAGCCTGTTGTCATAAGGTCTGTTTTCCTGACCTCTGATCATGCGTGTGGCTCTTTTCTGCACTCTCTCAAGCTTCTCCACATCCTTTCTGAATTGTGGAGCCCAAAACTGGAGGCAGTACTCCAGTTGCGGCCACACCAAGGCCGAGTACAAGGGGAGAATGACGTCCCAGGATTTGCTTGAGAAGCATCTATGAATGCAAGTGAGCATTTTGGTCGCTTTACTAGCCACAGCATTGCACTGCAGGCTCATGTTTCATCTAAATACAACTACTCTAGCTTAATGGGGTGCACATGTAGACACCAAGATGTGCCCATAGACAGTCTTTTTCCATGAAGGAAACAGGAAGCACTTGTACCTCCTCAACTCAATATGCTTCCAGTTTGAAGGAGACCCCAAATAGTTAAAGCCAGCATTGCCCATTGCTGCATCTGCTTGTCTACCCTACACACCCTATATAATAGATTTGGTAGGGAAGCAAGTCTGTAAAGGTGAGATGGAGGTTTGGCCTGAGTGAACCATGTTCCAGCAATCCCTAGTTGACAGACGGTTCTTTGGGAGCCCATAATTAGCTAGTAAATTAGCTCAAAGAATCAAGAAATGATAAGTAGCTCCAAGTCACATAACTTCTTGTGGTGAGTAAACTGATACTTGAAAACAACATTGGCTTTATCTTACTGAATAAAATGTTTTACTTCCATGTGTTTCAAATAGACAATATAGCAATCAAAGCACATTGTTCTCCTGCAAGCTGTAAAATACTGTGTGTAACTACTGCAGAGTGATCAAACTGGGGATCATAATGGTAAAAAGTAATTAAATGAAATGGGAAAAGTAAATAATACCACCTTATTCCTGTTCTTATCTAAAACAGTTTCTATGCCAAGATTTGTAATTGTTTTTCTTCATTCTCCTAATGCCTTTCTGGGATGTATTCCATTTTTCTGTAAAGCCAACACTTGCAGATATGTGTATCAAGAGATTATTGTTTTAAACTAAGTAACTGTCAAAGATTAAAGTCTTTGATTTCAGATGCCGATGGCAAAAGGTCAGATGACAAAGGGTCAGAAGCTAACATAACAAACTCTGTGGTTATAATTTATCCCTCTGTATTAACAGTGTTGCATATACACACCCCTATCTGTGCCTCATTTCAAATTACTTGAGTTCTCATACCAGAGAAACAAACTGACCTTGAAAGCCCAGCACAAAAAATAAAGTACCTATAGTAACGAGATTAGCTGATTTTAGTAAAGTTGTAGAATTAAATATACTACACGCGCCATCCTGTGACCAAACAGAACCAGTACCACCCAAGTAAAAATAATCCCCCTTTTTTATAAAACCTGAGCAAACAAAGAAAGCACAAGTGCCAACTCATTAATTATTTATAATTGGTGTATAGTAATTGGTCACCTGTGTCAGATAAAACTTTGAAAGAACTTCCGCCCAAAGCAGAGAACTGCGTATACACTCAAGAAGAACAGATCGTGCACGAATATTTCTCTCCACCTACGTTATCTTTCTGGCGTATCCCCGTTTACCTCTCTATCTCTGGTGTTATCTTCCTTATCAAGAGCTCTCGGTAATCTGCAGACTGCAACGGCTTATATGAAACGCTCGGAAGCAACTGTCTTACCCACCCTGTAAATGCTGGGTAACATGATATCTGCATGCTGTAACTGAATGAATAAATCAACTCCACTGCCTACGCTCTAGCCATCAGAAGCGTAAGTAAAATAAATCTTTTGTGAAAACATCACGCTGTGTTTAAATCATCCTGACTCCTGCTCACCGTTATCACCCACCTGCCTGGTCATAAATCCCCCTCCTCGCGCCAAGCTGGTCATGCCGACCCAGGCTCACAGATCAAGGGTGCACTGGCGTATGGGGCGCGACAGTAACATTTTAGGGATGCAGTTGTTCCCTTGATATATTTCTAGATCCCATAAGATTACTTACATTAATAGCAACAATAACATTGATAGATTCATAAATTAAAGCCAGAAGGAAGCATTATGATCATCAGGACTGACATACTACAAAACACAAGCTGTAAAATTTTAATACAGCAAGTCCTTTATCTAATCCACTAACTAATGGTTGAAAAGCAATATGGCTTTTAGAAAACTATCCATATTTTGTTTAAAGATTCTTATCACGTTCATTAGCAAAGTAAAGTTCAATTTCCTGCACTGTTTAAGGAAAAAAAACCCAGTTGAATATTTTTTAGCTTTTCTTGTGCATTAAGAGCCTTGTAGAATCAGATACCTTTTCCCCTTGTGAGTACTTACAGAGTATGACACCACCTCTCAACCATCTCTCTTATACGCTTAAATAGACTGAGCAGCTTACATTTCTGAATCTCTCATTGTGAGAAAATTGCTCTCATCCGAACCCTTTCTGTTCAAACATCCTCCTTAAAGCCACAAAATTAGGACACTGTGTTCCTCCAGTGGTCTTTCTACTGATATATTCCACAGTCATGTCACCTTCCTACCCCCTGTTCCAAGGATTTTATTAGTCATTTTAACTGGGAGCTCCTGCTTGTTTAGCTAGAATTGTGAAGGTGTTTTGGTTTGGGGGAGGGGGGGTTGGGATTTTGTTTTTTTTTCCAGAGGCTGTGAACAAGTGTCAATTTGTGCTGAAAAAAATATATTTTTCATGTCACACAAAGCTACTCTTTTTTCCAGAAGAAAACCAGCTTTTCCATGCAAAAAATTAGCTCTTTTAAAGAACAGTTTTTCTGAAGAGGGAAGATTTCTAGCATTACCTTTGGGCCAGGGACAGACATTATACATAAACCAGTTTAAGTGATCAGAAACTGGTTTAAACCTGTAACAGAACAGACGTTCAGTGCACATGAACCAGTTTGAAAATGGCTGAAACTGGTTTGAGGTAAATCTGGCTGAATGTAATATCAGACATAACTGATTTGGCTCAAACTGGTCTATGCAATGTCTGTCCCAGACCCCTTGCTGGTTTAAGATAAAACCAGACTCCCCCAACATCCCAGCATGCTCTCTGGGCTGGCCAGGGCTCTCTGCTCCCCTCTGCTCTCTGGCTGCAGCTCCAGCAGAGACTGCAGGTGCAGCAGGGTCTGCCGGCTTTCCCCTGCCCTACCCACCCTCCCCCTGCCCTGCCCCCCTTGCTGCTCAAGCAGAAAATCCCCACCTCCCTCCCTCCCTCCCTCCTATCTCCCACAGCAGGGACCCCATCCCCACAGACTCTAGGAGTGTGGCATGCCAGCTAATACCAAGAGGTGTCTGTGTGTGTTTCCAGTTTCAATGGGACAGGCAGACAGAACAGTGACCACTTAGGGCTTTTTGGAGCTAATCAACAGGTCAGCTATTAAGCAATTTAAGAAGAGTTTGAACTCATCAGTGACTTGGACAAAGGGATAAATAGCACCCTGTTCAAATTTGCTGATGACACTAGGATGTGGGGGGATATGGGTATGCTAGAAGGGAGAAATAGGCTGCAATCAGACCTAGACAGGTTACAGGGGTGGGCAGTTGAGAATAGGATGGGATTCAACACCGACAGTACAAGGTGATATACTTGGGAAGGAACAGTCAGCGCCATACCTACAAACTGGGGAACTCCCTTCTCATCAGTACAGAGGCAGAAAAGGATCTTTGAGTCATCATTGATGCCAAGATGAACATGGGCCGGCAGTGTGGGGTGTTGCAGTCAGGAAGGCCAACCGCACCTTGTCATGCATCCACACGTGCATCTCAAGCAGGTCCAAGGACGTGATCCTCCCCCTCTATACGACACTGGTTAGGCCACAGCTGGAGTACTGCACCCAGTTCTGGGCGCCGCACTTCAAGAAGGATGGGGATAACATGGAGAGGGTCCAGAGGAGGGCCACTCGCATGATCAGGGGGCAGCAGGGCAGGCCCTACGAGGCAAGGCTACGGGACCTGAACCTGTTCAGCCTCCACAAGAGAAGGTTGATGGGGGATCTAGTGGCCTGTTACAAACTAGTCAGAGGGGACCAGCAGGCATTGGGGGAGTCCCTGTTCCCCCAAGTACTGCCAGGAGTGACCAGGAGTAACGGTCACAAGCTGGCAGAGGGCAGATTTAGGCTGGATATCAGGAGACGCTACTTCACTGTCAGGGTGGCTAGGATCTGGAACCAACTTCCAAGAGAGGTGGTGATGGCTTCTACCCTGGGGGTCTTAAAGAACAGGCTAGATGTACACCTTGCTGGGGTCATTTGACCCCAGTACTCTTTCCTGCCAGGAAACTATGAAACTAATAGAGAGAGGCTAAATGGGGGGCAAAGAGAAAAGGATTTGGTGGTAGGGGTCTGCTACAGACCCCCACATCAAGGGGAAGAAATAGATTTGGGGCTCCTGAGGCAACTCTCGGAGACCATAAAAGCTAAAGAGGCGGTGGTCATGGGGGACCTAAACTATCCGGACATCTGTTGGGAGACACAGACAGCAAAGTCCCACCGCTCACGCAGGTTTCTAACCTGTGTACAGGACCTCCACCTGACGCAGGAGGTACATGGTCCCACTAGGGGGAATGCCTTACTGGATCTGGTATTGGCAATGGGGGATGACATAGTAGGGGACCTACAGATCGGTAGCCATCTGGGGGACAGTGATCACCTAAAAATACAATTCAACATAAGGCGTCGAGTGGGTAAGGTAACTAGTAGGGTGAACGTGCTGGACTTTAGGAAAGCTGATTTCAGTGAACTCAGGCGATTAGTGAAGGACACACTACAGAGTAGTAGTTTTGAAATGATGGGAGCCCAAGAAGGGTGGCTGTGCCTTAAGGAAACTATCCTTCGAGCACAAAGCGAGACGATCCCCGTGAGAGGTAAAAGAGGGAAAGGGGCCAGGAGGCTTCCCTGGCTGACCAGAGAAATCCAGGGCAGACTAAGGGCCAAAAGGGGAGCACATAAAAAGTGGAAACAGGGAGAGATCACCAAAGAGGAATATACCTCTTCTGCTCGTGCTTGTAGGGAGGCAGTTAGACAGGCCAAAGCTACCATGGAGCTGAGGATGGCAACCCAAGTAAAAGACAATAAGAAATTGTTTTTTAGATATATAGGGAGTAAAAGGAAGGCCCAGGGAGGAATAGGACCTCTGCTAAATGGGCAGAAACAATTGGTGACGGACAGAGGGGACAAGGCTGAGCTCCTCAACGAGTTCTTCGCCTCAGTGTTCCTAAGCGAGAGGCATGACAAGTCTCTCACTGGGAGTGTAGGGAGGCAGCAGCAAGGCACCAGACTTCCATGCGTGGACCCTGAGGTGGTGCAGGGTCACTTGGAAGAACTGGATGCCTTTAAGTCGGCAGGCCCGGATGAGCTCCATCCGAGGGTACTGAAGGCACTGGCCGACATCATTGCAGAGCCACTGGCGGGAATATTTGAACGCTCGTGGCACACGGGTCAAGTCCCGGAGGACTGGAAAAGGGCCAATGTGGTTCCCATTTTCAAGAAGGGGAGGAAGGAGGACCCGGGCAACTATAGGCCAGTTAGTCTCACCTCCATCCTTGGCAAAGTCTTTGAAAAAATTATCAAGGCTCACATTTGTGAGAGCCCGGCAGGGCAAGTTATGCTGAGGGGAAACCAGCATGGGTTCGTGGTAGGCAGATCGTGCCTGACCAATCTAGTCTCTTTTTATGACCAGGTTACAAAACGCCTCGACGCAGGAGGAGGGGTGGATGTCGTATACTTGGACTTCAGGAAGGCCTTTGATACGGTATCCCACCCCATACTGGTGAACAAGTTAAGGGGCTGTGACTTGGATGACTGCACAGTCTGCTGGGTGGAGAATTGGCTGGAGAGTCGCACCCAGAGAGTCGTGGTGGATGGGTCGGTTTCGACCTGGAAGGGTGTGGGCAGTGGGGTCCCGCAGGGCTCGGTCCTTGGACCGATACTCTTTAATGTCTTCATCAGCGACTTGGATGAGGGAGTGAAATGTACTCTGTCCAAGTTTGCAGATGACACTAAGCTATGGGGCGAAGTGGACACGCTGGAGGGCAGGGAGCAGCTGCAAGCAGACCTGGACAGGTTAGACAAGTGGGCAGAAAACAACAGAATGCAGTTCAACAAGGAGAAATGCAAAGTGCTGCATCTAGGGAGGAAAAATGTCCAGCACACCTACAGCCTAGGAAATGACCTGCTGGGTGGCACAGAAGTGGAAAGGGATCTTGGAGTCCTAGTGGACTCCAAGATGAACATGAGTCGGCAGTGTGACGAAACCATCAGAAAAGCCAATGGCACTTTATCGTGCATCAGCAGATGCATGACAAATAGGTCCAAGGAGGTGATACTTCCCTTCTATCGGGCGCTGGTCAGAATGCAGCTGGAGTACTGCGTGCAATTCTGGGCGCCGCACTTCACGAAGGATGCGGATAATCTGGAGAGGGTCCAGAGAAGGGCCACTCGTATGGTTAAGGGCCTGCAGGCCAAGCCCTACGAGGAGAGACTAGAGAAACTGGACCTTTTCAGCCTCCGCAAGAGAAGGTTGAGAGGCGACCTGGTGGCTGCCTATAAGTTCATCAGGGGGGCACAGAAGGGAATTGGTGAGTATTTATTCACCAAGGCCCCCCCGGGGGTTACAAGAAATAATGGCCACAAGCTAGAAGAGAGCAGATTTAGATTTGATATTAGGAGGAACTTCTTCACAGTTCAAGTGGCCAAGGTCTGGAACGGGCTCCCAAGGGAGGTGGTGCTCTCCCCTACCCTGGGGGGTCTTCAAGGGAAGGCTAGATGTGTATCTAGCTGGGGTAATGTAGGCCCAGCACTCTTTCCTGCTTATGCAGGGGGTCGGACTCGATGATCTATTGAGGTCCCTTCCGACCCTAGCGTCTATGAATCTATGAATCTATGAATCTAAGAGGCTTTTTTGCTGATGAGGTGATAAACATTGTTATCTGGCTTGCTCATCAGTTTGCTGTGGACAGTATAAAGAAGCAGGGAGAAGAAGATTGAAAAGCTTCGTATCATCAACAGATGCATGCACTGTACACCCCTCCCCTCCCCATCCCTTTGCCTCAGAGTGTTAGCAGGGAGCTGGGGGCTGGCAACACTTCTGACCCTTGAGCAGCCAGTGGGAAAAAGCCTGGGATGGTGCAGGCAGACCTCCCTAATCAGAGGTCCTGCCAGAGCTGGCTATGCCCCCCCTTCAGCTCAGTACTGTGGAAGGGAATTGAGGGCTGCTGTACTGCCCCTCTGGCTTCTAGCGTGAGCCACTACAGGAATGTGCCTGAATTTCCACAGTCCAGAGAGAATGTCTGTCCAGTTACAAACCAGTTCAGCCTAGCTAGGTTAGACTAACCTGCAAAGATTGAATCAATTCAGGCTCAGGCTCTTTGAATGTCTGTCCCTAGCCATAATGCTTGTAAGGTTCTTAGGGTCCAAAGGACTGCTATCCCACAATCCTCTGCTCTCCCTCACACCCCACCCCAAGACTACTGGCTCCCTAATGCCCCCCTGCCCAGAAGCCCTGTGGGAGAACCTTGTTGCAGGATGCTTGAACAGTACCAGTGCTAAAACTGTTCAAGCCATGCTACCAACTCCTGTCCTTCTAAACAGCACCAGGGCTTCCCAGTGGTGTTTAAAAGGCAACAAAGCTTCCCACTGCCCTTCCAATAGTACCAGGGAACCTTGGTACAGCTCAAAAGGTGATAGGACTTCTGCCGCCCCACTAGTCCCAAAAGTAACCACCAGTGTCATGAATGCCCAGACATTCTAAAAGGTACGGAGTGGTGGGAACAAGAAGTGCAAATCTCCTCTTCCTCCAAGGGATACGACTGCTCTTCCCACTGCCACAGCCTGTGCAGTAGCAGCTGGTTCACCTATAGGTGCCATGTTTCCAGGCTTGCAGGGGTCACAGTGCCAGGGCAGCAGCCAGGGCTGGAAGTACAGCCCCAGTTCACCCACAAGGTGAGATGGAAAGCATGTCCTCTCCTACCTGCAGGTGGCTGAAGGCTGTGTTTGACAGCCCCAGTTGATGCCCAGAGCAGCAGCAGCTGGTGCTGGAAACACAGCCCTGATCTGGCTGCAGAGAACACAGAGGCAGGGGCAGGATGTATGCCTCCCCCAGGCCACTGAGGAATGCCTCTCTCCTGAAGATACCTTCAGCTGATGCCTATCTAGCAGTGGCTGGAGAAAGCCTGTTTGCCATGGGGGCACAGGTAGGCTTTGACTAAAGAGCTTTGCCTTTGAGGAAGCCCTGTTACATTCCAGCCAGGCGGCTGAAATACCTATATCCCCTTCTCCACACCCCCAGAACCACCTTTTCACCACATTTTCCAGCATTGCACATTCCCAGCAATGCACTGGGATTTCAATACCTGATCAAAGCCAGAATCACTGATTTCAAAAATAAAGTTCCTTTTCCCACATTCGTTATATCTAGATGTATAACCTTGCATTCTGCTGTTTGATAGATCTAGATTTACCAGTGTAAATAGATATACCTCTCCTAACCTTACCATTAGTCATGAAATGAATTCTTTTATTTACAATCTATAACTGCTTCAAAGCTGTCAGTTATTGACTTTAGCCACTTGTATTCCCAAAAAAGGCACATGGACAGAACAAAAAACTACATCGATTTTTAATTTACACCACTTATTTCAGAGCCAGTATGCATGTAGACCAACCCTACTGTATATAATGTCAGATTCTGGACCTGCTCATGTAATTCATGACCAATGCACAAACTTGTAAAGCTTGATCCTCTTCTCACATTATTATTGTATTAAAGTAGCTCCACTGACTGCAGTATTTCTTCCTTATTTATTTTATGAGCTCCCCAAACTGATCTCAAAGCCTTCATATCACACCACGCTATGTATGGGAAACATGGCATTCAAGGATAGGCTGAGCAAAGCAGGATTATTTAGTCTGGAGAAGAGAAGACTGAATGGGATTTGATAATCAAAAAGAGGATCTTCAAATACCAGGGGGTGATGAAGAGGGGTTATAAAGAGGATATAAAGAGGAAATATACTGTTCTCTGTGGCCACAGGGAACAGGACAAGGAGCAATTTTTTTTTAATTTCAGTAAGGGAAATTTAGCTTGGATACTAAAAGAACTTTTTCACTATGTGAGTGGTTAAACATTGGGAGAGGCTATGGATTCTCTATCCTTGGATTTTTTTTTTTTAAGCAGTTAGACAAACACTTGTCTAAAATGGTTTAGATCATGTCTTAAGAAGGGGTTATACTTGGTGATCCGCTGAAGTCCCTTCTGGCCCTACTTTTCTCTGATTCTATAGTAGCCTATGTGTAAGGAGAATAAGACTCTCTCCATTTAAAATCACTTTAATATGTAAATACTGAAATAGTGAAATAAAGTATTGAAATAACAGAACAAAGTTTGCATTTTCAGCTTGATATGACAATGTTCGGCTAAGAGACTGCCTTCAGTAACAGGTATAGTGTAGACTAATCACCCAATGACTTACAGAAAGTTAACCTTTTAAGGACTATAGAAACACCTATAAAAACAATTTACAGTTCAGTGCATATTAGTTATGTGCAGATGGTACAGATATATTGAAAAAATAAATTTTACATTCATGCAGAATACAGATGTAATTTAAATGACTTCATATTACTTTAGGTCTATCATGTACTGACTTGACTGATTTTAACTTTCTGCTCTGAATCACTTTGTGCACGTAATGAATATGTAATACTAATACAAGTACAGAAACTAAACAATCATCTCATCTTTGCTTTTATTCTTACAGAAAATACATAAATAATGGCAGGCATAATATAAATAGATCAATGTGTGGAGCAGCCATAAATATAATGAAGTCTAAAACAGTATATTCATAACGATATATTGTACATAGAATTTTTTCACTGTCCACACAATGTTGCATTCAATGTAAACATTTCTTTATTGTAACACTTTCACATCAATGCTTGCTGCTTATCTCTTAGAGATAGTAATGTTCTTTTACAAAAATGAGAATACAGTAATTTTTTAATAACAAGCTACATATGTTTGAAAAGACAAGCACATGTTTAATATGAGAGTGAAAACCAAAAGCTGCAGGACTATGAATTTTAGAATTTCCTTCAAATGTTTTTGTTTCTCAAAAAAATGAGAGACTGACAAATACAAGCTATTCTAGTCATATGGTATATACCTTGAAAAACACTGTATTGAACTCAGGGCCAGATTAACCCTTTTGTGGGCCCAAGGCAAACTCATGGCCCCCGGGCAGGTCGCTCCCCACCCCAGTGCTGGCGCCCCTGGGGAACAGGGCTCAGAGCTGCTGTGGCAGTGAGGCCACCAGAGGGGAGAGGAAGGGAAGGGGAGGGAGGCAGACAGAGCCATTTTAGGTGGGAGCCAATTGCGCTGCTGCCGTGGAGGGAAGGACCAGGGGCCCCTGCAGCTCAGGGCCCTAGGCTTGTGCCTAGTTTACTTAAGCAGTAATCCTGCCCTGACTGAACTCTTCTACCAAAGCTACAAAGGTTAAGGTTGTATGCTAAGAAGTCTAGAAATTACAAACTGAAGGTTGTTCCCATTATAGCAGTGAGCAATGCACAAACTTGTAAGACTCAATTCTCCTATCTTGTTACTTTTGTCCACTTTTGCTTTTGTCCACTTTTGCTGATGAATTCCAATGCAGTGTGCTTATATCAGTGATGTAAGCACCCTGGGTCCTTTCAAGGGTTCTATATGATGCCACACTGTTTGCAAACATGATTCACAAATAGAAATCATATAGGATTTCAAATATAAATCCATAACTGTGGTCTTTCTGAATTCTTTGCTGCATGTCTGAATGTGTCCCTAGTCTGGTACATGCATATTATTCTACATGCCTGTTGTGTTAGTTTAGAGCAGGCCTCAGCAATCTGTGGCCTGCACTGTTTTCAGCCCATGAAGCAATTTCATCCAGCTGGTGCAGCCAGAATGATGGTAGTAATTCTTCAGCAGGGGGAGGGTGCAGGAGGGATGGGCAACAGGGGCCCTAGCACCAGCCTAAAGGAGGTAATCCCAGGTCCCTTTTGCCTACTGTGGCACAGACTACTCCTATTCTGCCCTGAATTAGTCTTCCCTGAACTGCTTTTCTGCAACACCATCTGCTGCCACCTCAGCCCTCATTATTCTCTCTCCTGCATCCCCAGTCTTCTGTTGCCATTGAATTTTGTGTTAGAAGCAGTCAGTGGCAATGGTAATCAGTGGCAAGGGGTAAGGAGCAGCAGCCAGGGTGGCTGAAGCAGAGGAGTGCAAGAATGAGAGCAGCCCTCAGCACAGACAACAGAGGGCTGGGGCGGCAGCAGACAGCTTGGGTGCTGCTGTGATGTACCTCTGGAGCAGAAGGGGAAGCAGTGGCACTGGTCAGGCTGCAAGCAGTAGCCCACCTTCAGACCCAGCTGCCTTCAGCCCATCACTCCTTATAAAGCTGCTGACCCCAGGTTAGAAGATATGTGATCATGTAAATAAAATCGCTTCATAATCACTACATACAAATGGACCAACTGAATAATTAGGAGAGATGTTAGGCAGGCTTTTCCAAAGGGTACTTCCTCAGCTTTGGAAAAGAAGCAGAAACAGCCTAAGCTAAATAGTAAATACCAGATGAAATGGTGACTCTTGGTTAAGAGTTCCAGACCTGGAGAAAGCGACTTTGTTCCCAAAAGCTTTTCTAACATCTCTCCCAACTATTCAGATGGTCCAATACAAGATATTACCCCAAAAAGTCCTCACTTCATGCATATTTCCTGGACCATCTTGTCTACAGAACACTCCAATGCTACTACATAAAAATGAGAAGAGCTGAGCTTAGGCCACAAGAAAAATTTTGACTTCATTGTCAACACTCTTCTGGGTGTTCATCTGGGCAGCCATAAAGCCCTGTTAATGAAAAGTTCTCTTCTATTTTTATTTTTTAAAACAGAGAAAAGAAATTCCATAACTAGAAAATATTTGGCTAGAAACCACTGACAGCAGCTTAGGTCAACTTCTCACCCAAGGTCAACAGAAATGAACCCCTTCAGGAGATCTGCAGGAGGGAGCCTCTCATATTAACATGCTTCATAACTTTTACCTTACCATATGCCCCTTTGGCTCAACCTCCTCACTGACAAAATATAGGCTCAGGAAGGGGGTTTTCTTCTCCTTTCATCCACTCTGCAGAGAAAAATATGGAAAGTATGATCTTGTCCTTAATTTTTTTCAGTTGACATTTATTTATTTACTTTTAAAAGGGACTGCAATACATTCTAGTATTTAAAAATATATAACGTATTAAGATTATGTTTTAAACATTTTAAATGTGAACTTTATTCTAAACTCTGGGAGATAATCACTAAGAGACATAGCATAAACAACCACCATTGGCAGTGATATACTCTCAACCATTTTATAAGTATTTTATAAATGGGTATATAAATAGCAACTCACGTTTTTTTTGTTTCATTTCTGACCTCAAACTGTCTAAGTTCTAGTGAAATCAGTCACATAAAGATAAGGCATGTGGATAATTTCTTTGTTAAACTGCAACTTTAGTTTATAGTTTAGTTTAGTTATAATTTTTACCAATTCTGCCATTTGCATTCATGTTGAGTAGAATTCATGGAATTCACTTAGGTCTACATACATAAACTACTCATGTTCAGTATGAATAACAGAATGAACCCCTTTAGAGTCCAGTTCAATGTCTATCAAAGTCAATATACGTCCATTTGATTTCAAAGGGCACTAAATCTTCAATCAGATACAATCCGAGCAGAATTTAAACTTTTGTCCCTTTTCTAGGACCTGAAGCGTTCATGCTCAAACACATTCACCAGGACTAAGTACAGACAGTCAAAAAGCCACAGCCTGCAGTGGCTCAAGCCAGAAGCCAGGGGCTGCTAGAGACATAGTTCCCAATCTTTTTAGACCACGGACCGGCAAACTGTGGACAGGTAAACCACAGACCAGAAGTGACTGCAGACTGGCAAATTGCAGGCTGAGTATACTGAATATACCAAGTATAAACAAAAAATTTGGCTACTGGTCTGCAGTATGCCGGTCACATTTGGACTTCCAGTCTGGCAGCGGACCAGCAGGCAACCCTTTGCGGCCCATTACCAGACCACGGCCCAGAGGTTGGGAACCTCTATGCTAGAGCATGGCTCTCTGGCTATATGTTCACTTCCTCTTCCTGCTGCCCCTGAGGTCCCTGGCATTTGCAGTCAAGAATTACAGCAACAGGACTCTGCAGGTTTCTCATTTCCTGCTTCCAGGTGCCTCTGGGATTTGTAGTCCACAGTTGTAGTCAGCATTACATTTGATTGAGGGAAGGGGTGTTTAACCCCTGCCCTGGCCCCACAACCCAGCTGGGGTTTGCTTGAGGACAGGGCAGTCCCGTCCCCTCTCTCCCCCCCGGAGACCGGGCTGCATCTTCAACCAGGTTTGCCCCCTCCACCCCCTTGTTAGCCAGCTCTCACTACTCCAGGTAGGAAGAAGAGGTGCAGGGCCCTGCTTGCTGGAGCAGACAGCACTGAGCATCTGAGAGCTGAAAAGCATGCTGAGATGCTGGGGAACTCTGATTTAACTTGAATCAGGAAGGGGTCTGGGACAGAAGTTTTATAAAATGGTTTGACCCAAATCGGTTAAGTCTGATAATACATTCAACCAGGTTTATCTTAAACCAGTTTCAACTATTTTGAAACTGGTTTATGTTCATTGATCACTTAAACCATTTCATGTGTAACTTCTGTTCTTAGCCCAGGACTAGAACCTCAAAGGAGACAATCCAGGTGTTTGGCTACATAATGTTTTATCTCCACATTTTAGAACTTAGTTCCCAATCTTTCCACAAAAATTTTGTAAGTATCAGTGTGATATGTTTGTGCACTCCAGAACAGGCCACAATACATCCATAAAATCATACATGAACACTGCTTTTACAGCAATATCATCTGGCTAGAGAAAAAATAGGGTTCAACTACCTCTCCAGGTGGTCTATTCCATCGTTTAACTCTCCTCATAAATTGAAAGTTCTTTGTAACATTCTACCTACATTTTTGTTGCAATTTAAGAACTCTACTTCCTGTTCTGGCCCCTACGGCCACAAGGAATACTCTGTCACCACTCTTTTATAACCAACCTCCAGGTATTTGAAGAGACTATTTTGCAATGCAAGCTGTGAAAACCACTGCATAAAATAACTTTCACACATATTCCTTTTTACAGATATATAGTAGTATATCTTTATTCTATTCTGTATAGGTTCGTATACCTAGTACTGAGCCTCTTCCATAGCACAGTTTTTATATTAGTCATATACTGTTCATTCCTTCTCTTATTCTCTCCCCAGGAGAACAACTGTGTTTAGGGTAGTATTTTAATTTGATTAGTTTCCCTAAAGAAATAATTTATGTGCATTGCCATGTATTATATTTTCAAGAAAACAAAGTCAAATATGTCTTGCACTTGAAATGAGAAATTGTAAGGTCTATGATGCCCTATTTTGTCTGTCGGAATTAAATTTTTAATCCCAGACCAGTTTCCAAAAGAGTCTTCCTCAGAAAGTTTACCTCTCAGATTGTGGATTCAGCCATTTTTATTCTATCTTAATGTGTTTTTTTATATAGGACAATAATGCCATGCCACTTCATGTACTCACATATCATAATAAAGAGGAAGTCATTCACATACAGGACTAAGTGAATGAGCAAGCAGAAGTACCATATATATATATGTGTGTGTGTGTATACACACACACACAGACATATATATATGTATATACACACACACCCCAAGGGTGGGCAAACCGTAGCTTGCAAGCTGCATGAAGCAATCCAAGCTGTTTAAATGAAGCTCATGAAGAAAGTAAGTGTACAGATCATTGGTTCTGGGAAATGCACATCTTGAAAGCTTTACATCCTGCAATTCCAAAATGTCTCAAAATGTTTGTTTGCAGCTACAAGGGTCAAGACATGTGGCCACCCTTGATAATGTGGTACTGTTTGGGGGTGGGGGGTGATATTTACTCTAAGAGTATGACAGCAATGTATAAATGCAGATATTTTCACGCCAGTCAAACCTTAGTACATTTCCTGGTATATCAGGGTTTCCTAAATTTTATCAGCGTTATCTTTCACCAAGTACATGTTTTCATCTACCTCAGTTCCACATTATCAATAAAGTCTAAGGAAGAAGAGGAATGTGACAAAATTCACTGGAGAAAATTTGGGGGGAAGGAGGACAAACAAACCCAGAAATAAATATTTCTATTGACTTCAGTGGATCTTAAACCAGATGTTCTAAGAGTACATTTCACTTTTAGGCTAGGAACAGAAGTTACACATAGTCCACAGTCGTAGTCAGAAACTGGTTCAAACCTGTAACAGAATAGTAGTTCAGTGCACATAAACTAGTTTTAAAACAGCTGAAACTGATTTAAGACAAACCTGGTTGAATGTATTTATCAGACTTAACTGATTTGGGTCAACCCAGTTTATGTCACTTTTGTCCTAGACAACTTCCTGGTTCAAGTTAAATCAGAGTCCCCCAGTGTCCCAGCATGCTTCTCAGCCCTGTGCTGGGCTGTGCTGTCTGCTCCAGAGCACAGGGCTGGCCATGCCCATCTGCTCCCTAGCTGGAGCAGTGAGGGTTGGCTCACTGGCTGGCTCACTGGTACCTTGGGCATACCCCACCTGGAGTCTGGGGCCAGGGAGGGGGGTTAAACTTCCCTTCCCCTCAGTAGAGTGCTGCCCTAGCCTACTAAACTTACTGCTGGCTGCAAGTGTGGACTACACATCCCAGAGATGCCTGGAAGCAGGAGAAGGAAGTAATAAGCAACCCTGAGAGTCCTGCTGCTGTCATTGTGGACTGCAAATCCCAGAGACCTCTGGGGCAGCAGAAAGAGGAAGTGAACACACAGCTCATGCTGGCTATGTGCCAGAGAGCCATGATTTGGCGCCCCCCAGCTTCTAGCTTGAGCCACTGTAGGCATGTGGCTGCATTTCCTGAATCAAAAGTGAATGTCTGTTCATTGTTTTATTGATTCAATTTTTGCAGCTTATACTAACCCGCAAAGACTGAATCAATTCAGGCTTAGGTTTTCTGACTGTCTGTACTTAGCCTTAGAGGTCAGATCCCAGCTGCAAAAAAAATGGGTGTAGTTCTATTATCTTCAGTGGAAATTTACCACTCGTACCAGATCGTCAGCTGTGTTCAAACTCAGTGAAACTACTCATGTTAGTTGTTTACAGGGGCATTTTAATATTATTATTGTTACTAGCATACTACTGTTATACTGGTATATATTACTGGCATAATACTACCATTTAAATTTTTCTAACTTACAGCTATTTAGATGTCTGATAATAAGTCGCAATTTTTGGAATGCCAGTGTCAAAGATTTCAGCCCCACCAGAAATTCTCCAAGAACACTATTTTTTTAAAATATACATAGCCTAATGTTTAAGTTAATATCTCAACATCTAGGCATATACTTGTAGATATAAACAGCACATAAGTACACAGGCACCTGAAAAAAACCTTCCTACTTTGCATTTGTGAACTCCTATTTTGAAACAACTATGTGTACACCCTAAGCAAAACCTTATAAAGGTGTCACAAAGATAATACAAAGGTATTACCATTGTTTTGTGTGTGCAGTCAGGCAAGGTACATGAAGCTAAACATTAGTGCCTCATTTCCTTGATTTAAATGGTACATCAGAAAAGCAAGTAAGATCAGCATTTCTTCTCTAAGTAATTACACAAACATAAGAAAAATACTTCCACTTAAAAGCAGAGTTCACATGTACTTACAACAAGAAAAAGCTTTGTCAGAACAGAACTTGAAGGGATGACAGGAGCTTTAGATTAGCTTTAAAATATAACCACTTCTGAAATCAAACTACTGCAGTATTCATTACCCTTTCTAAGGGAAAAATTAGCTATCTCCTTAAATTTATAAAATAAAATATGAATTTGTGTAACTGAATTAGGAAGTTTGCAACTACATTCCATGTTAATTTATCTTTGTGTCATAAGTACCACTGGCATATGCTGCACTTGAATATATGTAAATAACATGTTAACTTCCCATCTAAATGAATAAATGAATTAGCACAAACATACCATTACCCATTTTTCCTGGAACATCTTTCAAAGGACAGAAAGCTTCATTTAACATGTGCTAGACAAAGATGTCTGGCAGATTAAGAATGTGCCCAGTTACCTTTAAAATGAATTTGCAAGGTTTTCTAAATACAGAATTTCATTAAATTAAATCCCCAATACCAAGATGAAGCTGAAAGATCCAGCTCTTTTGGGAAGCTCATTGTGCTTTGTCCTCTAGTAGTCTAATCCACACAAATGAAAACCCAACATCACAGGATTTTTTTTTTTAATTATTCACACATGAGTACAATTGGTAGATGGTGGTGTATCAATCCGACTTTTATTTTCTTTAACATCATTCAGAGGAGATTCATTACCTATCTGACATTTGAAGACTTGTTTGTAGGCCTTCCTAAAATTTTCAGAGAGGAATGCGTATATAATAGGATTCACAGAAGAATTGCTGTAAGCCAGACAGTGCGCTGTTACTCTGAAGAGAAATGAAGCTTGAGTCAGTGGGAAAACTCCAAATTCAGCCCAGAGGTGGATTATATGATGTGGCAGCCAGGATATTCCAAAAACCACTACCACCACCAATACAGTTTGAGCTGTCTGAGACAGAAAAAGAAAATAAAACATAGTTACTTTATTAACACCAGAACAAGAAATTTCAAATGTTCCATGAAAAATATTGAAGAAAAAAAACATGTTTATCGAAGTGTTTAATTAATTTATCAGCTATACACATTGTATTTCACATAGTGGGACTAGCTGTAAAACCTCATTTGATAAAAATGAAGTACATGTTGTAGTAATTATGGTTCAAATGGCAAACTCTGATTCGCCACTATACCATCCATTAATTTAATGGGACATGCCTCCGGTATATTGCACAAAGATTTTAAATCAATTTTTTCAAGAGAGGTCCACCTTCCATTTATGCATCTAAATAAAGTGACCAGAATGTGAAATGAAAAGTACCTAGCTTGGTATCTTATTAAAGTATCTAAATGTGATGCTGAATTGTTTTGAAAATATGAGATGTAAGCATCATTTATACAGTGTTGTTGTCATATGACTATAGCTCAGCACCCAAGCAATGAAAAGTGACTGTAATAAAGGACTAGTGCACTAATAAACACTCAGAAGCATACACAGTTCTAGTACTAGTGTACGCTGTTGAGAACCTGGAAAAAATGAACTTCAGACAAAAAGCAAAATATCCTAGACCACATCTACTGTTACTTTCCACATTGTCATTATTTTCATGAGAGCCATCTCCAATGATATATTTAGTCAAAGTACAGCAGTGTATATCAGAGTGTAGGGAAATGTTAGGGTATTATGGTAACCGTGGTTTGTGAGGAAAATAACAACAATGTCAATGTTCTCTTCAGTTTTCATGTACTTCAGCAGGAAAATACTTGTAGTGTTTTTAGTTGCTTAACAAATTAGTACCTACCGAACACGTCTACATGTTCATTAATGCAGAATATTTACTATGCATTTAGTTTAGTACTTGCTTAATGAAGTACTAACTAAATGCACAATAACTAAAGTAGCACCACTGCAAGGTTTTTTAGTGATGCTATCCTAATACTACTGTGCAGTAGCATATTAACATGACTTTTGCCTAGCACACTACTGCACAGTAGTATTAAGCTACTGTGCATTAAGGGCTCCTATCCACGTGCAGGGAACCAGCTCCAATGCACTGGAAATCCAGCACATCAGAGCAGACTTGAGAGAAGCATGGAAATTAATGCACTCCAGCGGAATCTAGCCTCACGTGTATCAGCGTCCCCACGCTGAAAAAAGGCAGCAGGGTATTTTGACCTAAAGCTTGTTTCATGAGCTTTAGTTCAAAGTGCCCTGCTGCCATTTCTCAGCATGGAAGACACTGATACATGTGACACTTAGGCTGTATTAATTAGTGCAGCTTGCTAATTAAAGCACTGCCCCCCTGCCACACGCACACACACACAACTCCCGGAGCACGTGTAAAAATATCCTAAGTGTCTTATGTAGATGCACTCGCCAAATAACTAAAAACTGCCACTTCCAGTAAGTTTGTTGTTGAGAGACTTAAGCCCCCTCTTCACAATGAAATATGTTGTGCACGGTTATAACTAGTGTCTTAACACTTTTTACAATGTGTTTTGATCTTCCGAATGGATGAAACCAATCCCATTACAGAGCTGTGTTACATCCAGGGATTCTGGTTTTCCCTGATAAATCACAAATTCTCTGATAATACCCACAAAATCTATGATTAAAATGAAAGGCCCCTCACTCCCCCCACAGCCGTTCCCAGAGCCCTGCTCATACCCCTCACTCTCCCCCCCCACAGCTCTGCTAGTACCCCTCATTTCATTTCCCCCCCCCCCACATTCTCCCCTAGCCCTGCTGGTACACCTTGCCCACACACCCCAGCTGCCGCCTCCCCCCCCCCCCGGTTGCCAGGGCCATCTGCAGGAGGCAGCTGCTGCTTCAGTGGTGCAGAGCCCAGCTCCTCTGACTGCTGTAGACTCGGGAAGTAGGGGCTGACTCCCCACTGCTGCATGCACTCCCAGGGGGGCAGTGGGGAACCTGTGTCCCTCCACAAGATTTATGCATGAGATGGGTGTGAGCTGCCTGCTGCAGGCTCAAGCTTCCACCCTTCTGCCCTCCCCAAGGCCTCTGCAGCCCAGCAGGTGTAACTCAGCACTGCAGGGAACAGCAGGGTTGCATGGGGAAGCTCATTTCCACTGCAAAATCCACCCTACCCTAACAACACATCCCCTGCTTGTGCAGCAGCAGTGAAGGGCACAGACCTGTGCCACTGTCCCTGCTGCTGCCCCATACACAGAAGATGCCTCACCTGAGCTGCAGAGGCCCTGAGGAAGGGAAGCAGAGCAGAGAACCCAAGCCCCCCATGGGCAGCCCATGCCTGCCCCCACCCTGTGCAAAGTTCAGGGGGTCACAGATTGCCCTTGCCCCCTCAGGAGCATGCACAGTAGTGGGGAGCTGGTCCTACAGCCCCATCCCACTCCCACTGGGGCCCTGAGACTGCATATTATGGTCCTGGGCCCCAAGCCCCATGCACTGCCTGGCTGGGCAGCAGCCCCAGCCCTAGCCCTGCCCACCTTTCTCCCTCTCTATGGAAGCCTTGATTTCCACCCCCAACTTACCTACAGGAGCTGTTCTCCAGCCTGCTTGATGGCCATGTGTACATGGCACCCCTAGCCTGACTGCCCTTCTCCCACTCCCTCCCAGCTCCTTGCAGGCTGGAACTGTGCCAGCCTGCAGAGAGCTCTTTGCAAAACTGCAAAATCTGTGGGTTTCTCCGTTAGAATAATAAATCCACATTTTCCTCAGGTAAAGGGGGAAATCTGCATTCTTCTCCATTTTTCCACAGGAAATGGAAAACCCAGATCCCTGGTATGTCTCTCTACACCAGGCAAAACTAAACCATGTTTTAACTAGAGCCATTAAATCGTATTACATGACATATTTCAGCCTAGGTATTGTCCTAATTTCTTGAATTTGGGCTGTATTTTTCTATGATGAGTAGAATAATAGATCTTAGCCTTGGTCAGATCTATTATCAGGCTGACTTACTCAGAAGGAGTCTGGACTGCCTCAGGAGGAGTTTGGACTGACCATAGACATCTTTTCTCTTTGCTGTAACAAAGGCTAGATCTCCTACAGGGAAGTTCTTTTTAATTAGGTGTCTCACAACATGAACTTTTGCAGCCAAAGAACATTAAATATGTCTCTAACAGAATTTGTCTGACCTAAGCAACTAATTCCCATGAATTACTGTTCCCTGCACAGGTATATAATTTTGTCTGTTCTACACTGTTGCCTTTACACTTAACTTCACTAACACAGTCACTAACACCTTGAGTTCTGCTTTACTGGGTCCAATCTAGCAAATAATATCCAGGATGCCTTTTGCAGTTATGAAGGCTCTAGGACACTATTCATGCAAACTCTGCATCAGGACCCCCTAATCAACAGAAAAGTTTGGAAACTGAAATGAACCTTTCTGTATCAGAAGGAAAGCTCCTCCACCTCCATAAGTGATTGAGTACTTTGAGGGAATGAGAAGAAGCATACAGTCTGCCCACTCATCCTACTGTGCAGTACTCAGCCCTAGACTTATCTTGCCCCTGCTTATGGCCCTATTGCACTATGAAGCCTAGATGAGTTCCTACAAGACTAAAAGCAAACTTCCTTGGTGTCACTCTATTGACTCCAGGGCAGGCTTATTAAAACACTCTGCAGTGCACATCTACACGTATACCCCTGGCAGGAGCAAACTGGGCCCAAAAGGAGCAGCCCAGTCTAGGGCTGCTCCTGCCCTACTCTGCCCCTCTGCAAGCAGCCAAGAAGAGCTCCAGGCTCTCCTGGGTGACAATCACAGGCTTGCAGGGGGCACAGGGTTGAGGGGGAAGGGGACAGCTGTCCCGGCTGTGTGAACAGCTGCCTCCCGGCTGCCTCACTGAGCTGGAACAACTCTCCCCACCTCCTGTGGTCTCCTGCTGCCTAGGCTGATTGGGAGCAATTTGCTCCCATTCAGCATCTACACATGCGGTAAGGCGCATTCATGAATATGCCATTTTTCTAGTACCTGAATCTACAGGTACTAGAAAATGGCACATTAGACTAATATACTGTACAGTAATCACTGCACACATGTAGAAAGTGCCACTTTACTGAGCATTAGATTAGTCTAATGCACAGAAAAGCATCTCATGGTGGAATAACCTGATTTGGCAAGTAACCTGAAGTAATCCATGCATTCAAGCCAACAGAATAGTTTAAACATAGAAGATCTATCTAGTCTATAGTCTTGAGTGGCATGGGTTATGATAAGTTGTACCACCTGATAGTCTATACTGAATTTTAAAACAGAATCTGGTTATGAAGTGCAGTCAACATCTTTCCTAGGTTTGGTTCCAGGGATTTTTTATTTTTTTTGCTACCTATTGCTGTTATGAGGGGGCTATATAATACATTCTATTATCTTGTCTTTGGACATTAAACTAGAGTAGATGGATAAAAAGACATTTTCAAAAAGTCAAAGGTCCACTCAACCTAGCAATACATTGACATTGCATATCAGTTTTTGTATCCAAAGGCACACATGGGAGAGATAAGTATAATATCAGGCCACATTTGAGCTCCCATCCCTCAATTACCAGTACCCATTTACAGTTGAATCAACTAAGGGGGTAACCTGTGGACCAAGTCTAAAACAGAGCTTAAAAGCATGTTGCTGGAGTTGCAGAAAGGAGCTTAAAAGCATGTTGCTGGAGTTGCATTCTGTCCTTATGCCTTCTCTGGCTTCATAGCCCTTTCAAAATGTCTTCTGGAACTGACTTTTAGTCAGCCAGTGGAAGAACTGCCCCTCTCACACCTGGATATCTGGAAGAACAGGGTGTAAGCTGGACATGTGGTCTGTTTGTCCTCTTAAGCACATATAGTGCAAATGGGCTGGGCATGGTCTAGGATTCTTCATGTTGAAAGAAACTTTGCCTTGCATATCTGGATAATATTCAGAGTTGCAATAAATAGGCATTAGTAAGTTAAGCCTAACAAGGTTTACCCAGGCCAGAAAATGAGAATGCTACTTTAAACTCATTCATTCACTTGTGCTCATATTTTCTCCCCTGGATCATACTAAGGACAGCCTTAACACAGATACCAAAATTAGTTACTCTAGTCTAGTGAACCCTCAGTCAGCATAAAGAGAACCTGAGCATATCTCAGAAATTTAAAATAATGTAGAAATGCAATTACTCTTGTTTAAATTTAAATTTTAAATCCAGTTCACATATAGAGAAACTAATGTTCTCTTCTCAAATATTTACCACTCCAGCTCTGAGTCTGAAGTTACATGCTGGTTGAGAAGTGGAAATTGTGTCAACCAGTTAAGAAGTGCTGTATTCAAAAGTTAGTAGCTATGAAAAAGCAACATTAGTTCCCATTGAGAGTTAATGGGAGATTCCTAGTAATTTAGACAGAAACAGGATTAACACTGGGATGTAGTAAATAGATCCCTTAAGTGGATTAAAGGAGAACATTTTGTGTTTAGTTCATCACCACAGGACACTTCAAAACTTTCTAATCCAATGTTAAAATTCATCTTTCAAGAAAAACACTTTTTAGAGGACTATTTGCTTTCCTGATTTGATCCAAATAAGTATGCGCTTTGAATCCATCTCACTTAACCATTTAAGCTTACAACTGAATCTAAACATATAAGCAAAACTTCTGGATGGAATATCTTAGGTCTCCTTGAAGTGTATTACTGAAATAAAGAGATAAGCTTCAATATTTTTAAGAAATACAACCCAAGTATGCAAGTTGAATGTAGGCAGGATTATGTCTTTCCCTGAGAAGATGCAAAAAGGCAGAGAGAGATGTAAGGAATCTGGCCTTGCCCATGCAATTGGTACAGTCCTACTTGTTGATGTGTGGCAGGAAGAGATATACAGCAATTTCTATACCAACTAGTAGAGCTGACTTCCTGTCCTCAAAATATCCTGTGCTCACTCTAGGCAGAGTCCTCATGGGTCTCCTCCTGACTATACCTTTCAATCATGACCTTCCTGCTTAATTGAAAAAGAGCCACAATCTGACTCAATTTTTAAATTTAGTAAAAAATGTTCCTGAACAAGTATATTTGCAAGTAATGAGTTCATTCCTCAAATGGTATAAGACTATGTAACTGCACTAAAAACAAGCATCTATACTGACTTACGTAACCTCAGGATCTGCCCAGTAAAAAGGTTGTCGCCACGTGAGATTAAAATTGGTCTCTTCAAGTTAATAAAAATCTCCACTGCCAACTGAAATACTGTATTTATTAGGTATGTGTGTTTAGGCAGAAATAAAAAAGCATAATCTTTTTTTAATATAAAATTTTCTATTTTTTCCTTTTAAAAGCTTCTGAACTTTTTAATGTATTAACAATAGAATAATGTGGATAGCTATGCACAAAATTAATTAATACAGGACACATTTTATCTCCTTTAGTTGGAAATTAGGAGCTAGTTTACACCTGATAATGCCACTGATTTAGATGGACTGCATAGATGTAATTGAGGACAGAATTTGACGCTGTGTCTCTCAGACCTTTCATACTTAGGGTAAATGGTACCTGTAAGATGAGTAAAATTGTGCATAATGGATTGAAAATACTTGCAATAGTTGTTCTATTCCATTATTCTTAATCCAGAGGTTACCTTTACAACATTATCAGTCTAATTTGCAACCAAGGAAACACTACAGGGCTGCTCTTGTTTATTTAATGGGTTCTCTCTTAAGGTTCCTCATAAGTAAACAAAACTTCCTGTAATATAATTCCAGGAAATATGACTTAAGCATTAATATTTTGTATTTTCAGTAAATATAGAAAAGTAGTATTCCGGCGAATTCTTATTTTTATTAGCATCTGCAAATTTAAGACTCCACTGTTGATGTCCTTATTCAAACCCTTCAGCTCTAATAAGGTCAGGAACATGCTAAAGGTAGGGTCTGTTCCTGTTTTGGTTTTATTTCCTTGTTTGTTTTGTTTTTCTAATGGAGTAGCCAGATTGGAAAAACTGAGAAATATTTAAATATTGCTTTCAAAATTATGAATTTGGACCTACGCAGAAAAGATAAGCTTCTTTTCAAGTCAAATAATCATTTTGAGATGTTCTCTTTTGCCTGCATTTTGGTTAAATTCTTGTGGCATACATGAGGTAAAGTTTCAAGCTTTTTACCTTACTCCATCACGGCCAGAAATTTTTGGTTTTGTTTTAGTTCTCAATGAAACCTCTAATTCTAATGTAATCACATGATGTTACAGCTTTAAGAAGAAAAACCAAGTATCAACAGTCTTGCAATGTATTGTGCAAGAGTTGACTAGATGGAAAGGGGACCTTTAAATGTATCTAGTAGTTATGTCTTAAGCCTTGATTCAGCAAACATAGGTGAGTAGGTCCTTATGTGCTTTGATTTAATCATTTTTCATTCTATGACCAAAAGATCTTGACTAGAATTTCCATGTAAGGGTAGCATTAAAAATAAATTGGCTTGGATTTCTATCTAGAAATTTAATAAACATTGCAAGAACAGTGAGCCCTAATTCTTCAATACAGTCTGTATAACCAGGACTCCCCACACATGTAAAGCCCATTTACTTTTCTGAGGTTCTACACAGATATATGGCTATAGGGAGATAGTTAGCTGAAGTCTGAAGTCAAGCAGAAGACAGCGTAGATATGCACCTGATAGACTAACTACTGTAAATAAGATATATGAAGAACATAAACTTTCATGAACTCCAGCTAACTTCATCAGAAGTTGAAGTGAACTCAAGTTCACAAAAGCTTATGAGGTGCATATCTACCCTATCTTCTATATGGCTATATCCATTGGATCAGTCAATTTATTTTTCTTATTCTATATCTATACATTTAGAAGTTAGTCAAATGATTCCTGGTGTGGAGTTTGCTCAAATATTAGAACTGTGTATGCTATATTAACTGGCAAATTAACTCAATGTACAGATACTTTGATACAGTTCTAAATCACAAAGCAAATATGTTTTAAAGATCTTTTCAAAATCATATCTGTATCAGTTGTTTAACTAGGATCTTGAACACCGGAGGATAAAACCAGTATGGATGAGACAGTTTTAAAAGACATGCATCAGACTCCTAGAAAAAAGTACAATAAACAATCTGGAAAGTTAATCATAGAAACAAGACATTCTATGAATATCATCAAAATATGACTATTATCTGAGTACACGGTCTGGATCTGACATTCAGCTCTTCCAAAGCTCAAAGGGTAAGGAATCCATGATCCATTGCAAAGATGGAAACAAATGCAAATCTGAATAGAGGTTGGATTGTAACTCTGTTCTCATTCAAGACCATCTCGACATTGTATCTTTTGGCAATAACTGAGGTACTAAGGTAACTAACTTGTAAATCTAAATAAAAACAAACTGTACTTGGTTAGAAAAAGCAATCTACCTTTTTCTTGGATGCTTCTGATTTCTTTGATGTGTTTCTCAACTTTTTATGTAGATGATTAAGGACCTGGAAAATTAATTTGCACTTTAGCATTCACAGTTTTCAGATTCAGAAACATACTATGAAAATTATGTTGCCCAATACTATAGGAGTTGCTTGCAAATATAGATAAATCCAATCTATTCATTTAAAAAATGCATGCCGTAAAATCTAAAGCAATCAAACTTCTGCATCTATTTGAATCAACAATTTGGATCATATAACCATTTTGTATAAAACTGTATAAAACAGCTTTACTATACAAATATATGCATCACTAAAAAAGCATGCATTACAATTAACCAAACCTGGCAATAAACAGATACCTGTTTAACAGCTGGTAATTAGCAAGTATTCTTTTGCAAGAATGACAATGTTAATTTACAATGACCTTCATTGTACATAACAAAAAGTATGCATCTGAGTCAACCTTTTCCTCCATTTCCTGTATAATTAGCTTTTTCAGCTGAATATTTGGTTAATATAACCACTGCTTGGTACCATTTGCTCTTCAAGAAGGAACTGATGGTGGGTTAATTAATTTATATAAAAATATGAATCTAGCAAAAAATGACCTTTATCTACAACTTGAAATTACTTGTCATGTCTTGTTCCTAGGTCATTTTTAAGGTAGCAACAAAATAACTTCCAACTGAATTGCAGCTTCCAATTTATAATATAACTTTGATCATTTCTGCATATGAGATTTTTGAATAGTGTAGTGGAAGTACATTTTGGCTGCAATCATCATCAACTCTGGACTTAGAAATATCTGAGCATGATTTGAAAAAAGTTAAACTCTGAAACCAAAATATATTCATGGATATGGACTGCATAATATAAAAAAGGTTATTCAATTGGAACTGAAAGGTGAAAAAATGTATTTTAGGACTTTTGTGTGTTTAGACTGTGGAATTCATAACCACTAGATGTCACCAATGCCAAAAATGTTCCATGACTCAACAAGAGATTGGACAGTTATATTGAAAACCAGAGTTAAAATAAATTTTTTTTTAAAAAAAAGATTTTTAAAAGATTAAAAAGGAGTATAAAATCATGTGTTTAAGGACTTAAGTCACCTTCTCCTGAAGCATCTGGCACTGGCCATACTCAGAGACAGAATACTGTATGTGATAGACCATCAATCTGATCCAGTATGTCGGTTACATAATCTTAAAAATATATACCACGTGTTCAAAAGAAAAAAAAGGGGTAAATGATGTAATAATGAACCATTGGTAGTGGAGCTTGTAGAGGGCAGAGAAAAATGTTCCACTTTTAAATTATCACCCTTACCTACCAGAGACCTGAAAACATCAAATTAGACATGATAGTTAGTTTGTGTATGTGTTAAATAGTACACACAATTACAGCTCAGTCCTCCACGTCTTGTAAATCCCAGACTCCATCTAGTTACATAAATTAGGCTTTCATAAATTGTAGCATTTGTAGCATCTGACAAAGTAAGTTGTTGCCTATGAAAACTCATGCATCTTGGAACCAGCTAGTCCAGGGGTAGACAAAATATAGCCTGTGGTCCAGATGTGACCTACAACTGATTTGATCTGGCCCGCTGGCCAGTGCTTCCCAAATGAATGGATCTGGCCCATGGATGGGCATCAGCTCTGGCTCCAGCAGCCATGTGATGCTGGGCAGCCATCACTGCTTTCAGCATGCCAGATGCTCTCTCTACCTCTCTGGGCCAGGGCTGCCACCAGTGCAGAAGTGGAAGCATGAACCCACCCACAGCTGTAGTACACCTGTCCCTGCCACTGCCCCCACCCTCAAGACCGGACCTGACAACTGCCAGCCATGTCCACAGCTGCTCAAATGTAGCCAGCAACTTCCAGGTCAGGGCTGAAGGCACAGGAGGAGGGGAGGGTTTGCTATAGCTGCAAGTGGGTTCAAACTTCTGCGCTGGTCACAGTCCATAGCTGTAATATGCCTTGCCCCTCCCCACCCCAACTCTCCATGCTAGGAGCCCCAACTCAGAGGCTTCAGGCCACATTTGGGCAGCTGTGGACATGACTAGCAGCTGCCTGGTCCAGATTGGGGGGGTGGGGGGAGCAAGGAAGGGGACAGGACATGCTACAGCTGCTGGTGGGTTCACGCTTTTGCTTTGGTCACAGCCACAGGAAGATGGGGGAGAGGTGGCCCTACACAGGTCATCAAAACTCATTAAGTGGCCTGCCTGCCCAAATAATTTCCCACCCCTAAGTTAATCTATAAAATGTCCTAACTTCTGCTTAGCTTCAGACTTAAAAACTACCTGTCTGCTCATAGATAATAAACGAGCATTTACCCAGGAAAAACAAGAGAGAGACACCAGCCCTTGTTGAATGTAGCCTGCTTTGGCAGAGCCCCAAGCTTCTCTTTTTCTCAGTGGCAGGAAGACCATTGAGGTAAATAACAAATCTGTGCCCAGTTTTCTGTGAGAATCCCTGGGTTGCAATAGGGTCACTGAGATGCTCCTGCTCTCCTCCTCTGACTAGGGCAAAGATGGAAGAAAATAAATCCTAACCACTTCTGGGGAAAAAATCTACCAAATGATTGAGTGATAGGAGCTGGAAGGAGTGGTTAGGACAGTGAGCAAATGACCACTGAAAAGTGAGAACAAACAAAATACAGGAAATTCACTTCCCATGCCTGCTGTTTCACCTCAGTGCTGAAGCAGTGGCCAGCTGTAACCCCTTCACACTATTTACAAAGTGTGGTAGGACTATTTTGTCTGTGTAAATTGATCTACTTAAAATCCTATCTATCAGGAGTTACAGCCCCTTAGAACTGGCTTAAGTGGGATGCTTCAGCTACACAAGGGTGATCTTTACTGAGTCCAACACTGAAGTCAGAAGGATTTCTCATATGAATAAAGAACTACAGAATCAGATTCTTTAATTTTCCATTTTTTAAAAGTTTTTTTTTCTAGTAGACTATACATTGGTTTTCCCTGGTGTTATTGGGAAAAAAGCAGGGTTGGATGACAGCTTCCTAAATAATCCCTGTTAACTTTCCCATTTTGGACCCCATACTAATTTTACCTGGTAAGTGTTTGTAGCTTGTGCAGCATTCAAATTTAAGCTTTTATGGAAATATACTGGATAATTGGCAGTCCATCAGCAAGGCAGGCTCATTTTGAATATTCCTTTCCAATATGAACAGAACTATGCTGAAGGGATTCTGTGTCATAGCAGCTCTGGAGGAGTATTATGGCCCATGATGTGTGCTTTTTTGCATGCATATCGTATGATCAACTAAAGCCTTATGTACATTTCTCATCAGAGTATTTCTACTTGAGGTAATAATGTTCCCAATGAATAGTCTCATACGCATAGTAATATTCATTGCTGTTTAAAAAAAGTGACACATTAGTTGTAGCAGAACCTTGCCCTTTTATAGCAATAGGTCGGTGTGAGAAGGTGGTTTGTGAACTGTTCTCATCTGCAACAGAGAACAGAGTGCTCTTTTTTATTCCATATATTGTATGAGTGCTTGTTCGGGGTCTCAGGCAGTTTTCCAGATGCCAGTTTTATGCACCCCCTGCTGCAGTTGGCTTATATATTTCTATCAAGCAATAGATAAACATTAAAAAAATATTATTTTAAAGCATCTTTCATTTCTTGATAGTTATTGTCATTTCATCAACTACGCTACTGATTAGCTTATTTATTTAAAATAATGCATCAGGGACTCTTACTATAAATAATTATCTAATAAAATGAATTGCATGTTAAATAGAAGTATAGGTAAATAATATATTTTAACTATAATTTGTACTATAACCCTTAATTATTTTACGTATCATTGTCTGCAGTGCTACAGTTAAGGTAATGTCACCATTTCCATTACCACAACAGCCTTTCATTCCACTTTAGGACTGTGACACTGTTACAGTGATGAAGGGTTCTTTTCTTTCTCTTCCATGGTGGGTGTGGATTGTAAATCTCCTATTGAAATTCTTCATCTATCAGAATTTGAGATGTAAGATCTCAGACTGAGAACAATTTTGTTAGGTCTTCTATTCTGAGCCCTTTATTTTAATTGACCTGATATATAAAAAATTATTTTATACATGTCTGATTTTTTTCAGAATACTAATAAATGATGGAGGTATGTTTCTTTTAGTATTACCCAAGGCCAAAAAAAAGGTTTGAAATGAATAAAAAAAATATTTAATAGATCTTCAGTTGATATAAATCACTGAAATTCCAAAGAAGCTGAAAAGCAGATGCAGTAATGTGCTGTTTTTTGTAAGTAAATGTAGGAATTAATCTATCTTTTCTATTATACTATAGCTTCTGTTTAAACCTGTGTGTACTAAGGGGTAATTAGCTATATTAGTCTGAAATCAGGCAGGGCAGGGAGCAACCTTAGAGACTTACACCTCTCTGACCAACATAGTTTCTAAGATGCACCCTGTCCTGCCTCTGCCTTTGTATCCTGAAAAACCAAGACATGTTTTTTTCCATAGAATTTCATGGCAATTTACCAACCCCCATGAGGACTGCTTTTGCTGGAGATCTGTAACAGCAACTATGGCTTTGACAAAGTTATTGCTGAAACTGCTTGACTTGTTGACACTGTAGTCGTAACACTTCCTTGACTTGCACTGAAGCTGGGGCTCTGCCAGTGACTTTTAATGGGAGTGGGTTTTATGGAGCGGAGTATGCTTGGCATTTCTTTACGCAAGAAGTAGAGAAGGGTACTGCGTGCCTTACAGATATGGATACCTAAGCCTTCCTCCAGCTTTGTCTTTGAGTTTAGTGGGAGCAGGATTAAGCACACAATTCCAGATCCTGTGAATTCCTAGAAAAAGCAAGGGTGAACTAAGGACGGCCTTGGCAGTAAACTAAACTAATCTTGGGTGTCACCTTGAATTGCTCTGATCTGCTAGCTGTCCAACATGCATGTTTAACTAGTGTTAACTAGCATTTAGTGCAATCAACCACAAGTTTGGGTTACTTTAACTTAACCACGAAACATATGTACTGGCCCGAAATTCCACAATCAGAATTTCCTATCTGGAACGTTGTTAAATTCCTATTATTTGTATTAAATATCAGTGCACTTTATTTTTGTTTGTGTCACCATATGATCTGGTTTTCCTACAACTTTAACCCTCCAGTAAAGCATATTAAACAAAACCACCCCTTTTAACACAGTTTAATATCACACCAGGAAATGTTTTCCGTGTCCAAAGACGGGCAAGGTTCTTTGGGAAAATGTGATCTCTTTTATTAGACCAACTAAACAGTTGGGAAAATATGTTCTTTGCAAGCTTTTGGACACAAGTACCCTTCTTCAGGCATAAGAAGAGTCTGCCGATGTGTGTGCACTAAGGCAGACAAGTTTCTTTGGGTAGATATGATACCTTTTATTAGACCAACTAAATAGTTGGGACAACTGTTATTTGCAAGTGTTCAGGCACAAACTTGTGTGCTCTAAGGCTTTCCCGCTTTTTAAAGACATCTACTATGTGAAGAAAAAAAAAAGTAACCAGACTTTGGAGGCTGCTTTGGCTTTGAAAGATTAATTGGATTTGCCAAATGTTTAAAAGGCAGCTGCTGCAGGCACCTGCAACTGTCCCCATACTAGTTTTGCATCCCTATTGAAAAGCTAGTGAGCCCTGATTTTGTTCTCCTCCAGGCACACCAACTTGGGACAGTCTGCAGGGAAGGGACAATGGAAGAGACAGGGAGTTTAATCGGTTTGCCTTTTGCTGCTTTGATCCCGGTGATCTATTCGGGGGAGTTTCATGTTGCTCTGGGGGGGAATCAGCCAAGTTCCCTGATTGGGGGTGGGGGGTGTTATCAGATGTGTGTGCTATCAGCCTTTCATTTCCACGCTGCAATGAATGAATTGTATACCCCCCCAAGTCTACGCTCCCCTCTCCCGAGATCGTTTCCTTTGCTCTGATAGCTCCTCTTCCATTGAAACGAGGAGCCTGCCGCCTCCCGCGCAGCGCAGCTCAGCTTGCTCCTCCGGCCAAGCGCTGCCAGCCCCGCGGTCCGCAGGCGGCGCCCGAGCTCCGCGCGCGGCTCCGGCGGCAGCACCCCCGCGGCTGCCCCACACCTGCTGGGGTATGTTCAAGGAGGGCGTCATATTGCTCAGGGCGGGCTTGGGGGGGACAACCTGAGTCCCTTGAGCTGGAGTTTGTGGAGGGGGGGCGGGGAATCTGGTTCTTTTAAATTCAAATGGATTTTGACTGGGGGCGGGGGGGGATCACCTGAGTCCCTTGAACTCAAGCGGATTTTGACTAGGGGGATCACCTGAGTCCCTTGAATTCAACTGGTTGGGGGGGGGGCGGGAATCTCCTCAGTCCCTTGAACTCGAGTGGATTTTGACTGGGGGTGATCACTGGAGCCCCTTGTACTCAAGTGGATTTTGATTGGGGGGGTGGGATCACCTGAGTCCCTTGAACTCGAGTGGATTTTGACTTGGGGGGGGGAGGGAATCACCTGAGTCGCTTGGATTGGAGTTTATGCGGGGGGAGGGAGTGAAATCTCCTGGGTGCTTTGAATTCAAGTGGATTTTGACTTGGGAGTGGAGGGGGGATCACCGGAGCCCCTTGAACTCAAGCGGATTTGGCCTGGGGCGGGCGAGGGGGGTCACCTGGGTCCCTCGGGTTTAAGTGGATTTTGACAGAGGGGTCAAACCACTTGCGGCTGCCCCCCCTCCCCCCCCCAGCGCTCCCTGGGACCCGTCCTGCCCCGCCTGGAGTCGGCCCCCCGGGGGGAAAGCGCCAGGTTGGAAAGGATGTGGTGGCACGGGCCGGGCTCCCTCCCCCGCTGTCCCGGGCGCACCTTGGCGTAGCAGAAGGAGATGAGCAGCAGGGGCAGCAGGTAGCCGAAGACGAAGGTGCAGACCACGTAGAGCTTCTTGTGGCGCGGGTCGGGCCACTGCTCCCAGCAGAAGGTGAGGTTGCCGGCGGCGCGGTGCACCAGGCGCTGGTTTGTGGCCACGGGCGAGGCCAGGGCCAGCGCCAGCGCCCAGATGAGCCCCACGCCCAGCAGCGCGTGGCGGGCCACCCGCAGGGCTGAGGAGCGGCGCGAGTGCACGATGGCCACGTAGCGGTCCACGGCCATGGCCGAGAGCGTGAAGATGCTGACCAGCATGGACACGGTGAAGAAGTAGTGCGTGAACTTGCAGGCGAAGGCGCCCAGCGCCCAGCTGGGCAGCGCGTACACCGTGGCCTGGAAGGGCACGCAGAAGAGCAGGTAGGCCAGGTCCGCGATGCTCAGGTTGAGGATGAAGATGTTGGTGGTGCTCCGCGGCTGCCCCGCGCGGCTCCGCGCCAGCACCGTGATGACCAGCGCGTTGCCCAGCACGCCCAGCGCGAAGATGAGCCCGAAGACCAGCAGCGTGACCAGGTTCTCCACGCCGATGCCCAGCAGCGCCGCGCTGCCCCCCGCCGCCGGCCCCGACGCGTTGCCCCAGCCCGTCTGGTTCAGCGCCTCGGGCTCCATGGCCCCCCGCTCCGGGCCCACGCTCCCCGGGCCCGCGGGAAGAGCTGGCGGCCGCGGCTGCTCCCGCAAGCGCCGCCTGCCCCGGCTCCTCTGCCCACGCCCCGCGCTAGCCTCCACCCGCTGCCCGGGCACGCCCCTCTCCTCTCCCCGCCTGCGGAGGGCTGGGGACTCCCCTCGGCCTGCCCGCTTTCTGCCGCCTTCATCCGTGCGCTGGCAGAGGGGCCCTGGTTTGTTTGGGGGGGGTGGCAGTGAGCCTGGGGGTGGCAGGGCAGGGGACTGCCCAGCTTCTGCTTTGCCCCCCTGCAAACACCGACAGCCTCACCCTCCATCTGGAACAAAAGGTGTCGTGCCTGCAAGCTTGCAAAGAAGGATTTTTGCAACTCTTCACTTGGTCTACAAACGAAAGGGCCCGGGGGGGGAATGGTAAACCGCCCTATGAATATGAGGCTGCAGTCAGCCAGCAGAGCAGATGACACTCTGGCGTGCATCAGTCGGCTGCATCTCCAGCAAAGCCGAGGAGGTGATTCTTCTGCTCTGCTCAGCCCTGGTGAGACTGCAGTTCTGGGCATCGCACTTCAACAAGCACGTGGCAAAGCTTGAGAGAGTCCGAAGAAGAGCCACCCATAAGATCAGTCTTACGTGGCAGGCCATATGAGGAAAGGCTGAGGGATCAGGGAAAAGGCAGCTGAGAGGGGACCCAATAGTAACTTATGGCTAGACTAGGGGAGTACAGCAAGGGCTCGGTGAGCAACTATTCAGGGCACCTGAAGGGAAAACCAGGAGTAATGGCCACAAATGCCTGGAAGATCGATTCAGGCTCAACATTAGGAAAAACTTCTTCATAGTCAGAGTGTCCAGATTGTGGAATAAGCTCCCTCCAGAGGTGGTGCAATTGCCTACCCTGGAAATCTTCGAGAGGAGACTGGACAGTCACCTTGCTGGAGTCACCTGACCCCCATTGTCTTTCCTGATTGGTGCAGGGGGCTGGCCCCGATGATTTTACAAGGCCCCTTCCGGCCTTATAGGCTATGAATCTAATAACAAATGTCATATCTATCCAAAGAACCTTGTTTGCCCTGCAGCACACACAGACCAGCAGACTCTCCCTGCCTAAACAAGGGTGTTTGTGCCCGAGAGCTTGCAAAGAACAATTTTTCCACCTATTTAGTTGGTTTAATAAAAGGTATCACATCTACCCAAAGAACCTTGTCTGCCCTCCTCCTATGAGGCACTCGGGGCCTGATGCTGCTCCCACTGAAGTCGGTAGGAAAGCATGTGAATGGCCAAGGAACAGTCCCTAAAGTCAGTAAGAGAAGGTGTGAAGGACCCAGCAGCAGTCCCAAAAGTTAGTAGGAGAGGGTTTGAAGGGCCCAGGAGCAGTCCCTAAATTTGGTAGCAAAGGGTGTGAAGGGCCCAGGAGCAGTCTCTACTTGGGCTTCTTGCATGAGGCAGTAGTGAGAGAACAGGGCTCCAGCTCCTTGTCAGGGCTTGGGCTTTAAAATCCAGGTGGACACAGTTCTAGCAAGGGTAAACTTTCTCAGGAAGACGGTTAGTAAAGCATTGGAACAGGCTGCCCAGACAGGTGGTGGAATCGCCATCCTTAAAGTTTTTCAGACCCAAAGAATGAGAGAGTTAGGGTTGGTCCTGCTTTGAGCAGGGGAGTGGACTAGATGACTTCCTGGGGTCTCTTCCAACCTCTGTTTTCTATGATAACCCCCGTTGGAAAAAAACAAAACAAAACACTTAAGCAAGAGCTTGAGTGTATCCCTGTTTAGGGTAGCACCTCATCAAGGGGTGACCAAGAAAATGGAAATGCAACTGGAACCCAGTAATCATATCCCTGCCAGCTAATGCAGGTAACAGCAGGAGGAAAGAAAAGCTGAAACCCTTCAGTGATCCTGGTGAGTTGTGTGAATAATGTCATTGACGTCAGCTATACAATCAAAGCCCTAGGCTCTTACCCTGAACACATTCATGCCTGCAAGTAATTACATAGGCAAGTTGTCCTGCTGATATCAAAGACACTGGTCACTTGTGCTGCTCCTGTGAAAGTGTTTACAGGATAGCAGCTTTGGAGGCTGATTCAGGGAAACATCCTCCTTCAGGAAAAGTAAATGATCAGAGCTTTAACTCCCATTTAAGTCAGTGTGTTAAAAAAGTACAATGTCTGCACCGGTGCTTTCTTGCCTGCACTTAACTAAGTTTCCGTACTGGGACCTTAGTTTGCTTTTGCTACAAGTGGTAAGAATCAGGCTAAATATTGTTTAATGTTGTTACTTTCATTTTTATGTTAATACATTTTTATTAAGTTTTACAATGCAAATACATTCACAAGAATAACATGGGCACAGGTTGTTGTTACTAATAATCATACCTAGCACTTTTCATGTTCAGATCATTTAAAACTACACAGCATCCCTGCCAGGTAAAAACGATCTATATCTATTCTGTACATAGTAATTTAAGGATCCAAATTTTGAAGTGAATTCTTCAGAGACTTCAGAACACTTTTTTCTAGACAATTGGGCAGAATTTAAAACTTTACGTAAGAATAGGGTATAAGCTGATGTAAACATGCAGATATGTACCATTCCATAACAGAAGTTTTAGTAGGGTTTCCTGAAAGTTGTTTAGCATTTACTATGTGCTGTGCCTGATTATACTGTTAGTTTTCCTCTCACTCTTTAAAGATGCTTACTGTTAATTGTTTAAAACACTTGTTTAGAATAATAATCAGGGCTGAAAAGGTTGGAGGATAAAAGACAGAATAAAAATGTTGAGTGACATTTTAAAATAAGTGTATACTTATACACACACACACACACTTGACTTTTTTCCTTTCTTTTTATATAACTTATTTTACATTTACTTAAAACTGCTTCACAGTTAGTGTGTTAGCATTAGTGACTGTACAAATGTGCCTTTTGAATGGATGCAATGAGCTCTTGTTTGCTTGCTTTGCTCTTCAGAATTCAAAGGTGGGTTGCTTTTTTGGCTTTTGCCACCTTTTATTTCTGAGACTTTTTGTCAGCTGGTAAAAGCCAAAGTTAGCCTAGCTCGGTGTATCTAGGTTTGACTTAAAAACTGGCTGAGAATTTAGTCCATTATATACAAAGCAAAATAAACAGCAAGAACAAACTCCAGCTGCTAGGAATTTGAAAAAAACTGTTTCATTTACATGAAATTATTTGCTTTTTGGTATTTGTTGTAACCGAGTTTGAGAGTCAGGTAGACATTAAGTAACAAACTATTACCGATAAACAAGTGAAACATCCTGGAAAGCTTTGAAAAAATATTTTATCATTGTATGGACCTATTATTAAATAATAATAAAAACATGGTAGCCTGCATCTTGCTTTCTGAACTAAACTCAAAAAAGGACATTTCTAAAAGTATGCATTATATATTCAATATTTTGACAAATTAGAAATATGTTGAGGTCCAAAATTAAGTGTATTGGGTTCAGCACAGATTTCCTTAGTACTGGAGATGCCAACATATTTCATTATGAATTCCTCCAGGTACAGGGATGCAAGAAGTATTTTTGATAAGCTCTGTTGTTTGGCACTTTTAGCCAGGTGCCATTTTCTAAAATGTAATTGTCTGATATTTTTGCTAATGCTTCTTTTTTGCCTTGTTGATCTTAATATTTTTTACATTTTCAGTGACATATCCTGGATTATAGAAATAGACTGACTACTATTATTTGACAGCTATAAGTCACTAGGAAAACTGGGTTCAAGATTAAGAGTCAGTTTTATGGGAAGGCCACCTGGAAACTGCATCTGTGGTGTTCATTAGACATGTTGGCACTAGCATGTTTTCCTAGGTGATATTTTACCAGATTTGCAACTCCTACCACTGCTTTTCCTGGCACATGCACATATTACCAGTACCAGAAAAATGTATACCTGGTAATAAAAATGCATTGTAACTTTGTCATCCTGACAGATGCATGTTCTCTCTTCCTTATTCTCCTGGTCTCATAACACTTGTACTTCTGCCTACCTAGTGGCTGAGCCAGAAGAGGAAGGATGAAAGGTTCTTTCTATACAGCCTATTCTATAGCCTATGATTAGGGCACTCACCTGGAAAGTGGGAGAAATGGTTTCGAGTCTTCTCAGGGTGAGGAGGGTCTAGAACCCAGATCTTCCGTTTCCTGGGGAAGTGCTGTAAACACTTGTGCAAAAGTGGACCCTGTCACCATGATAAGCACCAAGCTTCAGTCTCAAGATTGTTCTGGATTGCAAGTAAACAGAGGTGCCTGAAGTTCAGAGTCAAGCATGTAAGTCTTTTGAGGGACAGAAGACCCTCTGCTTAGAATTTCTTCTTGGCTTCCTCTAGACACCTCTAGGCTTTCTGAATCAAATTTTGGTGAACTCTCCCCATTCTCCATATAGAGCACATAGACACCTAACCCTGAATTGTATTTTTAAGGCATCTTGAGTCTCATCATTGACTAAATAAGGATCTTGTATGCCAGAATCAAACTGAATCATTGTCCTGGATAGAGCACCCAATGGCTTAACTCTAGGCGCTTGTGAAATGATGGCACATGACATTCAGTCTTCATGATGTCATCTGTGATGGTTATTCAAGGTACACCACTCAACAGAAGGGTCAAAAAAGAATTTGTAAGTGCAGGCTTCAAAGGCAGTTCCTTCTCTACAGTACCTTTTCGCAGGTGTTCTTGTACAATGGTACAGTTAGGTACACCATTACATTTTTTAAAAATGCCTGTGGAAAAACACCTGAAGTATTTTAGTCAAACATTATGAGAAAAGCGGAATTCAATTATTAAAAGCTACATTTTAAAATATATATTAAACTTCATGTATGTTTGCTCATTACATAATGAAAACATATACTTAATATATTTACTATTATAATACATTTATACTTGATAAGACTTTGAACAAAGTTTGAGGGTAAGCTGATTAACTGTGAGAATCAAACATGAAGAGGTACATAAGTGTTGTTATTTTATTTTTTAAGTATATAATATAAGTACTACTATTATATATAAATGGTCAACTGAGATGAAAGGTTCTTTCAGAGATCAATGTTGCAGCAAAATTGCTACCTCAAATATAATTTCTTTATTTGGGTAAGGATAAAAGTAGATTAGGGCTCAGTCCTGTTAAGTACACTCAAACTGTAGTCCAGCACTAGCCTTAAGAAAACTTTTAACTTTCAACATCTGAATAGTTTCACTGATTTCCTGAACTTTTCAGAACTGAATTATTAGTTCATTGTACCATTTGGTAAATGACAGCTTTAATGAGTACGAAACTACTGTCCTAGATTATTTTCTGGTTATGAAGACTGAAAATTAACTGAATTACATGATTGATGTTGGTTTTATTTTGGGAAATAAGATTCTACATAACAAATCATCCACACTCATTTATTTCAATTATTTAGCTACCTGAAGTAGCAACTTTTGTTTCAATGGCAGATATGGACTTAAAGGCAGATATGAAAGCTAAAGAAAAATTTATTATTTGTAACCAGCTTCAACTCACATCCTGGAAAATTATTAGCATGAAAGAGAGCCAGGTATTTGTAAACTTTTAAATAGCCATCTACTGATATTCTTAGAGCTTAGAAATCAATGCAGTAAGTTTCTTTTTAACTCCCCAATAGAGTGGCAATGCTAATAAACTGGGTGAATTTACTGCTAGCTTTGCTGACATTTAGAAAGAAATAAACTACCCATATTCCTCTGATTGACACTGCCATTCTGCCACAGACTAAATACCTCTCTCTCTCTTCTAATTTCTAATTATCATCTCTGGAATAGACTTGGATACAACTGATGAAAATTTGTTTGCGAGAACGGACTTTGAAACTGATTTATAATACTCTAGTTTCCAGTGTTCTGCTTCCTCTTGGCAAAGTATCTCCCAATGAATTATGAAAATTGTATTTCAGTTTACTACTTTTAATATGAACAGTTGAATGCTTATTACATAAACATTTTGGCAGAACACCTAACAATTTTCATTACAAAAATGATAAAAATAAATTATCTGGTAATATATCTGTTAGTTGTTTAAAATTATAGTATCCATCTATCTGTGTGTCTGTCTACATATAGGCTGATTTTTTTTTAGGTAGCCTGTGAAATTAATCTAAGGGGTGTTTTTCAGTGTTGCACCTTTGGGCATAGTCATATGTACATTTGGAGTCCTCTCATAAGAGGCAGGTTTCAAAAGGGTAGCAGCTGCTAAGTTCTAATTGTTAGGTGCGAATGAGCCAAAAACAATCCACATGTAGCAAAACCCACTCTAACTTTAATCCTGCTTCATCCAGGGTTAAAGCTGGAGTTACATATGAGCCAGAATTAAAATCTGAATTAAAGCTTTCCTATGTGTGACTCATTCTTAGCTCATTCACAGATCACAATTAGAAGTAACCCCTACTGCCCTTTTGAAATGTTCCCTTTTTGAAAAGGCTCCAAACGCATGTGCATGCACCCCTTAAGAGATTGTTTTCTGTGTGAGGAAGCCCAATTGTTTTTCATTATAAATAAGAGGGAGAGCCTATGCAAGATTATTTGAGTTACAAGAATTGAGATTTTTTTTTTTTAGTGAAGTCTAGCAGTGTAATGCAGTCAAGGCAAAATATAGAACCCAGGACAGTGTGAGAGGGGAGGTAAAAGCCTCCCAACATGTCCCAGGACCCCTCCCAATGAGCCCCAGTACTTACTGCAGGGAAGAAGACAAGCGGCAGCTGTGGGGAAACGCTGATGCAGGCTTGGCAGTTCCGCAGCTGCCTGAGCCTGCGAATTGGTGAGCCCTGGGGATGGGGCCTCAGAGAAGTGCAGGCTGCTCAAAGAGCAGCTGGGGAGAGAATCAGCTGGCTAGGAGGACAGGAGTGGCATGCTGGCCAGGAGACTCAGGCGGCGGAGCCAGGCAGTGGCAGAACTGAGCACTGGGAAGGAAGCTCCAGCATCAGCTGGGATAGCCCGGCTGCAGGATCAGGGTGTCTGGGCTCTGGGAGCCAAGGACTGCCGGAGAGCTGTGGCAGGGAGAAGCAGTTCTTCCTCACAAGCAAGGGCAAAGCCACAGCCATGCTGGAGAGCTCAGGTACTGCGACGGGGAGGGGCAACGAGCGATAGCAAAACCCTGCAGGCAGTCTGGTGAAGAGGGAGGAGCAGGCAGCGGCTGCATTGGAGCCCTACAGGGAAGTGGCAAGTACCACCAGGTGGTGGGATAAGGAGTGATTAGCTCCTAGTCAGCTGGGCCCTGGGAAAAACACACAGAGGGATGGACAGATTCCTTCTCCCATCTCAGGGGACAGAGGGGTCCTGGGAGCTAGCATATGAGGTGCCTGTTGGCAGACGGTGAACACCTTTTTCAGTTAAGAATTTTCCTTAGTTACAGTTACCCCACCTAGGGCAGTTATAGTTGCCCAAAAGTTGATCAGAAGACCAGGGATCGACTTGGGAGAAATTGACGGCTGGGAAGACCCCGACCCTGGTGGAGGCAGGTAACGCGGATGAGAAGAGAACATGCCAGGGAAGACTACAGGGAGCAGTGTCTTCCCAGGCCATGCATGTAGTAAGGGTGGGGTAAAGGGGAGGTTTGGAGCCCCATGAAGAAAGACCAGGGTCAAGACCCCTTTGGGACTACAGACAGGGAACTGCCTCGCCATCAATTAACATCAAAGGCATGGCAGGCAAGTAGGGGCAGCACCTGAAACCATCTAGGTGGCTCCAGGGTGTGGTCTCACCCTGATGTCACTAGCAAAGAAGGCACTGAACAGAAAGGGGCCAAAACCTTACAACACCTACCAGCAACAGACAGCATAACATCAATTTTCTTAGGTGTCCAAATCTCAGAAGGCCATGGCCACTGGCTTTGCAGTATAGTCATTATTAAATGGCTAGCCTACATCCTAGCAGCCTAATAAAGAGTATGGCAGAATATGAGATTTTTGGAGGAGGGAAATGAAAAGAAATCACACAAAGTAATCCTGATATGCTCTGCCACCTTCAATCCCTTGTTAATGTTTCTAAACAAGACTAGATACACAAGTGGAAAATAATTCATTGGTCAGATAGGAAGCACCCAAGCTAATGTATTTGTGAATAACATACCCTGAATATTCAGTGGAATTGAGAAACCTGGGAAGTGAATATGCTGCTAAAACATACCTACCCCAGACAGCGAAACAAACAGGTTTTCAGTGTACTATGGCAGTGCAAAAACAGGAAGGACATCTTGAGGTCTGAGTGCCAAGGCATCATAACATAAAATGGGAGATAAATGGATGGTCCTTTTTTGCCTGGCTTCTGTTGTGGTGGCTCTTAAAATATAAACACTGCCATCTGCCCCCAAACACCCTTTCCCCCACTAAAATGAAAAAAAATATCTACAGTAAACCACCACATACTGTACATTTTTATACTCTAAAAAGCATGCAGCATTTACTTTTTACTCTGAGAAAGGAGTAGACCCATAAAAGTAGATTCCATTAAATCTACTAGGAACTCTGCTATTGCTGTTCATTTTTCATGGAAAACAAGCAGATGCTACTGCAATGTGCAGCTGCATAAAACCCTAGAACAGATAAATTGCCACTGGTATTGTTTTATTATTTGTAACAGCATATCTAATGCTGTACAAACATGGTCCCTGCCCCATGATACTTGCAGTGTTAATAGTCTGATAAAATTACTCCTGGTTGCAAAGTCAGAGTCTTCAGACCTCATTATGCTTCTGAATATTTCAGAATTTGAGAAAAGAACAGCTTTTAATTCATATGCATTACCTGAAGTATAAGTTTGTGCAGGGTCTCAGCTTTCAGTGAAGGGCATTAGCCACCCTCAGTATATTGGCACATGCTTTTCTCGATTCTGACCATTTTCATAATATAATAAACATGGGGTATTTTTCTTTTCAGGCAATTAGTGAGTGTTTTTTATTATTTGCCATTGTTATGTGAGGCAGCAGCTTTGAGCTTCCTATACTTTACGCCTTCCTGCTTTATTGATTTTGGTAATACCCAAGCATTGCTAAGTATTGATTTAATCTCATTTGGATGAGGGGGTATTTAATTTACTCTAGGATGGGGTTTAGCTTTGAGTCTAGTTGATACTAGATCCATTTTAGTTTGATCTCTGAGTTCATACAAGATTTTTCTCTCATAAAATGTTTCTCTTTGAAAAAGTAGGACTCATAGGCTGAATCCACAGGACTACTCCTGGGTCTGGAAATCTGGCAGCAGGGGCAATGTTAATTGTCAGGGCTCCAGGAGCTATAGCAATCACCACTAAATTTTCAAGCAGTGGGTATCCCTGTGGGATGACACAGAGCACAGAGCCATGTCATCTGGCCTGCAAGGCTGCCCTGTGCTATTCATTCAGCCAATGAGGCTGGATGAACTTGACACCTCTACCTTAAAGTTACGTAGTATTTATTATAGTGTATAAATTTAATCTGTCATAATGAAAGCTAAGATTCTTTGGGAGGGATAATCACTACCTGAGGGGCCAGAATCTATATCACCCATTAAAGCATAAATAGATGTAGACACTTAAGTGCAATGCTGTTGCATTCAGCTCAAGTCCCTTAAAAACTTTTAATGCAAAAGGTGGTTGGGTCCTCCTCCTTGCTGCCATTGTGTGACTCATTCTTGAGAGACTGATGATGGTGGTTTACAAAAGTAGATAAATGCAGATTTTTTTGCAATGTGAACAGACTAGAATAGCACCACACTTAGGCACCTAAATCCACTTAGAAGCCCAGTAGATGGAATGGAATCTGGCCCTGGGTGTGTCCAAAGCTTCTGTTTAATGCCATGAAAGAGACAGATTTGTTAGAGAAGTTTCTGATCTGAGCCACTGGCATTTCTGTAAAACATGGGGCACCTGAACCACTCATCAGAATTGATATCTGGGTGTCTCTTTTTTGCAGAGGAATTACACAGAAGATTTTGCCACCATTAGATAGGTTTGTTGATGCTAGCACACACAGCTCCCTTTGGAAGCAAAGCCCTTGGTGCTGCAAGTTAGATTCATTTATAGGTTAATCAGATATTCCTATCCAGTGCTCTGAAGAAGTTAAAGTGAGACAATTCTTATACTTGCAATATAGTCCTAGCCATCATTTCATCCCTGGCAGCAGAAACCAGATGGCATAGCTACCTTTAATACAACCAGAGAGAAGGTGTCACCTGGTGTCATCCAGTCCCCGCATAACATATTTTTTACCCTGCAGACTTCTTACCTAAGTCAGCAGTGAATTATTTGCTTTAAATATATGAGGAATTATAACAGACTTTTCCTGATGTTGCAGTCAATTACAGTTTCGGAAGAATACTGATTCTTATTCTTTTATGAATACAAAAACTGGACAGATGTAATTTCTTGTGTTTCCTAATTGTGCTTGCCAGCTGGACTCATCAATTGATAGCTGACTTTATATGTGAAAACTGAAATAAAAAAGGCATTCAATATTTCAACCTTCACCTTACTACACTGCCCTCTGCATACCGTAAGAGACCTACACATTCCTTGGCCATCGTCTTACTTCTGACATATTTGTAGAATCCTTTCTTCTGGAGGGGCTGGACGTATTCAAGTCAGCCAGCCCGGATGATCTCCACCCTAGAGTCCTGAAGGAATTGGCCGAGGTCATTGCAGGACCCCTGGCACAGCTTTATGAGCACTCGTGGTGCTCTGGTGTGGTACCAGAGGACTGGAAGAGGGCCAACGTGGTTCCCATCTTCAAAAAGGGAAGGAAGGATGACCCAGGAAACTATAGGCCAGTCAGTCTTACCTCGATCCTAGGCAAGCTGTTTGAGAAAATTATGCTGGCACACATCCATGAGGGGCCAGCAGGGGACTGCATGCTTCAGGGCAACCAACACAGGTTCATCAGTGGCAGGTCCTGTCAGACCAACCTGGTGGCCTTCTACAATCAGATTACCAGATCATTAGATACAGGGGTAGCAGTGGACATAGTCTTCCTGGACTTCCAGAAGGCATTTCATAGATTTCATAGATTTCATAGACATTAGGGCTGGAAGGGACCTCGGGAGATCATGAAGTCCAGCCCCCTGCCCAAAGGGCAGGAAGTCAGCTGGGGTCATAGGATCCCAGCAAGATAAGCATCCAATTTACTCTTGAAGGTGTTCAGTGTAGGTGCTTGAACCACCTCCACTGGCAGACTGTTCCAGACCTTGGGGGCTTGGACAGTAAAGAAATTCTTCCTTATGTCCAGCCTAAAGCGGTCTTGCAGGAGTTTGTGACCGTTTGACCTAGTCATCCCTTCGGGCGCTCTGGTGAACAAACGTTCCCCCAGATCCTGGTGGTCACCCCTGATAAACTTATAGGTGGCCATCAGATCACCTTTGAGCCTATGGTTTTCCAGGCTAAAGAGTCCCATGGCTATCAGCCTGTCATCGTAAGATCTGTTTTCCTGACCTCTGATCATGCGCGTGGCTCTCCTCTGGACTCTCTCAAGCTTCTCCACATCTTTCTTGAATTGTGGAGCCCAAAACTGGACGCAGTACTCCAGCTGCGGCCTCACCAAGGCCGAGTACAAGGGGAGAATGACGTCCCAGGATTTGCTCGAGAAGCATCTATGGATGCAAGCCAGCGTTTCGGTTGCCTTATTAGCCGCAGCATCGCATTGCAGGCTCATGTTCGTCTTGTGGTCAATGATGACCCCCAAGTCTCTTTCTTCTGTAGTGCTATCCAACGTAGCACTGCCGAGCCTATAAGGGTGCTGCAGGTTTTTCCTCCCAAGGTGGAGAACCTTGCATTTTTTGGTGTTAAACACCATCAGGTTCTCAGCTGCCCATTTGCTGAGCTTGTCCAGGTCAGCCTGGATCACCCGCCTATCTTCTGGCGTGGATGCTTTGCCCCAAAGTTTGGCGAACTTGGCCAGTGCACTCCTGACTCCAATGTCCACATCATTAATGAAGATGTTGAACAGTATGGGTCCAAGGACAGAGCCTTGAGGGACCCCACTGGTCACAGGGCACCACGATGAGTGACTGCCATCAATTACAACACTCTGGGTCCGACCACGGAGCCAATTTCCCAGCCAGCGGATCGTGGTAGAGCCAAGGCTGCAACTGGCCAGTTTGGCCAAGAGGTGATCATGGGAAACCAGATCAAAAGCTTTTTTGAAGTCAAGATATATGACACCAATCTCTTCTCCCTCGTCCAGGTGATAGGTCACCCGGTCATAGAAGGAAATGAGATTGGTCAAACAAGACCTACCCGCAACAAACCCATGCTGGCTATCCCTTAGAAAGTTAGCCTGGGCCAGTCCATCAAGGATGGCCTCCTTAATAAACTTTTCTAAGATCTTCCCCAGGATAGAAGTCAGGCTAATGGGCCTGTAGTTAGCCGGATCCACTCTCCTCCCTTTCTTGAAGATCGGCACCACATTGGCCTTCTTCCAGTCTTCGGGCACTACACCAGAGTGCCAGGAGTTTTCAAAGATCCATGCCAGGGGCTGGGCTAGGACGCTCGCCAGCTCCTTGAGTACCCTGGGGTGCAGATTGTCAGGGCCAGCTAACTTGAAGGTATCCAGCTTCTCAAGGTGTTCCTTCACGAGGTCAGCATTTATGGAGGGTAGGGGATCCCCATCACCCGGATCTCCCTGTCCCATACCAGGCATGGGCATCCCATGGGACTGATGAAAGACTGACGCAAAGTACCTATTTAATAGGTTGGATTTTTCCTGGGCATCAGTTGTCAGTTGCCCCATCTGGTTTAGCAGGGGTCCAACGTTGGCCTTGTTTTTCCTCTGGCTCCCCACATCTCTGAAAAAGGACTTTTTGTTGTCCTTGATGCTTGAAGCTAGTTGGAGTTCAGTTGCAGCCTTGGCTTTCCTGGTTTGCTCCCTGCGGGACCGGACCAGCGCAGGATAATTCTCCTTGGAGGTGAATCCTGTCCTCCATCCTTTGTAGGCTTTCCTTTTTAGCCGCAGGAGGTCCGCTAGGTCCCTGGAGAGCCAGGAGGGCTGCTGTGCCTTCTTGCTGCCTTTCCTCCATGTTGGAATAGATTTAGCTTGTGCATTGAGGATCGCTTCCTTGAGAAGCAACCACTCTTCTCGAATCCCCATCTCCCTGGGGTCATGGTCCCTAACGGCCTGACAGACAAGCCTCTTAAGCTTGTCAAAGTCGGCTTTTCTGAAGTCAAGGACTTTTCTGTGTTGCTGACTGACTTGCCAGCTTTATGGCAGATGGTGAAGATGATCACCTTGTGGTCGCTGTCACCCAGCTTCCCATCGATCACTAGGTCGCCAATTAGGTCGTCCCCCGTAGCCAGTACCAGGTTGAGCAGCGCTTTGCCTCTCATTGGCCCATAGACTTCTTGAGTCAGGTAGAGGTCATCCACACACCAGAGAAAGCTTTGCGACTGCTCGGATTTTGCTGAGTGATCTTCCCACGAGATGTCCGGGTAATTGAAGTCACCCATGACAACCAAGGTCCTGGAGCAAGCGGCCTCAGTCACTTCCCGGGCAAACTCCTGGTCAAGCTCAGGACTTTGAGTGGGAGGTCTGTAGTAGACTCCCACCGTTGTGTCCCCTGTGCCGTATTCCCCACAAATTTTTACCCAGAGGGTCTCTAGCTGTCCATGCCGGTCGCCAACATCAGCTTGCAGGGACATGTAGCTTTCCTTCACATAGAGAGCTACACCCCCGCCCCTTTTGTCAACACGATCCCTCCTGTACAGGGTATAGCCCTCTATACCCGTGGTCCAGTCATGGGTGGAGTCCCACCAGGTCTCCGTTATCCCAAAGACGTCATAATTCTTTGCACTGAGCAGGAGGGTGAGCTCCTCCTGCTTGTTTTCCAGGCTCCTGGCATTAGTGTACAGGCAGGCAAGTATCCCCTTCGGGGCTCTTGCCTTGCCCACAGATTGTGCCAAGGCTGGGGCAGGAGTGGGCTCCCTTAAGTGCCTTGGTCTGCTGGCTTTACAAGGGTTGCTCAGCGGGCCAGCAGTGGCAGTAGTCCCCCCATCCCCCCCCCGGGCTTAGTTTAAAGCCCGGTGGAGCAGGTCAGCCAGCCTGGCTGAGAAGAGCCTTTTTCCCAGCGGGGAGAGGTGGAGGCCATCTCTTCCCAGCAGCTCGCTGCCTCTCTCGCCAAAGAGCGGGCTGTGGTCATGGAAGCCAAAGCCTTCCCAATGACACCAGCTCCGCAGTCTTTGGTTCACTGCGTGGATCCTCCTCTCCCTCCTCAGCCCATAGCCCGAGACTGGGAGGATCGCGAGCTCCCAGACCCCTAAGCCCCACTCCCAAATCCCTGTAGCGCCTCATGACCTGGCTGGGGGTGCTCCGAGCCATGTCACTGGTGCCCACATGAATAAGGAGCATGGGGTAGTGGTCTGTGGGCCGGAGGAGCCGTGGGATCCTCTCTGCAATGTCTCGGATGTGGGCCCCCGGGAAGCAGCAGACTTCCCGGGCTAAGGGGTCGGGGCGGCAGATTGCCCCCTCAGTGCCCCGCAGGATGGAGTCTCCCACAACAAACACCTTTCGCTTTGTCTTGGGGAGAGCGGGGGCAGTAGCTGTGGTTGAGCCTGGGTTGCTTGCAGGACCTGGCAACTGAGCAGGCTCTGCTGGGGCTGCAAGAGGTCGAACCTGTTGCTAAGATCCCGCGAGGGGGGGGCCTTGGTGTGGCGGGCCTTAGGGCCCTTGACCACCTTGGTCCATACCCCTGACTGGGCAGAGCGGGAGGTCCCAGAGTCCTCCTTAGTCCTGAAGGGAGACAGTGCTCTACCCTGCGGCTCCCGGGGGAGAAGGGCCTGGCAGTAGGAGTCTATCTCCTGCTCACAGTCCCTGATGGCATGCAGTCTCTGGACTGTGGCCTGGAGCTGCTCCAGCTGGCGTGCCAGAGACCCCAGTAGGGAGCAGACCCCGCAAGGGGAGATGGCCATGCTCCCGGGCCCCAGAGCCTGAAAAAAGGATAGGCAGCCCCCGCAGTCAAGAGCCAGGGGTTCTGTCTGCGTGGAGCCCGGAACCATGGGCTCCGTCTGGGTGGCCGTCTCTGAGGTGCCCGATGGGGGGGCCGCAGAGCCCGAGGGGACCCTTGGGGTGCAGCACGTGCCCATCCGTGTCATGCCTCTGGTAGGCTGGCTACGGCTGGGGCTGACTGCTCTGGGGGGGTCGCAGGCAGGGTCTTGTGCCCTCCCACATCCTCTCCTGCACGAACTCCACGCTAACTCGAGCGCCTGTTTACGCAGCTCTGGTCGCGCAGCTCCCTGGGGGGGTGGGCCAAGTAGGGCCCTGGGCGGGGGCTTGACCCGCCCTGGCACCAGGCAGCCGCCTTGTCCCAGGGAGCGAGGAGTTAACCCCTTCCCACCACGAGCCCGCTTACCTCCGGTTGTGCTGGGTGTTGGCAGGGGGCTCTGCGGCTGCTGAAAGGGTGTCTGGGGGGCTTCGGAGGAGCGGGGGGCGCAGCGGGCTTCACCCGCGCATCTCTCACCGCTCCGGAGCCTAACTGAGCTTTTTTTGCTGTTATCTCATCTATGCTCTTTCCTTAGTGGCCCCATCTGAGGCCTCTGCTCATCTGTTCGCCCTCACCGGGCTTCTTATTGCCGTACTTGCCCCACCAGGCTATAGTCCTCACCGGGCTCTCCAATCTTGAACTTGCCCTCACCGGGCTGTAGTCATACACACATTTTGCCATTCAGAAATGAAGAGCATATGGCCTGTGGGCTGTATATGATTTCCATAGTGTGTGTATATGGCTTGCATAACATCTCAGGTCAGGGAGAACTGAAATTTTCATTAAAAAATAAGAGTTTCTAACCCTGATGGCCCCAGATGCAACTTTCCATAAAATGTATTGAGTGCAGTTTCTTTCTGAGAGTACTGATAACCTGTAACAATGACTTAGGTGTGAATTTCCTTGTTAATTTTATTAGGCTGCCCATTTAAAAAATCCAATGATGAAAATTCAGTGTGAACATTATTCTACTGCTGATCATTTTAGGCAATAGAATGAACTGGAAAGGGAATAGGGCTCCAGGTGGGAATTAGGAAAAACTGAAAAGAATATGTTCTGCCCTTTAAAAAGTGATGAACATACAGGATCAGCTCGTTCACTCTGTCCATTGATGTGTAAAGGTGAGAAAAAGTTAAAAATATAAGAAGCACCACACCCTCGTGCTCATGGGCCTCCTAAGCAGCATGGGTCCTGGACCAAGTGGAGCAGGCAAATGCGGTGCAGTCCCAGGCCAGCCCACAGGTGGAGCCACATGCAGTACAGGTCCCAGACTGGCTGGGTTTCCCTAGTGGGGGTCACATGCATTGGATTCCTCCTGTGCTGGAAGGGCTGGAGTCCTGTGGGCCCAATCCAACAGGCTTCATGACACTCATCTGACCGGAGGGGCCAGATGAGATTGACACCCCAGAACTAAGGCATTAGCCCATAAAAATGTTAATCTCCTGGTTAATTATTTTGTGTAATGCAGTCCTGTCTCTCTTCTCCTTTTTCAGTTTTAACTTGGGAAGCATCTTGCAGGACAAAATATGAAAAAAAATAGCCCTCTGCTTGAGATGGAAATATCCCTATTTCTCATCAACAGATGTCTAATTTTCCCATTATTTTTAAAAGCAAATTTCACAAAAGTTCATAAAGAACTGAGCTTTCATTGTGCACTGTCCATGAAATGACAGCCATTAAGCAAAATGTTAAGCAAACCACCAGAGGGAATCAAATAGTCCTGTGAATGAAAAGAAGAAATTGGGCTTTGTCCTGCTATCTCTTTCCCACATGAGTAATCTTAATACAACTAAATATTTATATTATTGTTCAGTACTGAAACTTGTATAACTGGAGGCCATCTCACTGAGCAAGTGCTCCCCTGACTGGAATCATATAGAATGTAATGGGACTTGTTGAGCTTGAATAGCATTTCTTCAACCCAGTCTAATTCACTACCAAATCAATGTTTTAAAATTAAAAGATGGCATTAAATCCATAAAGATTTAATGCTTCTTATGTTTCAATATCTATGTACATAATTAGCCAGTTCTCTGAACATTTTATGAGGTATATTTATGAGACAACATAAAGCAAAGTAAAAACATCAGATCTGAAAAGCTTCCAGAAGTATATTCTTTCTCTAAAAATGCAGAACTCCTGTAGTGACAGCTGGAAATACAAAAGAAGCAAATCATCAGGTAATGCATAAATTAACCTTAAACATACGAGCGGATAAAATGTTTGATAAGTGTAGAGACAAATTTGTCTTTAATGTTCATCCCTGTATTTGATAAAATGTAGAGCTGCAGAGCATAGAAGATCAGTGAGGGATTCTAATAATTTGATGGACCATCTGACCTGGTCAACAACTTGCTTTTATCCGACTAAGCCACTTTTACTGGAGAACAGGTGGTCCTCCTGCCTATAGTATGGATTCCTTACTTCACTAGTTGGCCTGTAAGGCATGTGAGGTCATGGCCCATTGGAGACCCTGTGTTCTGGTATTATTGTGTCGTTGTTTTGGGCACAGGGGTATATTAGGGGTATATTTCTAAACTTTCCTTACCTTTACACATCAGTTGACAAAAAAAAATATCTCTGTATGTTAAAAACCTTTTAATAAAACTTTAATCCTCTACATCCTTCTGCCACTTTCAAATGCTGGACTTTCAAAACCAAGTAAGTCTCTTAGCAAAAAATGTTTTCTGGTATATTCAGGATGTTATTACCTGGGCACAATGAACTAACCTGGGCTTTGGAGCTTTATGGAAAGATTTGGATTCCCAGGAATGTTTCTGTTGGTCCAAAGACAACTTCAGGATGGTGTGCACTGCAGAGTAAAGACTGGCCAATGCTTTCCCGTATGACAAGCTATGTCAGACAATCACACACCCTGGAGCCAATCCTATTTGCTCTGTTCAACTCAGTTCTGCTAGTATTATATACAGGCATACCTCGTTTTATTGCGCTTCGCTTTATTGCGCTTCGCAGATATTGTGCTTTTACAAATTGAAGGTTTGTGGCAACCCTGTGTCAAGCAAGTCTATTGGTGCCATTTTTCCATCGGCGCCATTCAGCTCAGATGTTGGTTAACGTTTTTTAGCAATAAAGTATTTTTAATTAAGGTATGTACATTGTTTTTTAGACATAATGCTATTGCACATTTAATAGACTACAGTATAGTGTAAACATAACTTTTATATGCACTGGGAAACCAAAAAATTCGTATGACTCGCTTTATTGCGATATTTGCTTTATTGCGGTGGTCTGGAACCGAACCTGCAATATCTCCGAGGTATGCCTGTACTGTTTTACATGTGTGTGTTATTCACTCCTGCCAGAGGGTGGGGCTATTCCATATTGTGTTTCTCTCTTGTTGCTACCTGCTGTTTTGCTTGAAAATCATTCAATTAAGCTTTTGTGTTTATGCAACAAACATGGTTGTCCTGTTGTTCCCTGTCTGATCTCATGGGGACAAACAAACTCTTTCAAATACATGAAATTGCTGAGAAGGATCCCAGTGAGCAAGATATTGCGAGTTCTTTATCCTAAACTGTGAGAAGTGCTGCAAGGGAGAAGTAGACCATTGCAGCCAGGGTGCCACATCAGGGATCCCTACCTGCCTGCAGGGGCCGGACCCAGAAAAGCGTGGACATGTGGTATGTAGCACTGCAGACACTGCATTCCCCATGCTGCTACCTTGCAGGATGAGGCAGGGAGTTTTGAGTCTGAAAAACCAGGGTCAAAAAAACCTGTGCCTTAAAAAAGCAGGGCAGCACACATGGTGGCAGTGCGTGCCACCCAAAAGTGGAGCTTGGGCTGCCAAAGCCACACTCCACCGCTGACTAGGCTCCCAGCTCCTCATACTAAAAAAAAAAAAAAAAAAAAAATCACTTTGTAGTGACTCTGTCTGAAATTACTAGATGGTTGTATAACCCTGGGTGCAATGCTACCCATGCCTGCACCTGAAGAGTGGGATCCTGGGATAGGCGGTGGCCCTGCTCAGCTCCCTGTGTAGATGCTGCAGGGTCCCTGAGCAGAGAGCCTCCCCTAACAATCAAACAGTCTTGCAGACTTACAAAACTATTTCACAAAATTTAATTATTTATAGGATAATATATAATAAATACAATAAAATCAATAATGTTACACAGACATAACCCGGTGATGGTGGCTTAAGGGTTAATGCTTCTCTGATATACCTCACACCAGGAGAATGCATACAAATCAACCACAATAAATAACCAATACATAAATACATTGCTACACATGGGCAATGCGTACAGGGGGCACATGCCCCCCCTAAAACTGGCCACTGCCAATGCCTCCATCGCCGCCTGCAGGTGGTCACCACTTGCCACCCCCCACCCCTGGCCACCAACACCACCATAGCCACCTACAGGCAGTCCTTGCTTGGCCTGCCCTCACCACCAATGTCACCATGTCCGCCTGCGGGTGGTCCCCACTCACCACCAACATGCCTCCACTGCCACCGCTGCCTGTGGGCAGTCTCCATGCCCCCCCCCAGCCTCAGGAGACATGTGTCATTCATGTTGATACATCAACTAATAAACTATCTAGAGCTTATTTACACACTCAGCCTATAACTTGCATGCTCCAAGATAACTCTAAGGACCCTGTGTGCACTGCCCCTGGATGGGTGTCTCAGAGAGGAGGGCTGCATCTCTGCTTCTGCATAGGAGCCATGGGTAGTCCCTGCTGCTGGCATCCCTCTCTAAACTCCAGGGGTCTCCATGCAACAGGTGGTGGATCCTCGTCTGCTGTCCTTGCAAGACAGCTGATTCCTGCCCAGACCCTTGTCCCCTGGCACAGCAGGGAGCAGTGTCTGGGCTACAAGCTGGAGCAATTCCCCTGCCCAGCACAGCTTTACAGCACCCGGCAAATGCAGCCCCTCCCTGGGCCCTGCCTGCCCTGGGGCTTCTGGTGGCTAGAGCAGTCTCTGCCCCTCTAACCCAGTGCTCCCTCCAGCACCCTGAGCCTGCCCCTACCTGGGGCCTTCTCACTCATGGGGAAACACCAGGGTGGTCTCCCGCTGGTCCTGCATCCCCTGTCCCTCCTGTGCTCACCCAGCTACACAGGGCTTGGAGCTTGGAGCAGGGTCTCCTCACAGGCAGCTCCTCTCTTCTGCCTGCCCTTGCAGGGCTCCAAGGGGAGGGAGAGGGAGAAAGGATACACTTCTCCTCTCCGGCTCATCCTCTTGCTGGTGCCTCTGCAGGGCTCTGCCAGGGGCTTTCTGAGGCTCAGCCATAGTGAGGTCCTTGACCTGACCACCAGCCTGTCTCTCCTTCCCTCTGTTCTCTCTGGGGAAAACTGCGCCCCCCTTTTAAACTGCGCCCCCCAAGCCAATCCTCAGCCAGGGCTCTTCCCTGGCTTTTGCTAACATTCCTCATTCAAACCCTGCTGGGGTTACATCACTCCTCCCACTACAAAGAGAACTACCTCCAGGGCAGCTTCACTTACCCTCAGCTTCACTCACCCTCTGCAGGACAACCCTTCCTATCCCTTTGGGTAAGTACAATTTTTATGCTGCTACACTTGTATTTCAACTAGGTGTCAAAATTTGCCTCCAAACTTTAAGAGGGTTTTTTACCCTCACCAGTTTGTGCACTGTGTCTAAGGTTAACAAACAGATTATGTAGGAACAATACAGTCTGCAGGTGATTCTGTGCTGGTGGCCCACTCTGGGGAAGATTTTCATCTGTTTATAGACAACATTGCTGCCTCTATAACCAGTTTAGGAATAACCATTAGTTTGAGAAACATAGAGGTTATATATCAACTAGGCCCTGAAAGAATATATTACCCTTTCCATATTCACTGGGGAAACTGAACTTTTGGTCATTCGCAAAATCACTTAGCTTGGAAGTATTTTGAATGATCTTGCCAATACTGTGTAACAAGGCAACAATACCTAACCCATGTTACCCACATGGTGCAGACAGAGATGGTAGGCAACAGAACCCCTATGGCTTACTAGGGAGAGATCCAGCAGAGCAATCATATCTTGCAGGGAGACTAGCTGGAAAAAGGTAGCAAGTACAAGTAGCAGAGTTAAAGGGCTACAAGACCCTAGATTGCAAACTATAGGCAGCAGAAGGCTAGGATTTAAATGTCTCACAGCATCTGGGCCCTGTTGCAAAGGAGTCAAGTGAAGTGACTGGAAGTGAGAGGACAAAGGGGCAGTATAAGCCTGAGCCTCTGGTCAGAGGTTCAATCTGGCCTAAATTTTCAGTGAGGAAGGAGTCTTACTGAGAGTCTCACAAGAAACTGAACAGTGATGAAGCCCTGCTCAGACTACAGGTCATGTACAAATGTTCAGCTCCTACTAGGGGAATTGCTGTTATCCTGGTAGAAAATAAAAGTGTGAAGGCATTCGTGCTTTTTGTACTGGAGCAAAAATGCCCACTCCAGGAGAAAAAAATAACTTGGGGAAAAGTCATGGTTAAATTGCTTCCCAGGAGAGTTTATCCCAAAGATTGAATAGCTGCACAATTTCCCCTGCTTCAACTCCTGGGGACCAGGAGGTGTGTGTGGTGGAGGAGAGGGCTTCTTTCCCTCTTTTCCTCCCTCTTCCCCCATCCCCCCCCACCCATGCAGGGAAGGAAGGGAAGTGGGGAGGGAAGGAAAGTGCCCGCTGGTCCCTGCCTGCATCTCACTGGACTTCCAAGTGTGAGAAGCAAGCAGGGGGGTTCCCAGGTCAGGAGCAAAGTGTGCTGCCCCCTGCCTGCTTCCCCAAAGGGGGCAGCATTCATCCGAGCAGCAGGGGCAGCAAGCCAGGCTTTTGCTCTTGGACACACTGGCTTCCCCTTGCATTCCCTTGCTGCTCAGCTGGGTAGTGATTTAAAAGCTGAAGGTACTGGGAGCTTGGTGTGCAAAGGCATTCCCCGAGTCTGGCTCTCAGGCCTGTTGGCTTCCCGTGGCTGACCCTGGCTTGGAGCAGAGTAGGCTGCTGAGAATAGTGGCACTATTCTCCTGTGGGGAAGAATGGGGAGTGGGGAGTTCCCATTTTGCAAGAATGCCCTCTCCTGCCAGTGAGCTAATTGGTAGGGAGAAGGGGGAATTCTCCTGGGACTGAAATCTTCCTTACAGCTGCCTGTAGCAGCTTTTCAACAGCTGCCCACTGCCACTTAGTAGCCTGCCCACTTCCTAGACAGGGGAGAAGGCAGATTGTCAATTCATGGGCTCCCCTCAGTGGGGGAATGGTCCAGGGAGCAGCCCTCTAGTGCCTCCTAGCTAGAGTTTGCCTGTAAAGCTGTCCAGCCCTGGGGCTGGAGGAAGTTCTGTACAGTCCAGCTCCTGCACTATTTTTTCTACTAGAAATGAATGTCTGTTGATGCATGCATGCAAAGGCCCAGATGCAATGGATCAGACACATAACACTGGATAGATAATGCACAAATGCCCAATCAGGTCATGTACAGTGATGTGTAGCACAGGAAAAGATTGACTAAGAAAGCACTTCATGGACAATCATGCTGTCTCACTTCATTGAGTGCAGCCTACTAGTTCATGCTTTTTATGGCTCAGAGCTCAAAAGACAGCAATATAGAAGAAAGAATAGTTCTCTCTGAATATCAATAGCATGCTGTTGGGCAACAAAAGTATGTAACAGTAACAGAAAAGAGCAGCTCAATGTGAGCCATGGTCTAAGTTGAGTAACAAAAGGTGTTTATTATGCATAGGCTTGTATAGTCAGTCACCTGTAAATCCATAATGTATGAGTTGCATGTACCCTTCCATACTCCAGCCCAGTACAGTTACCCTTCCCAGCAAGGGACTTCCAATAATGATGTTTCCCTAAACCCCTGAACTGTGACCTTTCTTATCAAATTAAAATTAAAAATTATTTTCTATGCAAAGTCAAAAAAGATCAAAAGGCTACTGGTCAATTGGATAGTAAAGCAAATACAACAATTTCTCAATGCTTTTTTATTCATTGTTAACATAAACATGTCCCTTCTCTGATGTCCTAATCATGAAGGTCTGTAACTTGAGCTGCCACAGCCTTCAGCAGTTCTTCTCTGGAAATGAAACAAAGTGTATCTCTTTATAAAAGCTCTTCCTATGAGGAAATACTACTAATGGAGATGTGCTGGCAAGTGGAAGTTCTCTGCAGTGACTTACAGAAAGAGAATTAGTATTTCATAAATTCTTGGTTATCTGCCTTTCACTGACATCACACAAGTGAATCTCCATTTTTTTAAAATATGAAGTAGGGCATATCCCTTTTTTAGTATTTGGATCAAAATGAATCTAGCTTCAGTCCATTATCTGTGAAGGGTTTTCAGCAGAACTTAAGAAAAGTCCTCCTCTGAGACAAATGAAAAACTCAAAAATTCAAAATTCTGCAAAGACTGCAAAATTCAAATCCAGATTTTGAACATCCCATTCCAAAGGGGGTGCTTTGTTTCAGGTTTCTTATTTATATTGAGTGCATCTGCATGTGCAATTAGTGCAAAGGGATAAACTCCACAGCTGTTTGAGCTGGAGTACGCTTCTCCCAGGCGCAGCATTAACATGCATACACAAGACAGCAGCAATTTGAGCTGGGGTGGATCAGACCCATGCTGGGAGGGTCAGTCCCAGGCTCTGGGTGGTGGCATTGGAAAGTAGAGGGACTGGCTGGGGGATGAATATGCCATGCTGAGTGTCTGGAGGCATGTGGCAGGCATGAGTCTGATCCCTCCTACCTGGGCTGACCAGGCGCAATTTACACCCAGAGTCACAGTCCGCATGTATGCTTGATCAGCATTAATTACTACTGTCCCCAACAGTACTCTTTCATGGCCGAGTTAATTAATTTACTGCACCCTAATACCAGCATACGTGTAGATGGTGACACTTTACTATCAACCTCATTAGTCTACTCTGCAGTAAAGCTAACATGTAGATGCACCCATCAGTATCTAGTTTAGTTCAGCTAGTAGCAGGAGTTCTCATCCACTACTTTAACTTCAGTATTGCTAGAAGCAATTGCTCTTAAGGAATTGACTATAAAATGTATAGAGAATATCTAAGGATGATACATACACATTTTTAAAGGACTTTATGAAGATTACATGGGTTGACATAGGTTACCCAAAGGGTAATCTAACTTGAAAAATACCATTTCTTTTTAAACCCCTTGGCCTGATTCTCCTCTTACTTGCACAGGTTTTAATCAGGACCCAATCCAGTGAAGTCAGTGACTCAAGTGAGAAGAGTATTAGAGCCTTGGTTCCAAAAAAGGCTTTCAACACAGAGCACTGTAGCACTTAGATTCTCTGCCCTGGTAAAGAACATCCTGGTTTCTCTTGGAGGAGCTTTCCTTGGAGGTTACCTCTTCTCTGTCTCCTACATTTTTGTAAATAAAGAGGGTATGAGATTATGCAATTATCAAAGCTGTCTGAAGTTTTCAAAAAATAAGATTTTTCTACTTTTTGTCAAAGCAAAGTTTTGATTAAATGCTGCCAACACAGAAGATTGAGACTGACAAGCATATTGGACTCTGTGAGTGGCAAGTTCCAAGGCTCACCCAGGCCTTGCCCCCTGGGTGACCTGCGGACCTGTCAATCATTGATGACCTACTTTCCCCAGAGGCATGCTCAGATTGTGTCAGCTTCTGACTGAAAGCATGCTCAGTCAGAACCTGACATGAGGTAATCTGACTAGAAATTTCTCTGCAGAGAGTGTTCTGATTGGTCACTAAATTCAGATAAAAGTTCAGTGAGCCCCTCCCTCGGGGGGAGATGGTGTTAGCTGGAGACAGAGGCTGGTGCTCCAGGGACTGTCGCCCAGTCAGGCCCTTAGGCCTATTGATCTCCTCCCTCGATTTGGCACTCTGTGTCCTTAACTGATAGTGATTGCGGCTTTGATTATTCAGCTTTCGATTGACTTCTCGCCATCCTTGACTACGATTTGGATTCTCCTTATACTGACGATTCTCCGGTTACTGGACTGTTTTCGCTTTGGCCTTGACTTCGCCTCCGGATCACCCTCGGTACCTCAACGTGACTCTACTTACCTGGCTTTCGACCTCGGCTTTCATCATCGACCATCCATTTGTCCATTGGACTGGCGTCATGACCCCCGTTATTGACCTACGTGTTACAGTTCTGTTTGTCTGTTTACTCCCCGTTTATGAGCTGTTGACCAGCCCTGGGACTTATCCGACAGGCTTGCCCTGTCAGGGAACCTCGTGGGCCAACAGACCCCTTCGTTGTTCTCTGTTGTTAATACTGCAACTGAAGACATCGCTGCCTACACCTAAAGCGTAAGTTAAATAAATTCATCTTTGTTCAAATCCACTACGGGTCCATATCTCCTGACTCCACGCCAGTAATCCCACCTGTCCGTATCTGATTGCCACCCCGGGCCACCGTGACCTTGATTCATTCTGTTCGGTTTACCCCGACAGTTTTCAGTTCAAAAGAACAGAGCTAGCAAACCTGAGTGAAGAGGTGGAATGGCATGTTAAAGTACTACATGTCTGCAGAGAAAATGATGCAGGATAAGCACAGGTCTCTCCGCCGTAATAGTGTCCTTTCATTTAATTTAATGTTTTGATTTGCTGAAAAAAAAGCCTTCTGAAACCTTCAGATGAAACAAGATGTACAGTTTTATCATACTAGGTGCAACATACGTTGAAGAAAAAGGTAAGATAGAAATTCTCAATGAGCAGTTAATTTCGGAATAAGTATTGAAACTAATAGCTCATGGACGCTAATCTTTTTTTGGAAGTTGCTAAAACAGACACCAGGGACCAGAATTTACAGTAGCTTATCTCAAACTCTAAGTTTAATATTCCTGTGTTAACACTGATTAACATTCCACAAATATCGTATGGTCTAAGTGTAATGTGTAAGTTTACCCCTATAAGATTCTTAAACTGGGTTGTGATGCCGTGATATCCAGGACAGGGCAGATGATATAATGGGTAAGAAAGGAAAAAATGAAATTACTCTGTAAAAAGTAGATGGTCCAGGAACATGTGAGGGGCAAGGATATTTTGGGGAGGGGCAATTAATAACTTTTATTCAACAAACTGCACAAGTGGGAGAAATTTTAGACAAGCTTTTGAGGAAAAACCTTGAGGAAGAGCACTTTGGGCATTTTACATGTGCTCTGGGAGGCATGGGGGTGCTTTAATTAGCAAGCTGTGCTAATTAAAAACACTTGAGTGTCACATGCATCAGGGTCCCTGCACTGAAAAATGGCAGCAGGGCACCTTGAACTAAAGCTCATCAAATGAGCTTTAGTTCAAAGCACCCTGTCAAGTAGCTCAGTCACTTGCAGACCTGTAGGACACTGCCTGCCAGCCAACTATAGTGAGACCATTTCTAATTGGAGATCTACACACCCACATTTCTGCTGCCACGACTTGGTGTTAAAGGAGTTGGTTCAGTACCTGGATGTGTAGTCCCATTAGTAGACCCACAGTCATCCCCCGAGGTCCTACGTTCCTGAGGGCTCCGCCACCCGTACACCCTCACCCGTTCCACTGGGTTCTGTTCAGCCAGTTGGTCTTTCGACGTGACCTCAATTCCAAGCAAAACAGGAAAAACAAGAAAACAAAACCAGGCACTTCTGGCCTGGGTCATTATTCTGGCTGCTTTTAGCTGAGAGCAAGAACAAAATTGACTTTTGAGGACAGTCCCTCTTTTCTGCCCCTTTCCTCTTTTTGGTGGCTCTCTCTGAGCCTCTTGTTGAAGTTGCCATGATTCTCTGTATCACATTAGGTCCGTCGGTGACACCATTTTGGCTTGTGCCACTTTTATGTGCTTTACGATACCGCAAATCTAAAGTGCCCCTCGATTAGAGACATTACGGTACAAATCTCTGCCAGGCTCCACCAGCTCCCAGCATGGTAACAAACAGTTCTGAGTCCCGCGGGGTCAGCAGTCTTTGCTCCAAGTTCCCTCTGTGGGGGTTACTCTCTGCAAGAGTCTCCTACTGGCTCTCCACATCACTCTCAGAGTTCCCTGCAGCATGTGTCAGCTCGCTGCTCCTCCTCCTCTTTCCGGTTCCACGCTTCCCCTTCTTGCCTGTTCCGGGCTCTTCTTTATACGGGCGTTGGAGCTCCCTGCCCCTCCCCTCCAGAAACACCCAGGTAGGGGAGATTTCTGCCAGGCTTTTTGGGGCTGTGGACCTGGGGTCGCTGAGCCCTTGTGATTTGGAGCCTTGTGACTCTTTCTCACACACCCTGCTGCCATTTTTTAGTGCGAGGACCCTGATACATGTGATGCTAGAGTCTGCACTGATGTGCTAGATTTCCAGTGCATCAGAGCAGGCTCCCTGCATGTATATAGGAGCCCTTTGTGCTGAAAACCATCTCTCCCAACGATGCAGCTGGTTCCATAAAAGATATTAACCCCTCCCCACCAATATCCTCTCCCCTTGTATTGATCTAAAAAGCCAGCAAACTTTCAATGCAGCCAGAATCAAAATACAAGCTGCCTCAAATATCACAGAAATTCTCTGTTACAACACTGGTCCATCTTACAAATCACCTGTGGACAAGCAAACTGAGCTAGGGAAGCCTGTTGCAAAAGGAAATACATGTTTTCAGTACTCCTTGATTATCATTGGCTGTCTGGGACCACTTCTACGAGTTAAAAGCATTGCATGGAAAAATTACAGAAATACAAAGCTAGCTTTGTACAAGTAACCAGTGAGAAATTATGAATGTAAAAGTAAATTTTTGTGCTGGTGTTGTACAGTTGCTCTACTTTACCAGAGGTGCAGCTAAACAGGGAGCTGTTGGGAACTAAAGAAATGCCCTAGAGTTACTTTAACTTCTGTAGGCTGAATGTAGTCCCTTAGGCATTTGAAGGCACCTGGGAGGAACATCACCTACCAAAATGGAGCCTTGATCCATAAATGAAGACTCCAGTAATATAGATAATAATAGCACAACCCAACTGGGCTGTTCTCCTTTGATGGCTATAAGTGTAAGAACCCACGGTAGTAACTGTGGGCATTTATACATAGGCCCTGAGAGGGGACCAGGGGAGGAGCTTTAACTAAAGAGGCCCTGAGAGCCAGTCTAATTAAAGCTCCTGTAGCGTCACATGTATCAGCACCCCCACGCTGAAAAATGGTGGTGGGGCGCTTTAACTAAATCTTGTCGAATGAGCTCTACTTAAAGCACGTTTTTCAGCATGGGGATACTGTTACACGTGATGCCGCGGTCTGCTGGAGTGTGGTAACATAAAAAAATGATTGCACAGTATGAGAAATATGACTGTAATTTATCAAAGAGTATTGATCTTCATTATTCTCCTACATGTTAATTGCTTTTGTCTTTCTCCTCAACTGCTAACACTCAAATGTGGACAACTTACTCTCTAAAAATTCACCCTAAATTACAGTTATCAGCCTTACTGATGTGGCATCTGATCTGTGATCTATAGCTATTACACTTCATGAGGGTACTGAGAAAAGGGGAATGATAACTAAAACCTTAGAAATTCCAAGAGAAAAAGTAGTGTCTGCTTACCAACCCCCATATTCTTTGTATTATGTCATTATCCTTTAGCTTTTCTGATACACAGCTTTAATTTTGAAAAATCATAGATGTGTGTGGGGGAGTGAAGCTTTTGCTTTTAGAAAATTTCTTACCAAAGTCTACCATTTCATTTGAAGAATGAGCTAAAATATAATAAGACTTTCCTGTTATCTTTTGTGATCAATATGACTGATTATGTTAATAGGTATTAGAAAGAAAGTTAATCTGTTTCACATCCCATCTCTTTCCTATAACATCTACAGCATTATATAGGATTTAACTTGTAAGAGGAAGAACAGCATGGGATGGCTCATTGAACTGAGACCAAGTGTTTTTGGCAGCTAAGAAAAAGGGACATAACTTGAGATGTACTAAAGTGGGAAAAAGTGAGGTATGATTATTTATTCTATTATTTGATCCTAGAATTGAATCCCACACACTAAGCTTACTAGGTTAGTCTATTTAGCTTTTTAGTGCTGCAGACTTGGATTGAAACCAACTGTATACTTTGTTGCTAATACAAACTGTTTTGATATGCTGACTCTTGTAATCAGCATTCACACTAGTTCACATCTCAGAAATCCCTCATAATTTGGGTGCCCTACTAGAGGTTAGAGTGCTAGCCAGAGAGCTGGGAGGTTTGAATTCAATTGCCTGTTCTACCACAGGTTTCTTGCGTGATATTAGGCAAGTTGTTTAGTATCACTGTGTTTTCTTACCATACCAATGGGAGAAAGACAGTCTGGCTACCTCCCAGAAAAGCTGTGAGGATAAATATATTGACAGCTGAGTGCATCTCAGCTGTCATACTAATAACAATCATACAAATACCAATAAAATTCGGCACAATAGTTGTTTGCTTTCTGGACAAGACTAGGGCTGCAGGAAGATTTATATTATGTTCATGAGCTCTTGTTTCACCGCAAAATCAGTTTGCTATGCTTTTTGTCATAGAGTGATAGTAAATTGATATAAACATACTATATTGCAGTTGCAATCTGGTTGGGTTACCCAATGTTTTGACTTTCCCAAGCAATTTCCTCTATTTCAGAAATTCCAGAAGCTAGTCTGGAATGTATTTTTAATCTTAAATTCACAAGCCAGTGATTTGCAAACAGTGTGTGGTGGTAGCCCATGATGCTATGAGAGCTTTCAAGTGTGCCATAACCCAGGCACCAGCACTACCATAGCTATGACCACAACTAGGTAAAACTGTGCTGCAGAATTTTATTTCTAGGAGAACTGTGTGGAGGTGGGCCAAGAAGGAGCAAGCACTCCTGCCCATATATAAGCAGAAGTGCCTGCTCCTGCCACAGCCACTTCCCAGCCTAGTTCTGCATGCCCCTCATGGGAACAGAGGCACATAGATCAGTTACTCCTGGTGGTAGTGGTGCAACAGCCTAGAGATAAAATAGGTCAGATGAGAGTTTAGAACAGTGGTTCTCAGTGGAGATGCAGCCATATTCAGAAAAGTTTTGGAGAGGTGCTTTGGGTATAAAACGGTTGAGAACCACTAATCTAAGCAATAGTCTCCCTGTATCAGGGACCCAGCTGAGCCCAGTGCCTACTGGGGTCAGGATGATTGGAGTGCTCCATGGGTGGCAGGCTGGCAGGCAGGGAAACAGCAAGCCTGAAGGATGCTGGCATGCCCCACTACCGGTCCATTCCCAGGGTGGGATGAGCAGCCAACAGGGAGTGGATGCACTTGCAGAATTAGAGATGGAGCCCAGGTCCCACATGACTCTGAGGCTCAGCCAGCCAATCGAGCAGGCAACACAGGGGAACAATTCCACCTAGAGCCCCAGAACTGCAGGTGTGAGGGATGTGGAGTACAGCTGTGGCTCGTAACTCCCAGCGGTGGGGGCAAGGCAAGTGGGGACAGGCAAGGATTTGGGTTGACCCAAGCCAGCCCAGAACTTCTGGGATAAAAGGACACCAGCCCCAGAGGAAAGGGGAATGCTGGAGCTGGTGCTGGTGCTGGTGCTGGCCAAAGCCTTGTCTCCCAACTGGAATGCCAGACTCCAAGCTGGGTCCGACAACCCACCATCTCCATAGGAAGAATACTAACCTTCATCAACCTGCTGGAAGTCAGCTATGCACAGGGCCAATACAGTTGTTCATCATGCCAGCGCCCCCTAAGTATTCAAAGGGCCCAGCCCTGGACAAGCCAGCCCAATCAGACTGGACTCATACAAGAGGGAAGAATAAGCTCTGGCAAGCCCCCTTACGTCAAGGACAGAAACTAGAGTGCACTAGTGAGCTGACATTACCTAAGTTATAGTTGTATAGTTATTTTCTCTGCTGTGGCCATGGGTACTGAATAAGCAATGCCGGACATGCAACAAAACCAGGCTCCTGGCCCAATCGCCAACAACATGCAAGCAGAAAGGGGTGGGATGTAGGGGAGGTGAAGCCCCACAGAAGACTCGCATCCATTGGGACCCATGCTGTCTCTGCAAACCCCTATTAATTTCCTTTATTATCCCCAGGTTGTGGCAAGTGAGTTATGGAAATGGGAAAGTGACCACCCACAGAGTGAGCAGCACCTGGTCCACACCCAGGCAGGGTCCTGTTACACTCCCATTTGCACATTATTGTTAACATTACTAAGAAGCTTGTCCATAAATTTTGTCAAGAGGAAAAACTTAATGCTGAGTTCCTTCAGATTACTTTGTGAAATATAAATGATCAATATAAAGTAATCATAGAAGAATTCTTAACATCAGTGATGTACATTTGGACCCCAAGTCTGCATTTTTAATTGCTCAAGTACAGTTAAGCATGTGCATAAGTGTTTAGAGGATAAAAGCCTCTATTAATTACAATTGCAATTAACTATAATTAATTTAACAGTTCCTCAGATCCTCACATCTAAAATTAACTCAGAGATTTTCAGTATGAACAGTGTTTTTTCATCTTATTGTCCTAGTCCTCACTGTAAGCTGTAATTCTATACAAAATATTTTCCTTTCAAGTTATATACTTTCATCTGTAAAGCTGTGAGGCAATAGGAAAAACGGAAAAACTAAGAACAGGTGAAAAAAATATTTGTGATTCTTCTGGCATGCTAAATATCCCATTAAAAATTATGAGGGGTATTATGGAAAGAGAAGCAGATGGATTTGGATGCAGCCAGTTATACCAGTAGTACCCTCCTCACTTCCCTGCCAAATCAGACCCTTAAGTTTGTGTTAAAAACATTGTTCTCATGACAAACTATGCACATTAGAGTGAAGAGAAAACTACTGTAGTGAGTTTTAGACACTTCATTTACAAGGGCAACTAAAATTAATGTTAATAGGCTGACAAATCCCATGCTGATTAATGAACAATGGAGTTGAGCTATCTGCTGATTTTATGTATTTACAGCATTTATATCGCAGTGTTCTTGAATTATTGGATAACGCAAAAACTAAGTGATACTGAACTCTGTCATCTTCCATGGGAATATATACTCCGAGAATAAATTATATTGATTAATGTAATTACCATTATTCAGTATAGGACATGAACTTGTTCTCCTTCATAATAGCGGCAAAATCAGGGACATATTCTAAATGACTTCCTTTACTTCTAAGTGTTTTTGACACTTTATGCAGTATGTTCTTGCCACAAATTTCATCCCGTTGAACCAAATTTAGCACTAGTGTAACTTGATTTATTTGGATTTATAACTGCAGGCTAACTTATTATTTCCCAAAGACATACTTGGATATATTGCCCATATTTACTTGGGCATATTATCATTTAAATGTAAGCTATTTAAATTTAAATATGGGAGGTCTTGGTTTTATTTTTAAACATGTTATTCCGTTCTTTTTTCCATTTGTTTTTCAATATCTCCTGGAGTCAATCTGTTGTATTCAGTAGCACAGCCCATCCCCCAAAAGGTAGAGCTCCTTATATAGTAAACGATATACTGCACCATATCTTTAAAATTTGACTTCAAAAGTTAGATGATTTCCTCTGAATTTCTTTACATAGAAAAGCATGGAGCCTATAACTCCAAATTTTTAAGAAGCTCATAAGTTCAAAACAATTATTTTTTCATTCAAATGTTTTAAGTGATTATAAGTTGAAGCCTTAGCCCACTTGGTATTAAATTCAGATTTCTTTTAAACGGATTTATTTTAAGAACCAAATGGATAATTAAATACAAATAAATATCTGATTGAAATACAATGGATTTAAATAAAAATGGAAAAATTATAGGAATACAAAATTAGGTTTGTACAAGTAAGCTGTGAGAAATCATGCATGTAAAAGTAAAGTTTTGTGCTCTACAGGGAGCTGTTGGGGACTAAACAAGTGCCCTAGAGTTACTTTAACTTCTGTCAGCTGAGCATAGTTCTATTAGGCATTTTAGGGCAGCTTTTTTTGTTTGTTTGTTTTTGTTTTTGTTTTTTTTGAATTTCTGAGGTTTTAGTTATACTTCCCCTTTTCTCAGTACCCTCATGCAGTGTACTAGCTATAAATCACAAATCAGATGCCACATCAATAAGGCTAATAACCATAGCTTAGAAGTGAATTTTCAGAGAGTAATTTGTCCATATTTATTTAAGTATTGAGAGTTGTGAAGAAAGACAAAAGCAATTTACATGGAGAAGAATGAAGTTCAATACTCTAATAAATTACAATCATATTTATCATGCTATGCAATCTTTAAAGTTTTTATGTAGTCCAGCTCCGGAACAGCTACCAAAATGCCAGAGAATCAACTCATAAATTGCAGAAAACTCTTATGATAGATTTTCTGCTTTTTAAATTCAATTAAACATTGATATTTTTATTTCTGTCAAATAAAATATTTGTTTTTATCAACCCTGCTTTTAGGAGGGAAAGGGAAGAAATTAGCCACAGTTTTTCCATATACACTGCCCAGGTTTTTGCTCCCTGGAGAGGTCACTCCAACTTTCATCTTTCAAGCAAAAGCTATGTTCAGTGAGTTGATGTTTCACTTAGCATAATTCTGTTGTCTTGCAAGACAGATGTTTACTGCTACTAAATTGTGTATTGTGTTTATTTCAAATGTTACTATTTCAGTGGTATGTGGTAGATAACCTGCTGTGGTGCAAAGTGTAGACTCAGTGAAAACAAGCAACAAGGTGAAAAATAACTGTGCTTTGAATAAAACTTCCTATAATTGAAGTATATAATGTATTTGATGTATCTTAAGGTAATTCACTCTGGAGACGTTGTCAAATTCGGCCCTGGATTCAAGCCTGCTTGAATTAGGGCTCAGGTCCATTCTGCTAAACTCTTAACATTAAATACAGCATCAGTTTCAAGCCTTTGGTTATGTTGCTAAATTTGTTTCCTTAGGATGACAGTACATTAGCCATCAAAACAAAACTAATGACTTAATAAAATCAATCTTATATGTTTGCCAAATATTGTCACTGAACCAACAGGACTACGTGCCAGAATAAGCATGATGATATGGATTTGCCCTAATTTTCCTCCCCAAAGATCAGGTGTTAAAAGATTCTCTAAGTCTAAAAATAAAGGAGTACTATAAGTACTCGAAAACTTATGTGACATCCAGGGTGATGATCCTAGCAATGTGAAAAAAAAATTCGACAGCCAATCTGGCTGATTATATACTTTTATAACAAAAGCAGTTTCATAAAACTAATTTTGGAAGATTTAAAATGACAGTCTGGAAGAGAATTCATGAGAAAAACAGATTTGAACAATGCTTTTCCTGAGTGCCCCTATTAATCATGCCTGCTGAAAATTCATTTGGGCTCCATTGCTAAGAAATTTATCTCAGTGGGAGGGGATGTTTAACCCTTCTGTCCTGTGAACATCATATACTGTATTATTAAAAGCCAGTTTTCAGTTTATATTATATTGCATTAATTTTATTAAAAGTATAGATATAACGGCAATCCGAGACACTATTTAATAAAAACCCATACTGAACAACAATAAAAATAGGTAACATTTGAAAATTACTAGTCGGCTGCACTTTGGAGATGGTGAAGCTCGTTAGAAAGGAACGAAAGAAGTTATATATTTTTCCCTTTTCCCTTTGCTGTCATCATACAATACACACATATAGATAACTGATTAAACAGATAAGGAATTAAATTAAATGTAGCCATATTAGCTTTGTCGGCTATATATCAAAACAGAGATCTGAATGGCACCTATCGTAAGCCACCACTCTAGGAAGGTATAATCCCTGTTGCTATTAAAAATATTATGAAATAGCAGTCACCATAACACAATGCACAGTAATGTATTTGCATGCTTTTAGTGGCATGGGGGGGTTCCCCATTGGCAATCCTGCGGTCTGGGAGGGGGTCCCCCATGGGCAATCCCACAACGGCCAGTCCCTTCTGGGAGTGGCTGCAGCCACTTCTGGGAACAACTTCCAGACGATAGCTGCAGCCACTCTCACAAGCGGCTGCGGCCACTCCCAAAAGCAGCTCCAGCAAGCACACCAACTGGCGTTCCCACCTGCCCCCTATGCCCATCACCTAAGTGGTGAGCACAGCCATCGGGGTTGCACTGGCACTCTCAGGGGGTGCACATGCACCCCTGTGCACCCCCTACGCATCACCACTGCAGTAAATTCAGGTGCATTAATTATAATTACATCTGTAGCTGCACCCTTTGTTTTCATCATTTTCAAGTTAACATTATTGTGATAAAAACGTTATTGTGTGAGAGAGTCAATCATTTTTGTCCAAAGAAAATCAAATGTGTCCTTGGTTATTTTTAGAACACATATTGTGACCAGAAAATACACTTCTTCCAAATGCTCATAAGTGTTGTAGCCAATGGAAAATACAAACTAATACAAATACAACCTTTGAAATATAAAAGGAATCATCAGCAACTGAACTGTGCACTATAAAGCTAATTATCTGAGAAATCACCAGAACGCACTGAGAACTTTCATTGACTTCTTATTTTATATTATATATAAGTAGCATAACTGATGTGGGTGGAATGACCGGGCAGCAGCCCTTGGTGTCGCATTTGTGGGAGAGTACAAAAATAGCTACTGCCACCACAATAGCAACTGACCACATCAACCACAATTAGCAGAGCAGGAGCTGTTGCTGTCCTGTGCATTGGCAGCTGCCCCAGGCGTGGACCTGCCCTGCTACACTTCTGTACCTGTTTGTCTTTAAATAACAATGCCTTTACACTTTGCACTGAATATACTTAAAGCAATCTGAAACAGATTCTTCTTTATATGAAGGCTAATCATTCAGTACACTTGTCATGCGTTACAAAAATGTTAAAAGTAAATATGATGATTCTTTATTTGCATTGATTGACACAGGGTTTATAGGTAAACTCTAACAAAATATTTATAAATAATTGACATAATTTTATAAATGTCCTTGTTTAAAAACAAAGCAAATGTTCCCTCTTTCTGGCTTTAGTTTTAAAAGTTTTAAACTTTTTGGAACAAAATTTAGCAAAATACAGAGATCCAAGTTGGTGTTTCCCAGCATCTGTTTATAAGAACTCTGTCTGCAGTGCTTATACAGTCGTTTTTCGGCTTCTTTCACATTCAAAAAAATGAAATCAGCACTTTTGGATATGATCCCATTCTTTAGCCATATTTTTGCAAGTAGTACTAACTTTCATCTGTGGTTTTATTAAAATAAATTCCTAGGGTCTGTTAGAAAATCAAATGCATTGCAACTATTTTCAAGAAATATATTCCATTTCTCAGAATGTTTCAGTCAGTTATAATAATAGAGCCAGGGCCTATTAGTTTGTCAGTGTAATAGCATTGGTGGTTTTTAGGCATTGTTTGTAAGTAACTGAAGGGTTTGATGCACAAAGTGAAGATCATTTAGTGAAGTTACACTGCTATCTTTGGGACATTATCTGATTTATTTCTTGGAATTTTTTCTATGATAAGAAAATCAGCTAAACTGAACAAGAAAAATTTAGAAATTGTAGAGCTCTACCAATATTTTGAGAACAAAAATTAGAAAAAGTAGAAAATGCAATTTAAACCCTCTATGGCTTAGGAAAGACATTACGCATAAACCGGTGTGAGCAGGAACAGGTTTAAACCTGTAACAGAGCAGACATTTAGTGCACATAAACCAGTTTGAAAATGCCTGAAACCGTTTTGAGATAAACCTGGTTGAATGTAGTATCAGACAACTGATTTGGCTCAAACTGGTTTATCCCAGACCCCTTGCTAGTTTAAATTCAGTCAGACTCCCCCAGCATCCTGGCACTCTCTGTGGTCTGGGCAAAGATCTGTTCTCTGCTCCAGTGAGCTGGGCTGGTCCCTCCCTTCTGCTCTCTAGCGGGGAGCAGGGGCAGGATGTGGCCAGATGCTGGCCTGCCATGGCCCCTGAGGCAAATTCCTCCCTCTACTGGCAAATCCTGGGGACTGCAGCTACTGTTTCCCAGCCCCAGCTGCACCTCCATGGCTTGTCTACAGCCAAGCAGGGAGGCAGTTAATTCCTCCCTCTGCCCCCTCTCTCCCCCGCTCCCCCTGGGGGTTTGGCTGCAGTCTCTGTGGCTTGGGAGTGGATTAATTCCACAGTGTGTCTCAAGGGGCGAGGAGAGAGGGGAAGAGAGGCAAGAAGAGAGGCAAGCCCTGTACCTGTGAGCCCAGAGCTAAGACCTGCAGGACCAGACTGAAAAGTGGGAAGTGTTGGCAAAGACCTGTCAATCATCACACGTGCTAGAGATGCAGTTAAAGGAAGTTGCAGACAGCTTCACCAAAGGATGCAGAGAGCTACATACCTAAACAAAGCCTTTCTGGATGCCTGGCTGTGAGGAGATACTCTTCCCTCAGGATTAGTAAAACTAATTCTTGTCTTCCTGGTTTACATTGTAAGTTAGACTAAGATATGTATGCTGTGTGTTACTGGGCTGTATCTGGTAGTTCCCTGTTGTATGCTTTGCAAATTTCTGTGTTCAATACATCTTGCTTCAGAGAAAGGACTTTTCCCCCATTCCAACTCCTCAGCCTGGCAGCAGCTGCCCACCCCCCCCCACCCAGGTTGGTGGGTGGCATCCCATGTGTTGTGCTAGCCCTGGCTGGTGCCTGGCCATGCCTCTTCCACTCCAGCAGGAAGGGGTGAGAGCCTTGGAGGGCGTCTTTCTTCCCTTGCAGTGGCTGGCAGGCATGCTCTCGCACCCCCTGGGTTCTGGCTTGATCCACTGCCAGCATGTGGTTGCATTTTGTGGTTTAACAGAGAATGTCTGTCCAGTTATTAATCAGTTTAAGCTTAGCAGCTTAGACTAACCTGCAAAGAGTGAATCAGTTTAGTCTCAGACTTTTTGAATGTCTGTCCCTAGCCTATATAGTAAACACATTTAGTACAATCTTGCAAAGGCCTTTTTGTTCTTGTAGGACTGAAGTGGTGTTGTAGCCATAATGCTCAGGAAATGTCCAAGAGGTCACGATTTTGTGTAATATTGCCAGAACTTTTAAAATGCTTTTTCTACTCTAGGTCCCTGTAGCAAGCATACCATCTTATTTACTTCATGAAATCATTATCCATTTTACTAGAAAAGATAAATATGGTATTTGAAACCATTTAACAACCACTGATGCCTGGTTTCCTAGGAAGTCTTTGCTTCTAGATGGTGAATGTGCAGTTGAACAACGATTCATTTTTACACTAATGAGAAATATCATTATCAGGGCATATATTAAAATAATTTGCTTTTTTGCTTCTCAACCACTTAACAGAATGAATGTTTTGGAAAATACTGTATGAGTCCTATAGCAAATCCTTTATCTCTGCCAAAAATATAAATGTTATGCCAGTTGAGCTTCATATTTGAATAAGGAAAAATGAAGCATGCAGCCAGAAAATGGGAAACATAAAAGTGTACACAACAGCATCAATATTTATCTTTGAATTTTGGCAAATTAGTAGTTTGTGTCATTACAGGAAAATCAGCACTTGGCTAATATTTAGTACCAACCAATTGCTGCCTTGTCAATCATATTGCCATTTTCTGCACAGCATGACACATTAAAATCATTAGATGATTCATAACAGGTGTCAGTTTAAACTCAGTTGTAATCTCCTAGTCTGAATTTATGGAACTGTAGTCTTCTAACAGTACATCTAGAATATTTAGCTGACCACTTCAGCTTATCTCCTGCAGAACAGTCCTTGATCAAGGGTGTACTTTTCACTGAGCTATGCCATCTTGCAAGATTGACCCAGTATATGTATTTTTTTAAATGATCAAAAAAGTTTCTAATAAAGTATACAGGTGGGCAACAGAGTTTCTCCAAGGAACAATATTGCCAAAACCACTTTTAATGTGTTATCTATTCAAAACAACCAATTTCAGTATCAAAAAAATATTTTTTCTCTATAACTAATTATTTCCATTAAATTATTGGGGAAAATGAGAAGAAAACATCTATTCAAGTCAACATTTTAGTCTTCAATTCAATCCATGTTCTAATTAGTAGGAGCATAATTCTAAATCCAGCTTCAATTTTATATTAATTGCTATTTTCAGTACTTTTAAAAATATGATAGTCAATAATCCCCTTATTTAAACATAATAGCACAAGCTTTTGATATCAGAAGTTGGTTAATTGCTTTCTCATAGGTGTTAGCACTATACTAATACATGAAATAAACTTGATAAAGCCCCTTGAGAATAGAGAATGGTTGTAGGTCATAGGGTTCTGGAAGTTTGCTTAAACATGTTATTTGACAACTGAGATTTTTATCTTAGATGTTTGTAGCAGTAGTTTCAAACTCACCCATTTTCACAGTCTGGATCCAGACAGAGCAATGATGGCAGGGTGAGTGGTGGCTGTGCAAGCAGTGGTGATCTTGGGAGGGGAGGGATTCAACAGTTATTGCTTGCCTCCTCCTGCTGAAGACATTTTCCCTCAGGGATTTAAGTGGTGGCTGTGTCCCACTTGCCCCATCTCCAAGTTTCCTGCCCCTCTTTGACACTGTTGGGCCAGATGTTATGGTTCAATGGGTCAGATCCAGCCCATGGACTGTACATTTGACACCCCTGTGTTAAAGGAACTGTAAGACTGCTTATTCCATACCAAAAGCTGAATTGCTTGTCTCCGAAAGGGAAGTTAGGAACAAGCCTTTTCTGAAGACTAATAGTTACAAAACGGGAAATTTCCTTGAGTAAAAAGCCTCTTCTGCTCTCTATTAATCCAGTCAGTGCATACAAATCTGGAGATGATGGAAATGCCAGTGATTAAATTACTATTCTCAAAACTGTCACTGTACCTTTTTGGAAAATTATGAAATGTATCAACAAGAGAGTGAAAAATTGAGGCCATATTTTATATTCTCAAACTTCTTTACTACTGATATGGTTAGCTAGAAAGGCCTAATGAAATATTAATTTCCATTTGCAAGGTATCAAGGGCATCAGTCAAATTCTGTGCCATATGATAATACTCTTCAGGAAGGCAGCAAGAAGAGAAAAGCAAATGTGGACCCTGAAGTTCAGTTAAGAGTTAATTCCTTGCGCTGAGACTGGCCTTAAAATTGATAACGTTAACACATACTACTAAACAATAAACAAGTGGAAGAGGTGTGATAGCTTCTCTTTTGGAGGCTACAGGTTGAGGTTGTAAGAAGTATCTTGCTTTCAGGGTTGTCAGCTGTCAATAAATAGATGGACATTCCATAAATACCCAGGATAAAAACACCTGTCCATTAATTTTGTAAGAAAATTGTGCAAGCTATAGATCACAAATCAAAAACAGCTCCAAAAAGTCAGTTCCATAAAAACAAAGAGCTGACTTAAGTTCCATGATCAGAAAACAAGCTGGATACCTATTGTTGCTGAAATGTAGACAGATCACAGCACCACCTGGTGTTCAACTGGGAACATTGAAATTAGCCCTTCTCAAGGCTTTGCAGCATTATGTAAAACAAGGATTCTCAACCAGGGATGCCTTGAGGTCCTTTCAAGGGTGATATAGGGTACCACTCTTAGGTATGCAAACATGATTCACAAGACGATGAACCCAGAGGTTCCAAATAAGAACCCATAGAGTTGTGTTCTTTCTGAAGTAGGCACCCACTCCAGGATATCCTACAATCCCTAGAAAGTCTGCAAAACCTGGCTGGGTCCAAGTTCTATTCTCAGTTAAATTGATGAATTCTCAACTGAACAGATCATATTGTGTTCAGCAGACAACATCATTGGAAAGGAGAAACAGAATTGGTAGTTTCTGCAAATCATTATTGCAGTCATTGAGCTCTAAGAAGAAATCAGCTCTAAGAAGAAATGTTTCTGAAGTAACACTCAAAGGTGCCCTTTGGCAGGGATCAGGTGTTACCTGTCAGCTCCATGTTCTTGGGGAACCCTGACACAGGACACAGACTGTGTGACTCACAAAGAATTGCCCCTCCCCTCCTCTACCTGAACAGAAACTGATTAAGATGCAGTGAGAGACACACCTAAACCCTCCAGATAAGGGTGACAAAAGTGAAACATCTGCCCTAGGTCTCATTTGCATCTGAGATGGGAACAGATGACCGTTCATTTACATGAGAGATGGAGAACAGAAAGCCTGAAACAGAGACTGCAGTGAACTCTGGGATCAGCGAAGCAGGGGAGCACTGCATGATGGGGAAGCTGTGTTCCAAATGCTAATCAACCCTCACACCCAGCTCAGCATTTATCAGACCAGTTCTAATCTGGATTTACAAAGGACTTTTCCTCCCCACCCCCCCCGACACACACACACACACACACACACACACACACACACACACACACACACACACACACACACACACACACACCCACACACACACCTACCAAGAGTAAGTTTATTAGGCATCTCGGGCTGTACATTCCTCCGTCCCACTATGGGAAGCCTATGTAAACTTAATTGGCTAAAACTCGGTTGCCGGGTTAGGGAATGCTGAGGCAATAGACTGAGTCAGAGGGAGTATGGGCAACATTTGAACAATGGTACAGGGTTCATCACCGCGTCCAGCCCGTTGGAGCCCTCTCCACAAGTGTTGTCATACTTTTCCCGAGACGACTGGTGGAAGTCCTCCTCCCCACAACAGGTTACGAACACTCCAATAATTGCCTTAAGTCTGTTAAAAGACTACAGTAAGATCTGGAAAAGTCATGCTAAGCTGAGGCTTGTTCACAGCAAATAAAAATCCAAAACCCTGATGCTGCATTTTATTGTTTCTGAAGACACCAGGAGATATCCCATCAAGTATATCTGTTATCCATAGGAATGTCAAGTTGGCTCCCAAGTAGGAGTTTCCTGAGTATCAATCAAGTTCCTGAGATGTTCCAATCAGACAACCCCTTGTCAATAGAAAAGACAATTTGATTTACACTATTGAGAATGCTTGAAAGAAGCTGAACTGGGGGTATAAAAATCTGTAAAAGAAGCAGCAGTGTGTGTGCTGACACCACCTGCTTTCTTCTGGAGAGGCTGAAGGAGGAAGATCATCTCCCTTCAAGGATCGTGCTGAGAACTTTGACCTGTCAGCTCTGTAACCTGAGTGCCTTGGACTGGTGAGATCCCAGCTCTCTCTCTCTTTTCTCTTCTCCCTCTCTAAGCATAGATTTCTGAACTTGAACTGTATTAGTTAAGCTTGAGCTAAGTTTCCCCAAATACTTAGTGAAACCAGGGTATACTGTGACTGTTTGTGTTTGTTTTTCCTTTGCATGTCTATTACTACTAGTGTCAATATATATTTCATCTACTTAGCAATAAATAACTTTTATAGTCAAACTGGTGGTAATTGGGTATATTTTGCCTTCTTTACTTCTCTTTCCCCACTTGCTCTGCAGCAACACCCCTTTTACCTAAGCTAAAGATCCCTCTGAAGCCCAGAAATACTGTGGGGTCTGCTCATCAAGAGGCTAAAAGATTGGGATGTGCTGACTTTGAAACATAAGGGGATCAGCTTGTACAGGCTGATTGACCCAGTTTGGCTCTGACATGCCCTAATGAACTGAATGCTGGCCCATGAGGGTGTCATCTGGACACCCAGCCAGATTCAGAGGTATTCTGTTTAACTGTGTGCTTGTGTCTGACTGTATTTTATTGTTGCTCTGGTGAACTAATTCTTGGCATATGGGGGTGTCAGCCTGTCCACGATGATCAACCCGGCCAGGTCAGGCGTGTCACGTTAATCTGTGTGTGTTTGTGTGTTAGACTGATTTGGGGACTGGAGGAACCCAGCCCCACTGAACTGAGTCCTGCAAGATAGCTCCATTGGGGGTGAGGGCTTGCAGAAGGGAGAGATACAGCTCCATATAGAAACACAAGTAACACAAGCAGCACATTGATAGAATTACCGAGACCCTAGCCCTAATAAATGAGCACACCCCAAAGTAGCGGGCAAATCTGGTAACACAGGTTGGGGGAGTATTGTGTTTCTTGTTATAATTGTTTTCAAATTAAGTAATGTGTTTCCTTGCGGAAAAGGTTTTTGGGGACACCCACAGTCTTCCCTCTTGGAGGTATGGGCTTGAGAGGGACATTGAGGGAGGGGAAGGGGCTTCCATGATCATGAGGCAAGGGAGTAGGAATGCATGGGGGTAGGAGAAAGGATGGGGAGAAAAAGTTTGCCTTTTATGGAGGTTATGAATGGGGGCTGGGAAGTGAGATCGGGAAGATGATCTCCTAAGTCAGGGGCAGGCAATTATTTTGGATGGAGGGCCACTGACTGAGTTTTGACAAGCTGTTGAGGACAGCATGGGTAGCCCTACCCCTTGACAGGTGCCCTGCCCCCTGGTTGCCACCATGTGACTGGAAGTCCCGCCCCCTAATTCCTGACCTTTGTCACCAGAAGTCCCTCCCCTTGCCCCCAGAAATATTCCTTTCAGCAAGATGTTTTGCCATCTTGGAACGAGAAAAATACCAAATTATATTCTAAAAAGCAAACATCTACAACATTCATTAATTTGATTTCAAAAAATATTTTTGTCCCAATTTATGTGTGTTTGTGTAGTGTACATACAGGTGATTGCACAGTATCATAAAATATTGTATATTGTGGGGGGACAGAGGCATGGGAAGTGGGTATAGGTTTGTGAGAGTGTGTGGAGGAGGGTATGGGTGTGTCTGTGGGGGGTGGATAGGTGTGGCGTGGGGATGGGTATGTGGATGTGGGGTGAGGGGGCGCTGTGTGGGAGGAGAATGGCTGGGAAGGTGGCTGGGGTGTGAGAGTAGGTGTGAACACACACAAACACACACATGCACCCACACCCCCCCCTCACATGTATGGCAGTGCGGGGGGGCTGCATGTGTACGGTGGGGTAAGCATGTGGGACTCACCCTATGAACACACACAAACACTCTCTCTCTATCTATCTGTCCATCCCTCCCTGCAAACACACACACACGTACACACACCCTCCCACTCCTGGGCCTGGGGTACCAGTGCAGGTCCCATGTTCCCACAGGGATGTAACCAGAAACCACGTGGTGCTGGAGCAGTAGGGAGCAGGAAAGCAGGGAAATGGTTGAAGTGTGGGGCTGGGCTGCTTAGTCCTGTTGCTGGCTCCCCCTGGGTCCAACTGTCCCTGACTCCTGTCATTTTTGTCAGGCAGCCAGGAGGAGATAAATATTATTTTCAAAATTTTTAGGGGCCTGTGGGCCAGATAGAATGGCCGGGCCAGCCAGATGCAGCCCACAGGCCCTATTTTGCCCGCCCCTGTCCTAAGTAGAGGGAGGGGAGCAGGAGTGGGTGGGGTGGGCCAGATTCCATTTTGCAAGAAGTTTATTTTGTTATACTGTCTTATTCTAATATTTTACTCTGTTTTTAAGTTATTTTATCTTTCCTTCTAAGCTGCCCTGAGCCTTTTTTGGGAAGGGTGGAATATAATAAAATACATATGTTTTCTGTGACAGGGAAGGGTTAAGTTCTGTCTCTAGGCTCGCTCCAGTCTCAGACTATTGCCATAGTTTCTGAAAAATCTTCATGAATGTGAAGTGTTTGCTCCACTGTCATGGATGCGAAGTACCAATTTCCACCTGTGCCTATCCTGATAATTACTTTACCCACTCTTCTTTGGTGTTAGATTATAATAATTGCAGCATTAATATGCTTATCCTGATCTCTTCTACTCTTTCCCTCCTCTCTACTCAAATAGTGATGTTTAAAGGTAATTTATTCCCCTTGGACTGTATAAAGGATTTATTTTTGTTTCAAGAAAGTAGCAGCACTATTATTAGGAAGCTTGGTGTGTTGTGTTGATTTTGTATAAATTGCTATTATAAAGAGCTATTTTGTCTTTGTTCTAATGAAAGCAGGTAGTATCCTCACACCACATGAGCACAGTGTGCATGTAATGCCCAAAGGTTTCTCTTTATATTTTTAATTAAAATTACAACAGTATCAACAGAAGCCTCTGCCAAAAGTTGGCTCTTTTAAGAATTTTCCCTGTGGGGCTCCTCCATCTCAGCTTCTGCTTCTCAGTTCATTAAAAGTAATAGAGCCCACCAAGTTTGGGTGCACAAGCTAAGCATGAGTGGGCAGTTACCAGTCTCCCTGTACTGTACTGCAGCAGCAGAGAGATGCAAGCTTGTTTCTCACACGAAGAGGTCTAATTACAGTGTTCTTCAGGAAAGATCCCTATTTTGGGAATTTTTGGCCCTACCCTTTGCCCCAGATTTGTTATTCTGTTTCCCTTCCTTCCATGATCTGTCTACTTGTCTGTCCTTAAACTGGGAGTTTCTTCAATGCCTTGGAAAAAGCTACAGTGTATTGTAGGATAAATAATAATGCAAGCATTAAACTATGTAACACAATTTGAAATGACTGATTTAGATCTTGAAATTAATAATAATATACTAAATTCTGTATGAACTCAATGTTGGTCTGTAGCTGACTGAGTTATGACATACTCCACTTAGAAGCAGGGTGAGAGAGGTTTACTGATCTCACTTGCACAGAGGCCAGTTCTGTAACCTCTGATGTTGTTTTTTTGTGGGCAGTCTCATTTTGTTTACTGGTTATTACTCCATGTTAGTTAGGGTGGCCTCTAAATAACTGGCCCCTTCTATAGAAAACTTTAGAACTGTGTTAGTACTGGGAGTCAGTTCATTAATTTTCATGTTTTTTGGGGGGTAAGGTGATCTATAAATCAATGCTTGGTGGTATTTGTGGCATTCAAATCAGAGGGGAGAAAAATGATTGCTTGATAATGAAAGAGACTTAAGTGAGCATTGACAATTATGTTTAAACTTTGATCCTATGATAATAGCAAAGGAGACTGAATTGTACGTTTAGAAAGAATGTGATGGTTTCCTTTCACGAGCAAAATTTCTATAGAGCTATTAATATATGCCTGCATTATCTGTCAAAGCCTCATCTGTCTGGGCGTAGACATAGATAACATGCTTGGCATGGGTAGCATGGCTGTTTTCTACATGAAAATTCTTGCACTGCTAGCAAAATCCCTCCTTGAGGATGGGCTCACAAGTATACTGTTACATTTTTTAGAGGCCTTTAGAAATGTTGACCACTAGATTTCACAAACTGAATTTCATGCTTCTTGTTACACATAAAGCAATACAACAGACAAAAGGAAAGGGATTCTTTCTAGTGAAAAATCTAGGTGTGATAGAAAAAACCTGGGAAGTGACCAACATGTTGACTGTACAGTTTGATATGCTATTGTCTGTGACTGGACCTGTTTATCAAATTTGAATAGTTCAGCTGACTTTGCAGCTTTGTTAGTCACCCGCTTGAGGTCAGAAGCATTAAATATATATTCCTTTGCTCTGTCTGAATCTATTTTAATGCATTTGATGCATGCACGGTAATTTTTCAAGGAATTTTACACTTATCACTCAGATGAGAAGGTACCATGTCTCTTAAAAGGGATGAACAGAAGAATAGCCAATGATTTTTTCCCCTTAGTACTACTAAAATTAAAATGAAATAAAAGAACAGAAAGTGTCTTTGACATGAAGTCAAAGTGTATTTAGAAGCTAGAGTTAGTAAGTGTGACTGAATTTAGAAAGTCATCCTGGAACATTCTTACTAAACCAATATTAGATAAAGCACTACCCCTTCTCTCAACACACTTTCATTTCATTAGGGCATATAGATTCACTGCATGTTCAGCTTGAGCCCCGGGTTTACCCATTTATGCATGCCAAACTTATGAATTGCAAAGTAAGATTTTTCCAAAGCATCCTCTTTCGGCTTACTGACTTCAGTGACTGCATAAATTAAGCCAATGCGTGTGCTTAGGAAAATCCATTACTCAGTCTTCCTGAATCTGTTTCCTCATCTTTACAAGTGTGATGCTTACCTATGTAAGTGGATGTTATGCATCCTTATCCATTGAAACTTGTAAATAGTTTGATTTACTTGGATAGAAAGTGATATAGGAGTGGAAAATATACACACAGGGAGAAGGCAAAGGCCCAAATTATATGCCCACTTCTCTTTTGAGGCTCTTAAAAATCTTCTGCATGCCCCATATCTAATTTTAATTCAAAACAGATAAGTGACTATTAAGGAAAAATTGAACAGGAATCCAAATGTGACCATGTCCTACTCATCACAAAGCAAAGCCAAGAACATGCATTAGAATGTTACAAAGAGACCTGGATGGGGAATCATGAGAATTTTCCATTCCTTTTCATCCCACTAGTGTTTTAAAAGGGACGTGTAACAGTGTGCTGCCCAGTGAAGGGTGGACCAATGGGTGATACTTCTCTTGTTGTCTGGGCCTGCTAGAGATAGACAGTCTTTGGCTGCTAGTTTCTGGAGTGTGGATAGCAGGGGTGTGCAAAATGGGCCGTATTTGATTCAGATTCAGCCTGAATCGGGAAAAGTGATTCGATTAATTGATTCAGATCACTGTCCCAATTTGGTTCGGCTGAATCTGAATCTGAAGATTTGATGCCAATTCAGAGAATCAGCAATTCAGCCATAGATGCAACTTTAAATGTTTTTTCTACATACCTCGAGGTACCAGGCATGGCTCATGAACGCTGTGATGGTGGGGCAAATGGAGCATCCCACAGGAGCATGGGGAGGCCCCCCATGTGCTTGGCAGCAAACCCAGAAGTGATCTGGAAGTACTTACGGTCCACTTCCAGGTTTACCGCCGAGCATGCAGGGGACCCCCCACACACACACACCCTGCCAGTTCAGCGATTGGCCATGGGAGGACCCCAGGCACCAGTTACCAAGCCACAGGGTGGGGGGGTGTCCCCCACGCACTCCCCGGCAGACCTACAAGTGAACCGCAAGTGCTTTTGGTCCACTTTTGGGTCCACTCTCAAGCATGCTGGGGACCCCCCTGTGCTCCCATGGGACGCTCCATCCACCCCACCATCTCAGCATTCACAAGCCACACCAGGTACATTGAGGTATGTAGAAAAAAACCATAACTATGTTTGAATCTCTCCAAATTGATTCAGAGTGTTCTGATTTGATTCAGAGAGATTAAAGGGTCTCCTGATTCAATTCAGATTTGGAGATTCAGCCACTGAATCAGGCCAAATCTCCACTGAATCAAATCAGTAACCAGAGTTCACACAGCCCTAGTGGATAGTAACTGTAGGCTAGAAACAAGTTTGGGGCTTGAGTACAGAAAAATGAATTGCTGGTGTTGCTTCTTTCTTGTGGGGCTTTCCTATGACCAGGGTCTGGAGAGAACGAGCAGAGGGGTTCTTACTGGAGTGGGAGACCAGGGATGATCCCAGAAGATACTGTGATGAAAAGGTTGTGGAAAGGAGATAGCCTGCTTGCAAGATAGGCAAGCACTGGAAGTGGCACTGGGGAGAGAGTAAAAAACCACAGGAACATTTAGGTTTGCAGTGGCTAGTTGCTTCACTGTTTAGCACAGCTGAAGAATTCACCTCAGATGCTCTGTCACTGACAAGATCTCACCAGAGATTAAACAGAGGGTTACACATAAATCACACCAAAATTCCCTGACTATACACATAGATAGGAACTGTCTTCTTGCCTTGATAGGGAAATTCTTAGCAAAAAAATAAGTTTTCTTCAGCAGTCATGGAATCATGTATGCTATGAGTATTTTTTTTATCAGAAGTAACATTATCATGAATGAAAATATCTTCCTAGATTCTTAGAAAAATGTTAAAGAAAACTTTCATAATATTTAGCATACCAGAAAAGGTCATAAAAGCAATTTCTCTTCAAAGTATTTTTTCAGCCTTTCATTTTATATGTATTCAGTTTTTTACTATGCACTGAAGAAAGGCTATGAGATTATGATTTTTGTATGGTTCATTTTCTGACTGATAAATTCCATTTTTCACTATCAGGTGCCCAAAGTCAGATGTCCACATTATAATTAGAGTTACATTTGAGTTATATGGCCATCTATAGACCATTAGACTGATGGCCAATAGTAAATCTGCAGCTTAGATGACTTAAAGTTCTAAGGATATGGTTTGACACAGTCTGTTGCTGTAAAGAAAGAATAATAAAAGGTATGAGTCAGTATCTCTGCATGCTGCATTTTTTATATTACTTTGAAATCTAAGTCAAGATTTTTTGTGGGGGATTTTTCTAGCATTCTGCAATTATCTTGACTCACCTGAAACATACACCTACAATATTTATCAGTGAATTCTTCACACTATCTACTTACTGGAAAATGACTTGCATTGTATTTTAGCTATGAATCTTACTTCAGGATCTAGATCTCTAGCACTGGATTGTATCTTTGCCAATTATATGCTCATTATCATGAACAAGGAATGCTGGGGGCCACATTATGCTCTTGGTACAGAAGTATGGCAGCTGAGCAGAGATGAATGAAGAACATGGGGAAGGCTCTATCCATCTACTAGACAAAAGTGATTTCTGAAATGTTTCCAAATTTAACTGGCTTGGAAACAGTTAAAAAAGGACATGTATACAATTTGCACAAACTGCACCAGAGTTTGAGTTGTATTAATACTCATGTGTAGACATGCCCAAGAAGTATAACATCTGCAATTCATTCACTTGCAACTCTACCAACATCATATATGCCAGCCAGGCAGCTGCAAGCAGGTTTCAAGGGGTCCACCTGGCCTGGCCCAGCATGGGAAGGAGCCACCTTGGCCCTCCAGGGCTGAGGCGAGTTCTGAAGAAGGGGCAGGGATTGGGGCAGGCCCACCCAGCCTGTCCCCACAGCCTCCTTCTTGTGGGTAGCACTGCCATTGGGTGGCACACTTCTGCTGCTCAGGTGAGTGGGGCCCCAGGACTCCCCACCACTGAGCCCTGGCCACTGCACCACTATGTGGGTGGGCCTACGGAGCTGAGCCAGCCCTCTCCTGCACAGAGAGAAGTTTTCATTTTTGAAGTGTTATGTAATAATAACATTTTAGAAACAGCAGTATCTGTGGAACAATATGAAATAGTTCACATTTTCAGATCTATTTAGAAAACTAAACATATTCATGTTGGTCATAATGCAGAAATGTTTCATTTGAAATTCTGATGGAAATTGCAATAAGGGAAAATTTGCTGTGCATCTTCATTTTTCAGATAAGTTCAGGGAAGGTAATGCTTGTTAACATTACAAGCTACAAGAAAATCCCTAAAACCCCTAAAATTAAATTCCATTAAAACTACTGTACTCAGTTTGTAACAATTCTTTACATTGAAACAATCATTTAAAACACTTCTCCTGATGATAGAAAAAAAATTAAATTATCTGGACCAAATGAAGTCATCTGGGGCCGTGTCTATACAAGATGTTAAATGCACAGTAGACTAATTCTACTGCACATTATTAGCACAACAGGCAAAAACTGTGCTAATTAGCAATAGAATTAGACTACTGCACATTAGCATCACAAAAAAGCATGCACCGGTGCTACTGTGCAGTAGTAGCGATTATGGCTCATTAAGTTAGTGCCTGTTATTACAGTTACTAAACTTAACGTGCCATAATTACAGTGCATTAATGAACATATAAATGTGCCCTGGAATATTTACGTAAGGCAAGTTATATTTGACGTTTGTCTCATTTTTTCCCCTGACATTAAGTTAGGATTTTTACAGAGGTGTTTTGAGGCTTAATTAGTTATTGCTATTACAGTGTTATGTAAGGGCTGAAAGTAATAATTATTCATTTTGCATATCTTCTTTTTTCACAGGGAAATATTAGGACTAGAACTGGGTAAAATATAAAATTTGAATTTCAAGGAAAACTTTATCATTTTGAATTTGGATATGTTCTAAATTGAATAAAATAGCACTTAAGTTTCCTGTAAAAGAGAAATTGTTATAAATTTCTGTTTGAAAATGGTGTTTTAGAAAAATCTGAGTTTATTATTCTGAAAAAAATTAACTTGAATTTTTTTACTGTTATTTTTTTCATGAGATGCAAGTAGTTGTAGTTAGTATATAACATAATGTATTGTGTTACATTCTGACATGCTTTGATATCATATGGCACTCAGACAATGCACTACTTATGACATGTAAAGCTATGTAGGTAGAGCAGGCTCAAGATCTTATGCCTAAACTTATGTGTAAAGGAAAAACTGAGGTCAGGAACCCCTGACCTATACCAGAGTCAGAAAACTGAAAGCAAATAGGAGGGAGAATTTGGGCACGGAGTGAGGCTCGAGCAGGAATCTAAGTAGCAGTAACAAGAGATACCAATGAGCACTCTCCTACCCCTTGTGATGGCTGACTGAAGCATCATACAGGGTATGATTTAGCCCTGTTGGATCATGTTGAGTATTTATGCAGACATGCTACATGGCACTTGCTCATCAAAACGGGTCATGACATAATGTAAAAAATAATACAAAGGTTTAAAAAACTTAACACAAGTTCATTCTGAAATTAAACTTTGACCACTTTTCCCCAAATTAATTTTGAAAATAAAACGTAACTGAAATTTTTGTTCCCAGCAAATTTTGCCAAAATTATTATGATTTTATTTAAAAATTCAGTTTAGTCAAAAATGGCAGTTTCTGGTGGAAAATTGTTTCAAGAAAAAAGATCTGAACAGATCTAATTAGTACAAGTAATTTGAAGGTCCCCAGATCTCACAGTGCATAGTTGGTGTCTGAAGTAGTTTTTTCTTCTGTGCTCCCTGTTCAGGCCATGGACCCAAGAAGGAAGGCTGTGTGGAAGAAGTAAACAGACCAACAGTGGTGCTACTTTGAGGACTTCTTTTTCTTCAACCACAGCACGCACTTCAGGGAGAGAGGACTCCTGGGATGAGACGGCATCCACCTCACATGGAGTGGTAAGTCCCTGTTCTCAGCCAGGATGGCTGATCTACTAGACAGGGCTTTAAACTGACTTTGCTGGTGAGAAGTGGCGAGTGGTGTCCCAGAACCAGATGAAGTTCAACACTCAGAAATGTAAGGTGCTCCATCTGGGGGCAAACAATCCCCAACATACCTACAGGCTTGGTGGCGACAATTTGACTTGCACCACACCCAAAAGAGACCTAGCGGTAGTGATCGACCATTATGTGAACACGAGCTGGCAGTGCAATGCTGTGGCTAGCAGGGCAAACAACATGCTAGTATGCATTAACCATTGCATCTCATGCAAACCTATGGAAGTGATGAGTGAGACCACAGCTGGAATACTGGATTCAGTTCTGGGCACCATGCTTCAAGAAGCACGTGGAAAAACCTAAAAGGGTCCAGAGAAGAGACACCCGCATGATCATGGACTTGCAACACAAGCTATACGAGGAGCAGCTGAAAGACTTGGGCCTCTTCAGCCTACAGAAGGGACTTGGTAGAGGCTTACCACTATATCAGGGGAGTATATCAAGAATTCAGTGAACAGCTGTTCACCAGGGCACCCTGGGGAAGTCTAGGAGCAATGGATACAAACTCCTGGAAGGCTGCTTCAGGCTCAAGTTCAAGAAAAGCTCCTTCATAGTCAGGGTATCCAAACTGTGAAATAAACTCCCTCCAGTGGTGGTGCAGTCACCTACCCTGGAAATCTTCAAAAGGAGACTGGACAGTCACCTCGCTGGGGGTCACTTGACCCCAGTTGTCTTTTCCTGCCTAGTGCAGGGGGACTGGACCCAATGATATACAAGATCCCTTCCAGCCCCTTACAATCTATGAATCCATGAGGGGAGATTATAAACTAAATGAAGAGCCTGGTCAGGCTAGACCTAGGGAAAGGAGAGAGGTCAGTATTAGACCTCCATCAATTCCTCTGTTTATTAGTGGGTAATGTGGTAAGTGCTGTCATCTTTGATACTCATCTGGTGTTCCTTTTCACTCATCCCCATGTGCAGTATTTCTGTTTGCCTAGCACCTTAGCAGCATGGTGCAAAGCTGTTCAAAGGTTTGCCTTTGCAAGTCCCCTTGTTTCCAAGCAAACGCACCAAGCTTTTCTAAAGCATGTCACAGAGAATTGTTTAAAAGAAATCAAGTGAATTCAAATGTTCTTGAAACACAAAAGCAAAAATCTATTTTGAGTATGTCATCACAGAGAACAACATGTTCTTTCATTTATGTGACTATGATAAGCGATACTGCATCTACCACTTCCCCTGGGGGAAATGTGTATAGAATTTAATATGAATTAAACCCACAGAGCTTTAGTGAAGTTACTTCAGAGGATAAAACTTCTTAATAAGGAATTGTATTTTTTTAAATTTACTAAGCTAACCTTAGTTAGCTTTCAAGAACAGGGCAGTGAGGGTCTGATTCAGCTCTACTGAAGTCAGTAAAGTCTAGATCAAACCCCAAGTCTATTTTAAATCTTTCAGAATATTTTCTAAATACCATAGAAAGGATAATATTGCTTGCTTGCTGTACACTGCTCCCATGTTCAATTATACAGAACTGAGTACACATCAACCAAAATGGCTGACTTTATGCATAGTTTCAAGGCCCCCAAATGGAAAAATTTAACAGCAGAAAATTGGCATGATAAAATGCAGTTTACTGAAAATCTCCAAGTATGTAATAGCCTTTTTAGTCATGAGACTAAAATTTGCTAATGTAATAGTGATGTCTTCTCCATCAGATTTTAGGATTGAACTGATGTGGACTTACCTGTTTTCATTTTCTAAAATGACTGGTATTTAATATGAAGCTAGGTGAGGGATTAAATGTATCCTATCAAAGGGTAGGAAGCTTTTAGCCAGTATACTAATGCAGAGATTGTGCAACCTACAGCCTGCAAAGTCACTTCAGGCTTTGGCTGTGAGCAGAGGTATAGCAAGTAGGGTTTGTGCCCTGTGGGAGACCAGGATGCAGAAGGGTGCAGAGTTTCTGAGAGCAGGGGTGGTGGGGTAGGGGTGGGGGTGGTGCAATGTTACAGTCTTTCCCCTGCTGGAAACTCCTTTAACAGGCCTAAGCTGAACTGCTGCTACCATTGCTGTGTGCTCTGCCTGCCCCAGCCTGCCTCAGGGACTGTTTTGAGCTAAGTACAGACAGTCAAAAAGCCCAAGGCTGAATTGATTCAGTCTTTGCAGGTTAGTCTAAACTGCAGAAATTAAATTGAAACAGAAGTGATCAGACATTCAGGGAATGTTACCACATGCCTGCAGTGGCTGAGGCCAGAAGCTGGAAGCTGCTAGAGCGTGGCTCTCTCTGGTATATCCAGCATGGGCTGTCTGCTTCCTCTTCCTGCTGCCCCTGAGGTCTCTGGGATTTGTAGTCCAGAATCACAACAACAGGACTCTGCAGGATTGTTCATTGCTTCCTCTTCCTGCTTCCAGTTGCCTCTGGGATTTTTAGTTCACAGCTGCTGCCAGCAGTGAATTTAAGTGAGGGAAGGGGTGCTGAGCCCCACTCCCTGGCACCAGACCCCAGCTGGGGTTTGTCTGGGGGGGGGCAGTCCTCCCCCTTGAAGACTGGGCTGCATCCCCAGCCAGACTTGCCACTCCCCTTCCCCAACTCGCCTCCCAGTCAGCCAGCCTTCACTGCTCCAGGTAGGAAGCAGAGGGCCTGGCCCAGCCCAGTTCAGCCCAGGGCTGCAAAACATGCTGGGGGACTGTGATTTAACTTGAACCAGGAAGGGATCTAGGACAGAGGTTTCATAAACTGGTTTGCCCCAAATCAGTTAAGACTGATACATTCAACCAGGTTTATCTTAAATCAGTTTCAGCCATTTTTTTAATAATGGTAAAAATATTCTGGGCTCTTGTTTTGTTTTGTTTTGTTTTGTTTTAGTTCTCTGCCACAAAAGAATTGCTCTGTTACTTTTCCATAGTCAAAAAATAAGAGAAAGATAAGAACTGGCATTTTTGAAGGGGTACCCTGAATCTAAAAAGGTTGAGAACCACTAAGTTTGAAGGCCTTAACCTGCCCTCACCTAAGAAACTGTCTCCATTATTCCATCTATTGGGTTATTTGTTTGTTCTTTTTTATCTGTACCTTAGAGATATTGTTGTTTAATGATCAAAAGTTGTTTACTTGGTGGATGGAACAAAAGGATCATGGGCACAGGAAAATAACTGTGTTGCCAAATATTTAATTGGCATAGGAAACTACGAGGCTCTCTCCTCCAGGTGTTAGTTGTGCCACACAGGCAGTACTCAGACTGTCATTATCTCTGTAATGTGCCTTGAATTCATATTTAATTTCTGTAATTATTATAATGACCATAAACATTTTCAAGGCTTGGATTTTCTTCTACAATGCAAAATATATGTATAGCATGTTACTATTCAGTTTGTAGGGTTTAAACTGAGCCAGTGGAATACTAATGTCATTCTGATATATTTTCATAGATTTTTAAGGCCAACAGGGATCACTATTATTGTGTGCCCTGAACCCTTTCATAAAACAGACTGTAGAACTCTTTTTGCATTAAACCCAATAAGCTAGATATGACTAAAAGTGTATTTCTCGAATATCCCAACTTGATTTAATAACTACCAGCTTGAAGACTATCTCATCACTCAGCATTTTGTTAACTACTGTTAAATAGTCACTTTCATTTCAGTTTTGAACTGTTGGATCTTGTTATACCTTTGTCTGTTAGACTGAAGGTACCTTTTGACTACCTTCTTCATATTTTCCTGAAGATGTACTCAATTTTAGGGGCTTTATGAAGCAATGCTCTATTTAGCTTTTCACCAAAGACTGGGATTAATGCTGACTGGAAATCAGCTTTTTTGTTATATTTTAACGAAATTTATGCAATCCATCAGAATGTGCCAGTTAGGATGAATCAACAGTTTTTTCGTGGAAAAGTGTTCTGTCAGTACCCTTACAACTGAATTTAAGTCAAGATCTGGGTACACGGAAGGAGAAATTCTTCCCTCAAGCTACAAATAAAAGGCGCAAGTACCCTTTAGGTGCTGACAGAGCAGGGTCCTGCACATCTAAATCATGGCACTTTAGATAAAGTACCATGAGTTAGTGCTCCTTCCCGCCCTGCCCCCCTTGACCCAACAAACATTTGTAGGGGGGGAAGGAAACAAGCCTGCCTGCAGGAGCCCAAGAATCCTGGCTGCAGCTAAGGAGCCACCCCTCTCTTCCCAACACGCCCCCCCCTCCAGCTCTAGGGCTATCAGCAGGAAAGGAGGGGGGTGCAAACTGCCAGCTGGGGTTTGCCTGGCCTCAGCTAAAGGGTGGGGGGCTGAGAGGGGCTGTGAGGCAGAGAAGTTCTAATCTACCCACCACCACCACCTCCAGCACAAGCTAGGCAAACCTGCCCCCCCTTCTCCCCTCCCTTCCTGCAGACAGCCCTAGGGGCAGGACTGGGCTGCATCAGCCCAGCCATGATTGTGGCACAAATTAATCTTAGGGAACACAAGATCCTTTTAATTTGTTGTGTGATTAGTCACTTTAAAAGCTCGCTGTAGCCATGCACGTGTCCTAGCACAGCTGTAGAGTGCTTTCAAGGGGGCCAATCACACGACAAATATAACTTCTGTCTCCACCCTTTGTGATCCATGTCATGGCTCCTTCAATGGATGGAGAACCAGAGATCCAGTGGAATAGTAGACTGCCTCGCCTTGCTGCTACCTGCATCCCCATTCCTCCGGCCCCTCTGACATCCCTGCTCTCAGTCTACCTTTTGCACGATGGAATTTCTGTCAAACAAGCCTAGAGACAGAAAAGTTGGATTTTTAACTTAAATCAGTGAAGGCTTTCTGACCTTACCCTGTTCTCTGGACAGTATAAAGCCTATTGGGGCCCTTGTGACTTACAAAACCAGTGGAGAGCAAGTCTGTTAAAAATCTGGGCAGTGGAATGCATTTCCCCAGTATGACTAGTGGAAATATGAGGCCATGAAAAATGGACAAACCAAAGACTGGTACAGTCAAGGGAACAAGGGACCTCTTGGTAAGGTGATTATACTGGAACTTTTAAAAAGCATTTTTATGCACTGAATAGTTTCATATTTGTTAGTAAAATTAAATTATTATACTTCACACCTTTGAGAAATGTTCTACAAATAAAGTATAATCCCATCTTTGAGCCAGTTTGTGCTGTTTTATAATATAAATATCATACAGTTATAACTCTCCACTCTGCAGAATGTCACTAGGAACATCTGCAAATTTCCACTTCCTGCTAATCTGATTGTTACAACAGCTATAAATGGGACTGCATTAACTCAAACTATTTTCACAATAAGGTTTGTCTCCCACTGGATAGAATCATATAAATTATGAGGGACTGATTCTTGATTTGAAATCTGAATTGCAAAAGCAAGTTTTTTGTTATATGGGGTCCCTTTCCTTTTCTCAATATTTTGGTCTTCCTATCATTGTCCATGACCTGGAACAGTAGCTGCACAATAAGGTCAGATGGTGGAGGTAGGTAACTGAGAAGTAGATATACTGTCTAAACTCTCCCCACATATTGGCTAGGGACAGACATTCAAAAAGCCGGAACCTGAATTGATTCAATCTTTGTAACTGCACAGACATCTCCTCTGGACTGAAGAAATTCAGGGACATGCCTGCAGTGGCTTAAGCTAGAAGCCGGGGAGCACTAGAGCAGCCCTTCTTTCCCTTTTGTAATGCTGGACAGGGAGAGTGGGGGAGGCATATAGCCAGGCCCTGGCAGGACCAACTGACAGAGAGTTGATAACAGAGCATTTAGTTACACAGCAGGGAGTTACACAGGGAGTTGTTAGCATCTATCAGCCCATCAGACAAAACAAAAGCTTCTCTCATTTGTTCAAGCTTTTCTTAAACAACTTTTTCCAAGGAAGGAACTAAGGAACATTACCAGCTACCTGTTAATTAGCTCCAAAAAGCCTTAAGTCGACACTGTCCTGTCTGCCTTTGCCCTGCCTTCCATAGCATGGACTGTAGCCAGCATGCTAGCTAATGCTGAGAGGTGTCTGTGTAAGGCAGAAGGGAGAGGGGAACCCGAGGTTAAGCAGAGAGTGGGGAGGAGAGGGGGGAGCAAGAGGAACCCAGGCAGATGCCGCTGTACTTACAGTCTCTGCCAGAGCTCCAGCCAGGGAGCAGAGGGGCAGGGCCAAACCAGTTTGACCCAAATCAGCTAATTCTGGTACTACATTCAACCAGGTTTATCTCAAACCAGTTTCAGCCATTTTCAAACTGGTTTATGTGCACTGAACATCTGTTCCGTTACAGGTTTAAACCAGTTTCTGATCACTTAAACTAGTTTATGTGTAATGTCTGTCCCTAGCTATGAGGTATATATTATACTGCTCTACACAATAAACTATTTTTGCATCATGCCCATGTTAGCAGAATGTAACTGCCACTCTTTCTTGCGTGATTGAAACATAATTAATATCTAATTATGCTGAAGACTTAAAACCTTGAGATGAGCCTTCAAAATTTGTTCCTCTCTAAGACATTGTTGCAAGGTGTATACATAGTGAAACATAGTTTAGACTTTGGTTTGCACTTGATATGCATTTTAAATGTTTTCCTTCGCATAACAAAGCCAAGAAGCTTTAATGAATGGACCTTTAGATCTATGGGCAAAATATGGAACCTTCAAGAGCAATATGCAGCTTAACATGGTACTACAATCTGAACTCTTCAGCTGCTGGTGTTGCAATGAACTTCAGGGCTATGGTGCAGTGGTAAAGATGAATGGAAGTTTTTGCACTTATTCAAGTTAGTGATATTAGTCCATTACTTGCATGACTAAATTAATGCTCCATTTAAAATAAAGGACATAACATTTAGAAAATCAATTGTTCCTTTATGGCAGTCATCTCCAGTTACTAATTCAGTCTTGTAATATTCCTTCAGGGCTGAGACTTTTTTTCACAATTCTGTAAAGAGCATTATGCTATTTAATTGTGGTCACAGGATGATATTAGCCCTATTGTTGGCTTAAAAAAAACAGAAGTGGCAGATTGTCAGTGGTCCTGAAGTGCAAACAGGGCAGGTTGGCAATAGCCAGAAGTCACTTGAGTCACCGAATAACCAGTTTACTAGAAAAAGCTTTACCTTCAGTTATACTTCGAAAAAGGAGAGGATCACATTGCCTCTAACGAGGAAAATCTTACTTAGATTGGCTGACTGTTCTTCTAGTGCCAATCTTCCACATAACTTTTATATCCAGAAGGCTGAAGGGTGTTAAAGTAAAGTTCAAGCAGTAATTTATGTATGGTACTGCTTGTGTGTATGTCCTCTTCTCCTTTCCTTTTTTTTACATGTAATGTAACTTTGGACAAGTCTACACAAAATTGTCTAGGGGCTTAATTCCTCCCTCCCCTCAACCACCATCACCCAAACTCTCCCACAAGCAAAACCTCACACCAATCCCAAGCACACCTAACTGCCACTCCCTGCCTGCCCATCCTCACCACTTCACTCCCATAGGAGATCCCCTGCAAGCCTGTATCCCCTTTCCTAAATAGGGGCTGTGGCGGCCACCCTGACCCAAAAAAGCACACCTAACTCCCCTCTCATCCCCCAAATGCATCACAAATAGCTAAGAACATCAATAGAAATTAAATTCAGGTGCCCTGAAGCATCACCTTTTGGCAGCACCTGCCCAGGGAGGCCTGGTGGCTCTGTAGGGCCTGAAAGCTGGCCAGGTCTTTCTCTTGTCTTTGAGGGGCCATGATAGTGTCTAAGCTGGGGCCCAACCCTCCCACTGCACAGCATGGAGGGAGGGGAAGAGATGGAGTGATGGTCACAGTAAGGGCCATCCCTAGGGTATGGCAAATTGGGGTGACCTCCCTGGGCCCCATGTTTTGGGGGGCCCAAAGAGCCAGGCAGAGCAGCCACAGCCCCTCCTGAGGGGCCCTCCTGGAGCTGGCGGCTCAGCCCCACACTGCAGTAGAAGCACAAAGACCAGCCCCCTTTGTGGGGGTGCCATGGCTCCACACAGTGTTAAGGGGGCCCCGCACAAGCTGATTTGCCCCAGGTCCCGCACCCTCTTAAAGTTGGCTCTGGTCACAGTGTTTTATCCCAGAGAGGCTTGCCAGCTTTGTAGGCCCTACAGGCTGGCTGGGACTTGCAGACTTGGACAGCAAACATCAATATGCAGGATGTAGGATTTCCTACTGGGTTAATTTAAACTAGTGACGAAGTTCTGTGGGATGAATTATGCTGGGTTTGAGACTGCCTTAAAAATCCATGAAATTTGTTCTTTAAGCTAATGTATATTCAATCAGTGCAGTTTCTTGCATATGTTCTTGTCTCCAAAAAAACAGTGAATTGTGCTGGAGCAGGACTGAAAAGGTAGTCTTAAAAAAGATTCATTCAGCATCTGATAAAATCCTGAATAGGACTTGGTAAGCCTACTGAAGACTATTTTGTAGCAAGAAATAGTGTAGTAGCTAAACTGTATCCATCCTCTTTGCCAAACTATCTATTCTAAAGCTAGCAAAGAGGCTGGGCAGCCCTGGTCCATGGGTTTCTGAAAAAGGGCTGGACAGAAAATTTTCTGTTCCCCTTGAATTCTGATGGAGGCTGCTATTGAGCCAGACATTAATATACAAAGGCACTAGCAAAGGCTTGGACACAGAGATAAAAGAGGGCAGCAGGATTCTACTGAAGCTTATGTGCTTTCAGGTTGGAGAGTTGTTCCCGAACACCCTGGAGAGCTTATGCAGTATATTTTTAAGTGAGATACAGAGGAAGCCAAGCCTCTAGACAGAATGTTATACTGATATATTTGTTTAACCAGCCCGATGGGCCGGGGCAGTCTCAGAACTCTGGTCCAAAAATAAATGGCCCTTGTGCATGTTTTAATTGAAATAATAAATATGTAAGCCTATTTTAATAAGGAATGTTTATCTTTTATGGACAATAACTTGTCTCCTTTACTAGCTGCAGGAAAAGATTTGCAGAAAAGATGTCACTTCACATGGTCACATTTTAAAATAAAGCTGCACTTCAGATGTAGAGCTCCTGAAAGCATGTCTAGATGAGTTGTACTTACTGAACATTCTGTATGTAGACTGGAATATTGCATACAACCTTGTACTCCTCAGATGTACAAGGGTGGATGAGCAGAATGGATGCTCCCTTTCATGCAAGAGTATCAGATATAAAAGAAAAACAAAAGCAGAAGATTCTGTCCAAAAAGCATAAATCCTTACTCTCTGACTAATAGAGAATCTCCCATTAGTTAGCAATAAGGATTCCATGCCACATGGCAGAGCAGTTTTAGCTCTATCCAGTAGAGGGCAGTGTTGACACACACAAAATAACTATTTAAACCGCATAACAAAAGTTGGGAAAGACATTGTTTGTCAAAATGAAAAGGGCAAAATTGGTGGTAATTATCAGAAGTGGAGGTTGCCCAACATTTCCCATTGCAATACGTGCATTTCAGTTATGACTGTCATCACTTTGACAAATAAACCAAGTTTTTATACCTTGTGTCTGTCAAGTTACAACTTTTCAGAAGGTTTCAGCTAAATAAATAGAACTGGTTCTGAGAACAAAATTAGTTCATATGTTCTTATTCCCATGTTTAAAAAAAAATCTTAACCATTTGACTGGGGCCCCATCTTTAGAACAAAATCTTAAAATGTAGCAGGGATCTGTTCAGTTGCCAGAGATGCAACTCTTGTTCCTATTCAGATTTGGCTGAGTTACAGTACATCCTTAGTTCTGAACCCTCTATTATCTGACGAGCAACTATGTTTTACCAATATGCATCTGTGTAACAAGCTGTTTCCTTCTTAAGCTTAAGTACAGAACTGTATCACTAATCTTAAACTTGATGCAGCAATTTGTAACTGTAGCATAACAGATAGCTCTAAATTTCAGTGTATTCCATATCTACAGTGCTAAATTTGAAATGGATTTACTATTTTGCATCTTAGATTAATATATATAATTCTTCACAGGATGCTGCGGTTTCCAAGTGAATCCAGCTATCCATGTGGCTTTTCAGTGGATGCTTTCTGAAAGTATTAAGATAACTGAGATGTATAAGCTTATATGAAACCCAGTTTGTACATGCAGTGGAGTTTGTTAGTTTGGCTACATTTGCTGAAAAGGTTAGGAAGGAGAAGGGAAAGAGCAGGGGGTGGATAGGAAGTGAGGTGGGAAAAGGTAGGAGCTGTAGATATTGGCGGGCTTAGACAGGAACATGGGAGGGAAGGGACAGACCCGGGTAGAAGGCCAGAGGATAAATGTGGGGACAAGGGTAGGAGTTGGGTTGTTGGGCTAGTCGGGAGTGGGGAGAGGATCAGGGTAAGTTCTAGGGAGGGAAAGAATTAGGAGAGAAGGAAAGGGAAGAGGCAGAGGCAGAATGATCTGGGGCCACTAGAGAATTTCCCATCAGAATGAGAACTGGACCTAGGATTCAGTTCAATTCCTCTGCCATTGGCAAATAGCTGTGACAGGTCAACATAAGACAAATTTTTTCTGCTGCTACTTGCTATACTCTGCTGTGGATCTGAGATTGGAACTTGGCTTCTGCCCCAAACTGGAAGATAGTATGGGCCCATGAGGCCAAAAGTTAGATTTCTACCCTCCATTTTTAAGTATTTAACCAAAAATAGGTTAAATGACCATTATAATGGTTACAATATCATGCACCTTAAATACCAGGATTAAGGTTATCCATGCAACTTTACCTCACTCCCTGTATAGATATGCATTTAAGTATGTGATCATGTACTATTTTTGCTAATGAATTCCTGGCAGTTCAGTGCACAGGATAGACCTATCCTAGGAATGAAATGAAGAAGTATAGTTAAGGAAGTCATTGTATAGCACCCCAGGGGGGTGCATTGTTTTGGTATTTTCCCTGTAGAATTTGGAAGGTTAGTTGAGACTCAACAAGAAACTACAAAAGGAGAAGGATGTTCTCCTGTTTAAGAGTTAAAAGGCATCCTGGAGTCTATCCTCAGCTTCACATGTGCTGCTGAGGACAGGGAAACTTTTCTTTGAAAATGTGAAGTTCTGTAGTCTTGTAGAAATATATCTTAAGTAGTTCAAAAAGCACATTTTTGACATATCTCAAATTAAACAGGTATGTTTTTTTGGGGGGAGGAGGGGGTCTTATTCTGTATTTGTTTTTTTTTAATCTAAATCTTTGTGCTTAAACCTGTAAAATGGACATAGCTCTCAGTGGTGTAACCAGGGGGAGAATACCAGGGCAGTTGCTCTGGGCACTGACATGGGGAAGGTCAGGGGGTAGAGGGTTGAAAAAATGGCTGCTGCTGTAACAACATAATCATGGTAATGCAAACAGAAGTTGCTGCTGCTTCTGTGTATGGCAGCTGTCTCAAATGTCCTGCCATGGTATACCTCTGTATCTACTACACCCTACCCTCACACGGGTGTTGTGAAAATTGCATCATGCATGGAAGGCATTTAGATAGTATAACAGTCAGTGCCAAATGAAAGCCCAAAACAAAATTATTTTTTATCGTCAGAGCAAAGTTTGAATAATATATAGTGATAAAAGGCCAGAGCCATACACTTAAACAGGAAGGAGCAAAAAAAATTTGAATAGCTGTTTGCTTAGTGAACATGTACATGTTGTGTATGGAATGAGGCAAGGTGCTGTGGGAAAAAAGAGTATCTGTAATTATAGGTAAGTAATACTACCTCCTTCTGCATACCCCAAGAATTAAAGTTGCACACATAACCAGAATTCTGGTATTTCCTAGCTTTTGAAACCTTTTTTTCTCCCAGCTTTTAAAGCTGTCCTCAGCAGATTTCCTCAAATGTAGAAGAACTGGATGTTAACTGAAATGCCCGTCAGTTCCACTTTAAACACAATAGTCATTCAAAGTCTGCTTTCATTTTAAATCATTTTTTCTTATTGCAATATAGATTTTTGAAGTGGTTTGCACTGTCACGGAGAACTGTCAGAGTATGTGAACACACTATTGAATATGAAGGTTGAAGTTCCTGCCTCTTGCATATAAATTAAACAAAATTTCAATCAAAATAAAATGATAATCATAGTATGTATAACACATTTTAACCAGAAACCGGGTCAAGGTGGGAAGTTCAAATCTAAATATGAACACTCTAAACAGGTTCAGGTCTAGGGCTTTAGTTCAGACTTATGCACATAAATAGGTGCTTGTTGCTTGCTCTCGATTTGTTGTCAGGAATAGGACTGGAAATTGTTTTTTAAGGAACCAAAGAACTGAGTAGTACAGTAAAAGCAGTTATCCGGCATGTCAAGGAAATAGGGGATGCCAGATAACAAAATATGCCAGTTAATAGAGCGCCCCGAATAGGTGTCCTTGTCTGTTCGGGCCACTGCTTCCCCCATCACATCCAGGGTGTTACCACCGCTCCCACGGCATCACCGCCTCTCCTGTGGTATCGCCAACGCTCCTGCGGACCTGCAGGCCCATGGAACAGGGAGGCGGGCCCTGCACAGCCTGTTATGCCCCCCTGGCCAGGGGGGATTGGCAGCGCGGGCTGTTATGCCTCCCGGGCTGTGGGGGCTCGGAGAAACTGGAAGTGCCACGGCTTTACCTTACAAGCCAGCATGCTGGTTAACAGAGTAGTTTATGGTACAGCAACCTCCAACTCACTTATTATTCTCTAGTCTAAATTTAAAATAGTAAAATTGTGGGGATTCATTTGCAAGAATGGAACTTCAGTTTTCACAGTAGAGCACTAGCAGAATTTGACCAAAGATCTCCAAATGAGCTCAGTGAGAAAAATAAAGAAAACTGCAAATAATCTGCACTTCACTTCTATTGAAAAGGGTGCTCATTATTCTTAAATCATTAAATCATAAATATTTTCTCTTAAAACTCTGTACCAGAATACTATTAATCTCTGATCAATGAACTAAGAGGGTATGTGGCACGGCACTGTTGGTGCCTGCCACTTCAAGGTCTGAGCCAAGCAGCCAGCAGCTGCTTGATTGCAGCAGCCATTTTAGGTCTCTTGCCACCTATATAAACACAGCAGTTTGCTGCTGGCAGGTCAGGCAGTAACATTGCCTGGCTGCAAGGCTGAATGCAACATCCTGGAGGTAAGGGCAGAAGCTGTAGGGGGTGGTTTGGAGGCTTCTGGTCCTGGGCATGGCCAAAAACTCCACCCTGCCAGGAGTGGGTGGCCTGATGGGGCTCCCAGTGGCATGGGAGTCTCCAGGAAATACCAGGCCAGTTACCACGCTGGTGAAAGGTGAGTCGGGGTGCCTTAATAACACCAGCTCCCACAACTGGGTGGGTTACCCCATAGCAGAGCCAAGAAGATGGACCTAGGTTAGAGAGCAGGCTATAGCCTCAGAAGCCTGACTTAGAATACCCTCAACTGGTCAGTGCTGGGCCCAAGACCAGAACACTCAAAATGGCTAGGGCCTACCACAAGGGATGCCCAGAACTGGCATTTCTGACTGGCCTTGGAAGTGCGGCCAGGGCCCATGTGGCCAGAAGTCTCGGGGAGGGCCACACCCAAGAGGGGGAACAGTTCAGGGAGCTAAGCAGCCCAGAATGAGGGCAGAGTAGGGCCGCCTGATTGGAGGGATCTGGTTGGGGTCCAGATTGGAGGATTCTGGGGCCCAGTGTGGAACCAGTGACGATAAGAACAGTGATTGCCATCTGTGAGGCTTGGGCTGCAGTGTAGGGGAAGAATGGAGCTGCAGATAGTGTCCCCTGGCATCAAGCTAAGAAATGGGCAACCTCCCACCTAATTAATATCATAATTATATATCATCAAGGTGTGGCAAGCAAGAAGGCAGGTGGTTGGCCCAGAAATAGGTTAGCGGGCCATTGATAGACTGGCCCTGAGGAAGCCCCTTGTTACAGGCTGGAACCCTTAGCCAAATTTGGTAGGATTACTCATGAAGAAAGGTAATAGAGTTTTAGTTTGTTGCCTTACAGCCATGGAGTGAAGCACTGGGCTCTGTACAGCTCAAGGACTGTGGAGGCAGCCCATGCAGGCACCCAGGCAGAAGCTCAGGAAGGCAGGTAGCACCAAAGTAGGAGGGGGCAGCAGGAAAAGCAGCAAGCCTGCCTGATTTTTTTTTTTCTTTTTTTTCCCCCTTTTTTATTTCCTCTCCCCTAGAGCCTGCCTGCTTTCATGAGCTGTGCGAGGACCTGGTCCATCCCTTGATGGCTGCAGTCAGTGCCCGCTGGGACTGGCTGAGCTGGGTGCCTGTGGACGGGTGCCGCTTGGTGGGGGGGAAGCACAGCCCACCCCCGCAGCCCAAGCAGCACTCTGCTTATCAGCACCTCACCCTCCCCTCCCCACCACCGGAGAGGTGGGTAAGACACAGGTGTACATGACACAAGGGGTTACTTTGTCCTAAATTCAAGCATTGTTTTTAAAAACCCACTGCTTCAATTTAGGGCTCCTGTTTCGTCTACACACACTCAACATTTATATATTAAACTAGCGTAATTTACATTAATAAAGGTTCTGCGCTGTACCACTGAAGTTCAAAGAGACTTTTACCACACTCGTTCTTAAGATTGACACAATTGAACCTTGAAATAAAATGATGTTTTTTTGTTGCATTGACTGAATTCTGTGATATGCATGAAGGCCTCTGTTCTTTCTTGTCATGTTCCCAGGTCACTTTGATTGTAATATTTCATATTCTTCACCATACAGCTATGATAGCAATATCTGCCCAGCTACTGTGAGACAATTTAAAAAAAAATTGGTAATGACAGCTTGGCAGTATCAGAAAGGGTGTTATTACCAAGTTGTAGACAAGGTTCCTCTTTATCCCATATTGTCATGTTGTTAGCAAATTTAAACAGAGATAATATGAGCTATTCTGTAGCCTGATGTGATGCTCAGTTTTGAAACCAGGGATGGTTTCCTAGCTATGGACAAATTCATGCCGCTGTGCTACATTAGCTAGGCAGTGTAAGGTCCTCTCTCATGAGTGCAATATACAAGAAGGAGACAAAAGGTGTTCCAGGGTTAGACATTTATTTGGAAACAAGCCATCTTCTAGCAGCCATATCTTCTTCTCCCCAGCTCTTCCCCTTTCCTGCCCAAAGTTGAAATAATTTGATCTAGTGAACACAAAACATCTGGCAGACCAGCTACAAGGAATTCAGCATTAATAAAGACGTTGCTGCTATCATCTGTGCAGGTTACCGGTGCCCAGAACAAACTAACACCATGTCCAAAATGTGTTTCGGGCTTTCTTTTCAGGGGATAATTCTTCTGTTTTTATATAACATCAAAACAAATGGCCAAAACAGGTTGCAGGAGCACAGATACCTTTTACTTCGCATTCCTTTCCAGCTCTTGTTTGCTATATCTCTCTTCCTCAACATGAGCACTCTCAGCACTTCATGATAATCATACTGGTGCCTCGCAGAGAGGTGTGCTGACAGAAGAGCTAACTGCAGGAGTGTTTGAAATATGCAGGACATAAATGTGATTTCCATGGCAGTTACACCTTAAGGCACTGAAAAGTAGCACCATCCCCTTCATAATTTAGATATATAATCAGTGCTTTTGAGGAAAAGACTAATATGATTTCTGATTCTCTAGGCCCCTGATTCTGTTCTTTGGAATGTTTCTTTTATTTTCTGCACTGGGAAAAGGCCAGATAATAATGAAATGCCTGATTGGTAATAAAGCTATACTAATTGGTGAGTAAGCCATATTAAACATTACTACTTCATGTGGATGGAAGAAACCAGGCATCATTAGGTATTCAGAAGGAATATTCAACTTCTTAACTAATGTCTTAGAATAAGGCAACCAAGTTCTCTGGATTTGCTTTCAGCTGGCTTTCTCAGTGCAATGTTTCATGCATGATATTATAACCGCGGGAGCAGTCCTGGCATCAGCTTTGTGGAGGGGAGTGGCACAAAAATTGCCACCATAGCAGCTGGCAGTGCCACTGTTGCTGATAGCACAGCAGCTGGCACTGCCCAGGAAATGGAACTGCCCTATTATGCCTCTGTTCTTTTTCATCAATTCTGCCCTTATGGGCCAGGAGTATGAACTTTTTTCCAGTATTCTTATGGTGTTTTTGTAGCTGTGATGGGGAATAAGAGAAGCAAAACTTGTTAGCTACCCAAAAAAAAGGTGGGGGGGAGAGGGGCTTATATTATACAGACATTGGTTTTATGATTTATGATTATTTATTTGTTCTGTTTACTAACTTTTCCTGCACTCTGTGAGTAATAAGCCTCATGCCTTTTTTAATGGTATTTCCTTTTACATAAGTATGTTTATCTAACTCAACTTCTATTAACTTGAGCTGTAACTACATCTGTTAACTTCTCGTTGTTGCTGCACCATGATTTAGGACTTCGTTTCTGAAGTACTAAATCATAGCACAGTAACAGCCTGTACTGTGCCGTACGTGCAGCACATAGATTATTTTTTAGCAGGTACTTTGCCATAGCAGAGCGCTATACCAGGGGAGTGTGCTGCTGCAGCAAAGTAGCTGCTGGTCACATGTAGATGCCCATAGATACTAAGTCACTGGTGACATAGCATCACGCGTAAACATGCCTTCTATTCCATGGATTTACTACCCTCTTCTTTCTTCTAAGTGCCTATTTCACTGATGTACTGAAATTAAAAACAAGCCATTGTTTTACTTGGCATTTAGCTTAGGTTGCATCTACTTTTTCCTACACCTGAGGAGAGACGCTTTGTGCCCAAAAGGCTGTCTACAATCTCTTCCAACTGTATAGTTGGTCCAATATAACTCTATACTGTTATATATATCTCAAGGACTAGATTGAGGGCTCTACCTAAATGGGGGAGTTACCAATCTTTTCAGGTTGATCACAATGTAAAGTTGTAACTATGCAGTCATTTTGAAGCTGCCCTGCCCCTCAGCACTGATTGGTGGAGAGACTCAAGGAGGCATGAGGGGCCAGCTGCCAACTTGATTGCTGGCTGCCCTTTAAGGTGTCGCACCCCATGGTGCTGATTGGCAAAGAGGCCGTGGTGGGGGGAGGAAGGATAAGGGGGCAGCTGCTATCTAGTCCGCTGCTCTTCATGCCACCCCACCAACCATTGCCTTCCATTACCAGAAGCAAGGTGCACTGGTTCCCACTGGAGAGCTAACATTTCATTTTTATTAAGCTTTATTTTTTTTACCAACAATCCCGGATTTTGCAGTTTCTGCAGAATCTGTGAAACACAAAGTAAGTAGGTCCCTCTATATTTTCCGTTTCTCAAGAGAAATAACCTGGACCTGTTCACTGTTTTTCACTGGTGTAACAGCAGTGCAAAACTGAAGTAATGCATGGTAGATCCGGCTCAGCTGTGATGCACTCCTGACCCTCCCTGTAGTCTGGCAACTGTAACACTAAGGGAGTCTGTACATGAGTGCTGCACAAAGTGCTGCTCTGATGTGCTGGAATTCCAGCACATTGGAGCAGACTTGATTCATCAAGTCTGCTGGAGCATGGCAATTGCGTTCCAGAAGCCTTCTGAGTCTCATATCAGTGCCCCAGCACTTAAAAATGGCAATGGGGGCACTTGAACTAAAGCTTTAGCTCAAGCACTTCTGTCGCCATTTTTAAGTGTGGCAACACTGATACAGGAGATGCAACAGCACTTTGGGTGTCTGTACAATGTATCAGAGCAGCTTCAATGTACGTGTAATTACAGTGCACTGGAGGAGACTTAATTTAATTGAGTCTGCTGGAGCATGGTGTAGCAGACCATGCTCCAGCTTTTGAGCTATGGATGAGTCCTGGACTCGAGATTCTGCAGTTCTGATTTGTGGAGCCCATCCACCAATCAGAAGCAAGCCAGGGTAAGCATGGCCATATTCTTTCCCCAAAGGGAGGGGGCAAGAAGCAGTCTGGACCTGGTTTGAGACTGAGCCCTGTTAGGTCCTGAGTATTTTGGGGGTGGAGCCACTGAAGGGTATAAAAGGAGAATGTGTTCAGTATGCTGGAGGGAGAGACATGATAAGGGATGGTGAGGAGAGAGAAGCTCCGGATACGACTGTCCTTGGGACCCCATCTGAGCCTCGACAGTGCGCAGATCAGCACACGGTGCTCGGGCTCTCAAGGCAGAGTCACTCAAGGCAGCTTGAGCCTGTTAATCTGGCAAGAGGCTGGGTAGGCAATGTGTGGATCAGCACACAGAGAGCTAGGCCTGGGAGCAGCTCGAGGCTGCTCAAGCTAGCCCCGGCTCTAGGCCAAGTAACTGGAGCCCTGCAGTGTGGCTCTGCATTAAACTAAAAGAGCTCTGGTGCCCAGAATAGGGGCCAGGAAAAGGAAGAACCCCCAGTGTGAGGCCGGAGAACTGGAGTCAGTAAGGGCTCAGCTCCCAAGGAGCACCCTAGGTGCTGAGGGCAGGGCACCAGGCCATCGAGGGGAGCCAGAGATGCCTCTGAAGAGAGGCCCTTGAAGGACTGGCCACCAGGGGATGAACCTTGGCCACTTCAGAGAGAGAGCAGGAGTTGCTAGGGAAGCGGGTCCACGAGGGAGATGGGCTTGGGAGAGGAGGGACTGCAGCCTCCACCCTCCTTCATTGTGGTGGGGCTGTGTCCACATCCTGGGGCTGCAAAGGGAAGGGGCTCCAGGGAACACCCCGTGGAGTGCTGAGTGCACCCCCATATTTTGTGATTGTTGTTGTTTTGTACTGTAAAGGTTAATATAGTTATGAGTACTCCTTATGAGGGTTTATATGGGTTTATCTGTCTTCATTGCCTATATTTGTTTATTGACTATTATCAGAACTTACCTGTATTGTAGCCTGTGTACATCTATGGTATTGCTACCTCAACCTACCTGGGTTGATCTAAGCTGATGTTCATATTTATTGTGCTGATGCCTTGACTTACCTGTTCCAAAGTGTTATGCTTATTCTGCATAATTATTGCATACGCTGTGAATCACCCAGTTCATATTGTTGCAGTCTCTCGAAGTGGTGTAATATGTTGATTGCAGGTTATTGCATAAGATGTCACATACTAATTTAACTGTAAATATTTAATGTTTCTTATTTATATTTATTTATTGTAGCAATACATTTGTATATAGTTGAGCGCTTTGTCTCAGCCAGGCTATGTAGAAAGGAGAGGGAACTGCTCCCAGGTAGCAGACCCCTCTCTCAGTACTCTTGCCTGACCATCATCCCTTACGCTGGTGGACAGAGCACAGCCCTGGGTGTACCTGGGCTACAATGGTAATTACCATGTTCCAGCAAACCCCAGCGTTGTGTGTGTCAGCATTCCCACACTGAAAAATGGCAGTGCAGGCATTTTTAAAACTTGTTCGAGCTTTAGTTAAAGCCCCCCTGCCATGATTCTTCTTTTTTTTTTCCATGCAGGGACACTCCAGGCACTTTAATTAAAGCAGCTCTTGGAGTTGCTGTAATTAAAAGGCCCCCTCCCCCGTCCCCTCCCTCAGTGTTTATACACCCAGAGCACATGTATAAACTACCTTTATTTAGAGCGGCTCTTGGAGCTGCTCTAATTAAAGTGCTGTTCCCCCACACCCAGAGCACATGTAAAAGTGCCCTGAGGTGTTAATAATTCAGCTTACAATGACCACTTACAGTCTCTGCATAGGACTAGCCCACTCCCATTCCTTTGTTTTCACAAAGGAAACCTTGAAGCCTATAAAATACAAGAGGCTTATTTTACTTTGTAGAGGTCACATCTGTACCAGCTAGACAACAGTTGCTAAGACATTCCTAAAGGGCAATTGCAAAAATGCCCCTAGTAAGTGGGGCACTTGGTCCTCAAAAGAAGTGAGAGGAGCAGACAGGTCAGACCATAAGAGGCTATCAGCATCAAATCTTTCAAGGAGCTCACGTGATCAGGCAAAGTTTCTGGCAAAGTTTCTGGATGCTGATACACTAGCTTGAGAAAGGGATTGCAGATATAAAAATGGCTTAAAAGAATTGAGCATTATTACTGGTTTTACTGATAAAATGTTTGGAAGAGATAATGAGGCTTCATGCTTCAGGACATTAACCAGCCATTAATTATCAGGCATTATAATGAGACCTTCATGATAGCAGATTATCACTGCTTAGCTTATTGTGGCCTTTCACTGAAACATCTGATGTTGGGCCACTGTTGGAAGCAGGATACCAGAGCTTGCACACACTGGTTTATAAGTATCGCAATTCCTAAATCAAGAAATAGTTTATATTGTAGAGTCTTTCTCAGACTTTCTTTTACTTCCCTATTAAGAAAGAATGATATCTGAAGGTCCAGCAGGAGCAAGAAAGATGCAGAGAGTTTGCTTGAAGCTCTGCTGTGTCAGGAAAGAGAATTTTTCAACTTCCAACATGCACAGGCAGAGGAACTAACATCTTAAACATTGACAATGGAAGACATCTTGTAGTAATAAAACATCTCAATAAATGAGAATCTAAAGGATATGTTAAGTCACCTTGTATGGGTTTTTTTTCCCTCTTTTGTTCCATCCTTTTCCTGCCTTGGTTGCCTGTTTTAGGCTTTCTTTATTCTCATATTTGTCTCTAAAACTCTAGGACACACTTGGTTCTATCTAAATATAATTGGTAGTTCCATAATGACCATTTTAATCAGTTTTGCTAATAGATGGTATGTGATTTATTAATTGCTACTTTTAAAAAATATTAAATTGGTAAAGTACAAAATTGAGACACTAATTTTTTTCAACTTTAGAAAATAATTACTACTTAGGTTTTATATTTTTATAAGCTAAGCCATTAACATAATCTCTTATCAGTTGTGGTGGGTGTGCAGTCTTTCAAAGGGTGCTAAAATTCAATCTCTGATTTAACACATAACTAGAAATGAAATCACTTTCATGTATTAATCTTAATGGTTCTTGGCAAGAACTTCATATGGCAGAACAGTATCGTTCTTTGTTCATCATATTTGAATATCTGCAACTGCTGGTGTATACTTGGGAAGGCATATGGCTAATGAGAGCCAGTGATGTATTTGGCACAAAAGACTGAAACATCAGAGTGCAATTGAAATAGCTTCTTGTCTTTGTCTTTCCAGTGGGAGTGAAGCAGCAGCACTCATTGACTTCAAGGGCAGAAGATGATAATTGCCCTACCATTATTCAATCTTGTGGCCTGGGAAGGATTTAATATATATTTTTAAAGAATATTTTGTGGGCCAGCCATCATTTTCCTTCATGTGTATGTACTTATGTGTTTATATAGTGTGTGTATGCATTTAATACACATTGCTTATCCTGCTAAGAGAACTGCATCCTGTATTTGCAGGAAAAGCTAAATAACAAAACAAGATGTCTAGGTATAAATGATTTATGAGAGACAGACCAAAATCTGAATTCTAAAATGGAGAAGATAAGTTCCACATTGGAAGCACCCAGTTACAAATTGCTGCTTCTGTTTCCAGGTTGGATCTGACACCACAAGAAGTAGGAACCCATTTTTCAGTGCAGTAGGAACAGGGAAGTTTTCAAAGAACTCTCTCCTGATGGCATGTTTACTGCTTCTCTCCTGTCCATAAGGGGAGAAAATCTCTCCTGTCTAGATTTTCCCAGCTTCTCCTCTTCCAAAAGAAAAGTACTCCATGTAGAGGCAAGTCCCATAACTACTTATGCAAGTTGCCAGGAAAAGCAAAGAAATCTTCAACTACACAAAAACACTAGCCTAACATATCTAACAACACAAAGACTACTCTTGCAAGAAGGGGCCCAGTGGCCACAGAGACCTCTTAGCAAGTTGGTCATTTTTTGCAGGGGGGATATGGAATGGTAGTAAAGACACAATTCTATCTTTCATCCATGCAGAAAACCCTGTGCCAAGTATAAACTTCCAGTTTAGGAAGGCAGGACAAGGGTAGAGATTTGGCTCCAAGCTTTATCCTTAATGAGTCTATGCTGTGCCCATAGATATTATGTATGTGTATTCATTTCCCAGTCACACAGGAAGCAATTTAAAGAAAATGGACAGAATGAGGTGGGGAGAGGGGAGCGTTACTATCTCCTCAGTCAGCACATTGCAGCAAATACAGTTTGAAGCTATTTTATTTGATTTGTTTGGCAGGTAGCTGTTTCATAGTATCATAGTAGCTAGAGTCGGAAGGGACCTAGGTAGATCATCTAGTCCGACCCCCTGCCTTGGCAGGAAAGAGCACCGGGGTCAGATGACCCCGGCAAGGTGCTTATCTAACTTCCTTTTAAAAATCCCCAGGCTAGGAGCCTGCACCACTTCCCCTGGAAGCCGGTTCCAGGCCCTAGCCGCCCTGACTGTGAAGTAGCGCCTCCTAATATCTAATCTAAACTTACCCTCCGCCAGCTTGTGACCGTTATTCCTGGTCACTCCTGGCAGCGCACGGGGGAACAGGGACTCCCCCAATACCTGCTGATCCCCCCTGACCAGTTTGTAGCAGGCCACAAGGTCCCCCCTTAACCTTCTCTTGTGGAGGCTAAACAGGTTCAGGTCCCGTAGCCTCTCCTCATAAGGCCTGCCCTGCTGACCCCTGATCATACGAGTGGCCCTCCTCTGAACTCTTTCCATATCGTCCACGTCCCTCTTGAAGTGTGGCGCCCAGAACTGGACACAGTACTCCAGCTGCGGCCTGACCAGTGCCGCATAGAGGGGGAGGATCACCTCCCTGGACCTGCTCGAGATGCATCTGTGGATGCATGACAGGGTACGGTTGGCCTTCTTGACTGCCTCCCCACACTGCCGGCCCATGTTCATCATGGAGTCAATGACGACTCCAAGATCCTTTTCCGTCTCTGTGCTGGCAAGAGGGGAGTTCCCCAACCTGTAAGTGTGGTGCCGGTTCTTCCTCCCCATGTGCAACACCTTGCACTTATCAGTGTTAAACCCCATCCTATTCTCATCCGCCCACCGTTGCAACCTGTCAAGGTCAGCTTGTAGCCTATTGCACCCTTCTAGTGCACCCACATCCCCCCACATCTTAGTGTCATCAGCAAACTTGAACAGGGTGCTTTCTACCCCGTCATCCAAGTCACTGATGAAGATGTTGAACAGTGCGGGCCCGAGGACCGAGCCCTATAGTTTCATAGTTTCATAGTAGCTAGAGTCGGACGGGACCTAGGTAGATCATCTAGTCCGACCCCCTGCCTTGGCAGGAAAGAGCACCGGGGTCAGATGACCCCGGCAAGGTGCTCATCTAACTTCCTTTTAAAAATCCCCAGGCTAGGAGCCTGCACCACTTCCCCTGGAAGCCGGTTCCAGGCCCTAGCCGCCCTGACTGTGAAGTAGCGCCTCCTAATATCTAATCTAAACTTACCCTCCGCCAGCTTGTGACCGTTATTCCTGGTCACTCCTGGCAGCGCACGGGGGAACAGGGACTCCCCCAATACCTGCTGATCCCCCCTGACCAGTTTGTAGCAGGCCACAAGGTCCGCCCTTAACCTTCTCTTGTGGAGGCTAAACAGGTTCAGGTCCCGTAGCCTCCCCTCATAAGGCCTGCCCTGCTGACCCTTGATCATACGAGTGGCCCTCCTCTGAACTCTTTCCATATCGTCCACGTCCCTCTTGAAGTGTGGCGCCCAGAACTGGACGCAGTACTCCAGCTGCGGCCTGACCAGTGCTGCATAGAGGGGGAGGATCACCTCCCTGGACCTGCTCGAGATGCATCTGTGGATGCATGACAGGGTACGGTTGGCCTTCTTGACTGCCTCCCCACACTGCCGGCCCATGTTCATCGTGGAGTCAATGATGACTCCAAGATCCTTTTCCGTCTCCGTGCTGGCAAGAGGGGAGTTCCCCAACCTGTAAGTGTGGTGCCGGTTCTTCCTCCCCATGTGCAACACCTTGCACTTATCAGTGTTAAACCCCATCCTATTCTCATCCGCCCACCGTTGCAACCTGTCAAGGTCAGCTTGTAGCCTATTGCACCCACATCCCCCCACATCTTAGTGTCATCAGCAAACTTGAACAGGGCGCTTTCTACCCCGTCATCCAAGTCACTGATGAAGATGTTGAACAGTGCGGGCCCGAGGACCGAGCCCTGCGGAACCCCACTGCCCACGTTCTTCCAGGTCGAGAAGAACCCATCCACTACCACCCTCTGGGTGCGGCCCTCCAACCAGTTGGCGACCCATTTGACCGTGTGGGCATCGACACCACAGTCTCCCAGCTTTTTGATGAGGACAGGGTGAGAGACAGTGTTGAAAGCCTTCCGGAAGTCCAGAAAGACTACATCCACAGCAACCCCTGCGTCTAATGATTTGGTGACCTGATCGTAAAAGGCCACCAGGTTGGTCTGACAAGACCTGCCACTGATGAACCCATGTTGGTTGCCCCTGCGCATGCATTCCCCCGCAAGGCCCTCCTGGATGTGTGCCAGGATAATTTTTTCAAAGAGCTTACCCGGGATTGAGGTAAGACTAACTGGCCTGTAATTTCCCGGGTCCTCTTTTTTTCCCTTTTTGAAGATAGGGACCACATTGGCCCTCTTCCAGTCCTCCGGCACCTCACCAGAGCACCACGAGTGCTCATAGAGCCGCGCCAGGGGTCGCGCAATGACCTCGGCCACTTCCTGTAGGACCCTAGGGTGAAGATCGTCCGGACCAGCGGATTGAACACATCCAGCCTCTCCAGAAGTACCCTAACTAACTCCTCGCTAACCCCTGGCCCAGGCGTGTCTCTCCCGGGGCCCGAGGGGGGCCCAGCAGGGAGGTGGCTGAACTGGTCCCTACTTAGGAAGACAGAGGCAAAGAAATCGTTAAATATGTTAGCTTTGTCATCTGGCGTGATGACTAAGTTGCCCATCGTGTCCTGCAGGGGCCCCACATTACCCGGGACCCTCTTTTTACCCCCTATGTATTTGAAGAAGGACTTCTTATTGTCCCCAATCCGGGAAGCTAGTCCTATCTCCATCTCTGCCTTGGCCCTCCTGACTGCCCCCCTACATCCTCGGGCGACTGTAACATAGTCCTTCTTGGTGATGACCCCATCTCTCCATTGGGTGTATGCCTCCCTTTTAGCAAGGAGACATTCCCGGATGCTCTTAGTGAGCCATGGGGGTTTATGTGCCCTCCTGCTCCCTTTGACCCTTGTTGGGATTACCTCCCTTTGGGCACGGAGGATCGTCTCCTTAAGGAGCAACCACTCCCCTTCGACATCTGATTCCCTTCCCCTCTGGGTCCTCAGCACTTCCCCAACGATCCTCCTTAGCTTGTTGAAGTCAGCCCTCCTAAAGTCTAGGGCTGTTGCCTTGCTGCAGCCCTTTGCCACCTTACGCTGGATGGTGAATGATCACTGCAAGCGATGATCACTGTCTCCCAGGTGGCCCATCACCCGCAGCCCCCTCACCAGGTCATCACCCGTGGCCAGCACCAGGTCCAACAAGGCGTCTCCCCTGGTGGGACTGTGCACCTCCTGGGTTAGATGGAGGTCCTGCACTCTGGCTAAGAACCGACGTGAGCGATCAGACTTGGCTGACTGCTCCTCCCAGCAGATGTCTGGGAAGTTCAGGTCCCCCATGATGACCACATCCTTAGCCCTCACTGCCTCTGTGAGCTGACCTAAGAATTCCTGGTCGAGCTCTTCTCCCTGGTTGGGAGGTCTATAGTAGACTCCCACCGTTAAGTCTCTCTCCCCTGGACTGCCTTTTACTCTAACCCAGAGCACCTCAGAGTGCCCCCCCTCTACCCCCTTGCTGATTAACGAGGAAGTATATTCCTCCTTGATGTAGAAGTATATTCCTCCTTGTTTGAACTTCCATTATTTTGTTGAGCAATTCTTTCTGGTTGCATATGCATGAAACAAGGATGGCCTTTGTCTTGATTGCCCAGAAGTATGGTCTTTTGCAGTGTGGTCATCTGTGCAACATACTAAAAAAAGAAAAACAAACAAAAAACTCCACAAATCAGTGCAGCAGCATACCTCTTTCCCCACATTTTCTTCACTTCTTGTCTAGATCGTATAGGACTTTGATAACCAGTGAGGAGTTCCATGCCATTGAGACTTTAAATAACATGCTGTGACTGTAATGAGGAAAGAATAGCTTAAAATATTCACCTATTAATTCATTATAGTGTATGACCTTCACAGCTAATAGACATGAATATACTATATACCTCTATATTTATATGTCTAACTATTAGATGTATGAAAAATACATTTTATTATTTAAAAAGAAAGAAATATAGATTCACTGTTCTAGTATTACTCTTCCACTGAAAAGTTGTCATGCTGAAAGGTTAAATAAGAAATTCCATATATTTTTAGTTGACATCTGGTCTTCATTAGGATAACAGAAGTTTCTTCCTCACATAATAAGATCATAGGAAGCACTGTTCACTTTATTTTCCCATTTGGTTAAATAGGATGATTGAAATGAGCTGTTACTTTATGCTAGTGAAACTGTACGGAGATGGTACTTAATCTTATATTCTGTGAATTCCGTCTACCACCTGGGAAGCAGCTCAATAAGGCAGAGAAGACAGACGAGCAGACATTAATTAAAACTATTCATACATGTGTTTTTTAAACTTTTTCTGGAATTTTAATTTGGCTAATTATTGAAGTTAGGCAGTTAAGCATAGGTTTCAGATCTGTATCCAAACTTCCCCCAAAATCTTGAAGTGTTTTCGTCACTTGGTGGGGAAAAATCCTTCTTTAAGGCCAGGATTTTGGTAACACCCATCCACATGATGAGTAGTATCTATTGCTCAAATAATCTCATATAAAGGCAGAAATGCAATGTGTAAAGCTAGGGACCATATGGCATGAGTCAGGATGACTGAATTAGGCCCTTAGCAAATCAAGTTAATCTGTGCCTTGTGCACACACACATGCAAACTGGTTGCATGTGGAAGATGCTGAACTAAAAAATTTAGAATGTAAAGTGTAAAGTCTTTTTTTTTTTTTTTTGGGTGCATGTAAGATCTTAGGTAGTTTCTGTACCACCTTCCTTACTTTGCCCCGGAAAATGTATTAAAATATTTTAACTGATAGGATTATCTTTTAATGGTATAATGTAGTGCCATGTAAGATATGGAAGTTGACTCAAGTTCCAGAAACAATATACAATTAATGTTAATAATGAATAGTGGAAGTTCTGTCCTAAATTACAGTACTGTAGAGAAGGACCTGGTGGTTATAGCAAACCATAAGCTCCGTGAGCCAACAGTGTGCTTTTTGCCCAAAAAAAGCGCTAGCAGTTGTATTAACAGGAATGGCACTGTCAAGGGGCGTGCGTGATTCTTATGTTCTATTTAGCACTGGTGAGACATCATTTACAGTGCCATGAATAGTTTTAGGCCCCACACTTCAAGAACAATGTGGACAGATTGGAAGGAGTTCAGCACAGAGCGAACAAAAACAACTAGGAGGCAGGACTTATGAGGAACTTCTGAAAAAAAACACCATTAATTAATGGGGAGAACAGAAGATTGACACAATATTTGACAATACCTGAAGGGTTATCATCAAGAAGATATAGGTGGGCTTTTCACTGTGGCTGCATAGAGGATAGGAGTAGGAACAAAGGCCTCGGACTGCAGCAGAGGAAATTTAGGCTGGAGATAAGGAGGAACTTTCTCTCTACAAGAAATTATTTCACTTTCCAAGCATTGGAGCAGGCAACATAGAGAAACTGGAATCTCCATCGTTGGAAATTTTCAAGAGTAGGTTAGACAGACATTTGGCTAGGATAATTTTGTTAAGGGTGATCCTGCCTTGAGCAGGGGGCTGGGCCACATAGCCTAATGAGATCCCTCTCAATTCTATTTTCCTGTTCCTATAATTAATTAAGCCAACCAATTATGTCACCTCACCCTTCAATACTGGGAAAGGTCATGCTGATGCAATTATGTTGCCTGACTGACAGTCATTTTAAAATTTTCAACAAGCCACTAAATCTGACCGTAAGTTAATTCTTCCAAGAATGATGATTCTAGCAAAATATTATGTTTCTCAGAAGAGAAAAGGTATAATTTTTCCTCAAATTCCATAACTAAGCCAATCCCTAAAGAACTGCCTCCCTAAAGGAATCAAATCCTCATGGCTCTTTCATGTCTACCCTATGACTAGGCGGTGAACATCAATGGCTATAGACTGTACAGGAGAGATAGGACAGGGAGGAAAGGTGGGGGTGTGGTGCTCCATGTCAAGAAGCAATACATATCCTCAATGAGTAGCACTGGGTCAGAGGAGGGGCAGATCAAAGTGCTCTGGGTTAGAATACAAGGAGTTTGGGGAGAAAGGGATTTAACGGTGGGGGTCTACTACAGACCACCCAACCAAGGAGAAGAGCTAAACTAGGACTTCTTAAGTCAGCTCACAGAAGCAGTTAGGTCAAAGGATGTGGTCATCATGGGTGACCTAAACTTTCCAGACATCTACTGGGAGGAGCAGTCAGCCAGGTCTAACTGCTCACGTAGGTTCCTAGCTGAGATACAGGACCTCCATCTAACCCAGGATGTGCACAACCCCACCAGAGGAGACGCCTTGTTAGATATGGTCTTGGCCACGGGTGACGACCTAGTCAGGGGACTGCAGGTGCTTGACTACCTGGGTGACAGCGATCATCGCTTGCTGAAATTCACCATCCAGCGCAAGATGGTGAAGGCCTGCAGCAAGGCAGCAGCCCTGGACTTCAGGAGGGTGGATATCAATGAGGTAAGGAGAATAGTCAGGGAGACATTGAGGTCCCGGAGTGGGGGGGATTTGGATGTCCAAGAAGAGTGGTTGTTCCTTACAGAGACGATCCTCCAAGCCCAAAGGGAGATAATCCCTACACGGATCAAAGGGGACAAGAGGGTGCAAAGGCCCCCATGGCTCACCAAAAGCATCCGGAAATGTCTCCAAGCTAAAAAGGAGGCGTACACCCATTGGAAGGGAGGGGCCATCACCAGAGAAGACTATACCTCTGTTGCTTGGGTCTGTAGCAGGACAGTCAGGAAGGCCAAGGCAGAGATGGAACTGGGACTAGCTACCCAGATCAAGGACAACAAGAAGTCCTTTTTTAAACACATAGGGGGTAAAAAAAAGGTAATGGGTAACGTGAGGCCTCTGAAGGACACACTAGGAAATATGGTCATCGCACCAGACAGCAAAGCTAACCTATTTACCAATTTCTTTGCCTCCAGTTTTCTGAGTAAGGACCTGGTCATCCCCCCAGCTGGGACCCCCATAAGCCCTGTGGGAAGCACACCCAGGCCTAGGGTCAGTGAGGACCTAGTCAGGGAACCTATGGTGGGACTGGACATATTTAAATCAGCAGGTCCTGATGATCTCCACCCCAGAGTGCTGAGGGAACTAGCAGAGGTTACTGTGGGACCTCTGGCATAACTTTATGAGCACCCATGGTGCTCTGGTGATGTGTTGGAGGACTGGAAAAGGGCCAATGTGGTTCCCATTTTCAAAAAAGGGAGGAAGGAGGACCCAGGAAACCACAGGCCCATTAGTCTTACCTCAGTCCTGGGGAAGCTTTTTGAGAAAATCATCCTGGTGCATGTCCACAAGGGGCCAGCAGGGGAGACTATGCTTAGGGACGACCAACATGGGTTCATTAGAGGCAGGTCCTGTCAGACCAACCTGGTGGCCTTTTATGACCAGGTCACCAAATACCTGGATGCAGGTGTCATGGTGGTTATAGTTTTCTGGACTTTAGGAAGACCTTCAACACGTCTCTCACCCCATTCTCATTAAAAAAAACTAGGAGAAAACTATTGTGTTGATGCCTACACAGTCAGATGGGTCACTAACTGCCTGGAGGGCTGCACCCAGAGAGTGGTGGTGGATGGGTTATTTTCAGCCTGGAGGGATGTGGGCAGTGGGGTTCCACACGGCTCTGTCCTCAGGCCTGCACTGTTCAACTTCTTCATCAGCAACTTGGATGAGGGGGTAAAAAGCACCCTGTTCAAATTCGCTGAAGACACTAAGATGTGGGGAGAAGTGGGCATGCTAGAAGGAAGGAATAGACTGCAATCAGATCTGGGCAGGCTACAGGGATGGGCGGATGAGAACAGGATGGGTTTGAACACTGACAAATGCAAGGTACTGCACCTGGGGAGGAAGACCCAACAGCAGACCTACAGGCTGGTGAACTCCCTTCTCATCAGTGCAAAGGCAGAGAAGGATCTAGGAATCATTATTGATGCCAATATGCACATGGGAAGGCCAACCACACCTTGTCATGCATCCACAGATGCATCTCAAGCAGGTCCAAGGAGGTGATCTTCCCCCTCTATGTGACACTGGTTAGACCGCGGCTGGAGTACTGCATCTAGTTCTGGGTGCCACACTTCAGGAGGGATGTGGACAGCATGGAGAGGGTCCAGAGAAGGGCCACCCGCATGATCAGAGGTCAGCAGGGAAGGCCCTACAAGGAGAGGCTAAGGGACCTGAACCTGTTCAGCCTCCACAAGAGAAGACTGAGGGAAGATCTAGTGATCATTTACAAACTAGTCAGGGGGGACCAGCAGGCATTGGGAGAGTCCCTGTTTCCCTGAGCACTCCCAGGAGTGACAAGAAATAATGGTCACAAGCTAGCAGAGGGTAGATTCAGGCTAGATATCAGGAGGTGCTACTTCAATGTCAGGGCGACTAGGATCTGGAACCACGTTCCAGGAGAAGTGGTGCCGGCTTCTACCCTGGGGATCTTTAAAAGGAGGCTGGATGAACACCTTGCCCGGGTCATTTGGCCTCAGCATTCTTTCCTGCCATGGTAGGGGGTCAGACTTGATGATCTGCTCAGGTTCCTTCTGACCCTACCAACTGTGAAACTATGTTTCCAGTCTACCACAGCAATTCTGCAAGTTTTAGTGCAGTAGTTCTCAACTTTTTTAAAGATGCAAGACACCCTTTGACAGACCCATGGTAGACCCTCAGAAAATGTCAGGTCTTTGTTTTTACTTTTAGCTTTCAGTTCTTCTGCCGGAAAGAACTTAAACCATGTCTACACAAGATGCTTACTACACAGTAGCCTAATAACCATAGGGGGCGGAACAGTGCGGGGGTGGGGCTAATGGGGCTTAGCCCTCCTGAATGCGGGGCAGTGGTAGGGCCACAAGGCAGCCCAGCCATGGGCTTCCAGTGGCTGCGGCAGGAGTGGGAAGGGGTGCGCATGCAGCAGTGAAACTGGGGCTGGGGCTGGGGCTGGGGCTGGAGCAGGCACTACACAGCTGGGGCAGGGCATGGGACAGAACCACAAGTGGCTCTTCCCGGGGGCGCAGCTCCCACTGCTGCCCACAGCCTGGGAGGCATGGTGATATGTACCCCCAGCTCTGCATGGGGCGGGGCAGACTGCCACTGCAAGCTGGGGCCAGGGCACTTCTGGGCTCTTCCTGGTGGGCAGGTGGCAGTGGCACTGGGAAGGGAACTATGGGAGGAGGGGTGTGTAGCCACCCCAAAATTTGCTGTAGCCCCCCAATCCCCTCCCAGCTCTGCTGCCACCCGCCCTGAGTACAGCATGGCCCAGTCCCCCTGCCAAGAAGAGACCAGCACAGCCCCGGCCCCAGCCCACAGCAACAGCCCACCTCCAGCACACACTCTTCATGCCCTCCCAAGGTGCAACCCCTACCCCAATAATTTTTTCTCCCTCCTGTAACTACAGTGCATTAATGAATGTGTGGATGTGCCCAATAGGTCAGAATGCTTTTAACACTATGCATTTCTGCTTGAAATCTCTGGGTTTACCTTATAAGCAGCATCCTTGTTGAGAATCACTCTTCTAGTGTGACTTATTCATAAAAATACTTAATTATGTACTTCAGTGTGACCTAGCCATATGCTAAAAGCCAAGTATGCACTTAAGTGTTTTGACAAATGAGATGTAATAAGTATTATGCTCAACCAGTCAAGTAACAGAAACAATACTACAGGATGACAGCTGACCAACCATAATCAACTTGATTTTTTGAATGCCAGTTACCATAGAGAGCAATCTGTTTTCAATTATGTCATAGTGTTAAAAAATCATTTGCTAAATATAAACATACATCTGAAGGTGATTGTGATTTGTTCATGCATTACTTGAACCAAATATAAGGTTCTGGCAAGAATACTTCATACTTACATTATTATTATCAAGTATTTATTCAGCTCTACCAAGCCCTTCCACTTTCCCAACTCAATTATATCCAAAGGCTGTTTTAATTTATTTTAGGATTATTTAAGGTGGAAATGGAAACTAGAATCAGCATGCTTGTTTAAGAAGGTTCAAAATCAGTCTCCAATAGTTGCAATTAGCCCCGAAATACCTTCAGTGGTATTGGTTCTCTGTCAAATACTAAAAATACAAACTTTTAACATGGAGCTAGTGTCTCCAATATTTCTATTAAAATTAATAGCAAATTGTTGCTGTTATGTTTCCTGAATTACTACGGAAGTAGCTGAAACTGTCTTTACAGACCATGTAAGTTTTGTATCCCTTCCAGGAGATTCTCAGATTTTCATGATGTTTTTCTAAGTGTTATGTACAGCCTCTTGAGACTGAGAACTTAACATCATTACAAACTTCCACTGCCTTAATTAACCAAAATAATTATTTTACAAAATAAATCTTTCCAAGGGGCTCAGCAACAGTTACTGACTTTGAAATGCTGGCTGTCTTGAAGGCAAGGAATGAGCTGTTGCTAGAAGCTAATTCAAGTAGCATCTTCCCATAAACCAGCAGGTTCCAATCTAGGGCTTATTGCTACTGGCACATCTTTTCTTTCAAGAGGTCATGTTTCTTGATCAGCATGATGACAAAATACTAAATACCAAATGCAGTCAGATATTTTTAAAGGAGAACAGGTACTTGTACATCAGTCAAAAATGACATAAGGAAATCCCTGTGGTTGCATACAGACATTTCGGAGCTTGGGGGGGAGGTTAGATAGCATTTAAAAATAGCTACCCTATCTAAGGTAAGTTGGGATGAGAAAGCTAGCAGGGCTGGAGGGTGGTTTGTGGGGAGGATGGCGGGGTGGAGTCTGCAGGGGGAATCAGTGGGGTTGGTGGGGTGGGGGGGTTGCAGGGTCCACAAGGAGACTTTGAGGGGGATGGGGGAGCTCTCTCCCCCAGCCCTTGGGTACCAGAGTTATTTTTAGCTCCCCAATGTCTGCCCCTCCAGACAAACAACCCCCGCCCACCAGGGGACCGTTCCCTCCCACTCTGACCTACTTCCTTGTCTCCTGGCATCAGCAAATGCTAATAAAACTGGCACTGGGATCAGCTTCCAGGATGGGGAGTCTGGGTGGAGGGGATGGAGGGGGAGAGGTCTGGCTGGTCTGTGGGAGTGGTTGTCCATCTAGAGGTGGGGGGGAAGGGCTGGGGTGCTAAAAATAGCCTGCTGCCAGAGAGGGGTTAGGAAAAATGCAGCCCCGGGGCTAGGACCAACAGCTGGGCTTTCCCAGCCCTCAGGCTGTGCTTAGATCACTTAGATCAGTCTTGCTAGATGCAAGCTAAGTTTGATTACCTCAAAGGTACATTTAACTTAGAACAGGTTGGCTATTTTTACAGGGATCTAACCTGTCCTGAACTTCTGTACAGTTTTCACATGGATCCAACTAACTAGTGTAAGGTCCACACCTAGACAAACTAAGTTAGATCAGGTAGCATTTTTTTAATGCAATCTAACCTTTCCCTGACTTCCCTGAATGTCTATACAGAATATGTAGCTGACATCCACACTGCAGTATTGTGTAGCGTTAGCAGCATAACAGTGCAGCAGGCAGCCAAGGTGGCTGCCACACACTGGCTGCATCGACATGATACACTGACTGCATATCAGGGAGGAATGGGGGGCATGTGCCCTTGGATCTGCATGGGGTGAGGGTGGATGGGCACTGGGGGCTGAGGCTGGGGGCAGTGCTGGGCTCTTCCCAGCAGGGGGCTGGACCAGGATTCATTCAGGGTGGGCAGTGGCAGTGCTGGGAAGGAGACTATGGGGGGGACTGCAGCCACCCCAAAATTTACCATATCCCCCTCCTAGTGCTGCCGCTGCCCACCCTGAGTACAGTCCTGGCCCAACCCCGCCACCAGGAAGAGCCTAGCACTGCTTCAGCCTCAGCCCACAGCGGCAGCCCACCTTCGCCCTGTGCACAGATCTGGGGGCATGCCCCCCATGTTTTCCTGGGGTGTGTGCAGCAGTGGGAGATGTGCCCCTGGACAAGCCACTCATGCCTCATCCCCTGGATGTGCCCCTGGACAAGCCACACCCTGCCCCATCCTGCCCCACCCTGGCTATGCAGCACCTGTCCCTGCCCCAGCCCCAGCCCTACCACGTTCCTCACCATGGGAACCTCGATCTGTACTCCCCACGCCCCTTGCCCCACAACAGACTTACCAGCCAGACACCGTTCTTTAAGCTTCCTGGCTGCGTATCAGCAATCAGATCAGTATCAGCTGGTATGAATCGTTAAAAATCAACCATCGATATCACCCCAAAAAATCTCTATCAGTGCACCCCTATTAATTAGCTGTATTATAGTATTGCTTACAGGTCTCAGCCAAGAGTGGGTCCCTCTCATGCCATGTACTGTATAAACACAGGAAAGCCAGTGTCCCAACAATTAACACTCTAGGTAAACAGGACAGACAAGAATAGTCAGTGAGATGACTTGGATTGTCCTAGTTCACAGAGGAGTTTAACAGCAGAGCTGGCAAGAAAACCTACATCTTATTTTGCTATTAATATAGAGAAAGCATGTGAAGGTGACCTATACAAGTAGAACCCTTTGATTTTAGCAGTGCTCCATCCAGGCAGATTTGTGCATGAGGGTCCCAGTGAAATCAAAGTGGCTCTACGGTTGCTGTTCACCTTGAAAGACAAGGGACTAGAGGCTTGATGCTGGAATCTACGAAGTGTCCTCAGCTCCTAACATGTCACTTCAACGTGACATGGCAGAGCATTGTTCTGAAAAGTTTTTTCTTAATGCAATTGGTAGTGATGTGACAGAAGACTTATGAAGAGGAGTAGAAAAAACATATTACTGATTAGTTGTAAGACAAAACACTCAGAATATTGTCATAACACTAATGTTGTTCCTTCATCTCTGTAGATTATATTGCATTGGAGACATTAATTTGTATCAGAGTAGCCAGAGGTAGTCAGTTTTTATTAAAAATGTTGATGCTGCATAATTGTTTTGAATCAAGATTTTTCTTGATATAGGATAACCCCGCAGCATGAGAAAATGGTATAATCAAAAAGGCTGAATGAAAAAATATAAGGAGAAAGGGATAGCACTAAGAAGAGTCTTAAATAAAGTTTAAATGCTTATGAAGAGAACTAAGAGAGTACTTGACTACAGTCCCTAAGTTGCCATTTGGGTCTATCACAAGTGTTTGTTTTTAGTGGTTATCATTTATTTAGAGTGTTTTATATATGCCATTGGAAGATGTTTAATTAAAAATCTGCCTTTCACTTTTGCTGGTCTTGACGATAGTCTTTTTTTGCAATTGTTTTAACCCAAGAAACACTCATGTACATACATATATTAAAGACCTTTTGAGTAAAGGTAAAAATATATTAAGAAATTAGAGGGTTTAATAAGGTGAGGGAATTCAGTGGCCAGCCTATAGGTAGTGTTTTGTAAAACATTTCTCTGTTTGTAACTCAGTTTGGGGAACAGGTCATTACTGTCAGACAAATCGCAATACTTTCCCTTGTGTATTTTTCTGCAATAAATTTTTATGATATTGTATATTTATGATATGTCCTTTCATTTAATTAAATTAGCTTCTCATGCTGCAGAACAATGACAATTGATGTAAAAATTATGGGCCATCTCTGTTATAAATGGAAAAATATGTTTTTGTGTATGTCATTAAACTTCTAATACTCTGTAAATAATAAATGTCTCCAGAATACTTTTTACATTTTTCTTAAACCCCTCCCCAAAACCCCCCAAAACACCTTTTTTAATGTTCTCATGTTTTTATTCAGGTGGATAAAATCTGCATTAAGAGAAATAAATACAGATAAATTTAATGTAATAGATGACGTGTGTGGTTTTTTTGTTAATAGAAATAATAGTAATATTTTTTTCAAGTTTTCAAGGGCAATGGAAGATAAGCAATGGCTTATACATGAAAGCAAGCATTACAAAAATGGAATATGAAGGTATGTCTACTGTTAGGAACAAAACTCAATTAAGAAAATATATATAAAAAGTAGAAGAAATAATGAAGTCAATCTGTCTCCAGGCAACAATGACAATAGCATTCAATGCAAATAGATATTTTCAGTATAAGACAAACTTGGACAAAGGTTAAACTATTGATCAAAATGTTTTACAAGATGTTCCTCACAGTAGTAGATGTTTAGAGACAGAGTTAATCAGTTGAGAATCCAAAAAAATTCTTCTATTTTACTATATAATTGTCATCTATAAATTTTAATATTGTTGCTGCAACATGTCTTACAAATTTAGACATTATAGTAAATTTAGAGATTATGTTCCTAGATTATCATGAATTATAATTCTCTGATTAAATCAAATCAAATAATTAGATTACTTTTATTAAACTATTGACGTACTGCCCACCATTAAGATCCTTCAGCAACTTGAATGAATACATTAAATGGACAGGAAACTAAATCACACTGACGTTCAGATACAATATGGGTAAAATGCCTAAGTCACTTCTGAAAATGTGATTTGGCTCATAACATACTTTAGCTCTTTTAAACCTTTTATCCGTATCATGAATTAGTCAACAGTGAACAAACAATAAAAGTGAGACTCACCAAATGTTCTTTATCAATAATGTAATTAATTATTGTCACTTGTAACTTAGTTCTATTTATTTATGATAATACTAATTAATATGCAAGTAAAAGTGGGTTTTTTTCTTTTTTCAAATGCTGCCAAGTGGATAGAAGAAATCAATATTTTATGCACATTATAAACCATATGGTTTAGTGAAATATTGAAGTATTAATACACCTCATTATAGTTGACACAATGTGGACTTGTATTTTAGTAGAATGCTGATTTGTAAAATGCTCAGTACTGGTTACAAAATTGTGAAACTGCATGTATAATTTCAGTGTGAGAGAAATGCCATCAAAAAAATGACTTCCTAGAAAACTTTATAACAAATATGGAAAATATGTAAATCTTTAGCCCCATTAAGCTGAAATTACCAACAATTTAACTTGATTGTAAAAAAGAAATAAAAATAACTTTAAAAATAGAGGAAAAACAAAAGAAAAATTGTTCCAGGAATACTGAATTAGAGATCTGTGACAGGTCACCACATTTCTACTTCAGCTTCAAAACATTTAACAGTTGTTTCAGTTCAGATTTTTGTTCATGAAGGACTGCATACTGAAATGTAAATGCGGAACAGAAAATGCATGATTAAATTTGTGCAGATGTATTAATAGGATTGTTTTATATCTGCATTGTATCTTTATAAAATCATTGAATATTCAAGGTAGAAAAGATACCAACATTAATCTTGTCCGAACCCTGCACAGGTGCAGGTTAGGCTATTCCTAACCATCCCAAATAGATACCTTCCTAGCCTCTATTTTTGTAAATCTTAAATGTAAGAGTTTCAACAACTGCATTAGTCAGTGTGTTCCATTGTGCACAGGTGTTTCCTAGGGACAAGCAGCAGCAGCACATATTGTGCCACTAGTGTTTGTCCCTGGGGAAATGCACATTCCTGCTCATGGGGACATGCTCCCAGGAAACTGAGAGATGTCCTGTGTCAAAATCCTTCCTATCATAATTGTATATTACTCCAATCTTGTTATCGGTTATTGTAGTCTTTATTCTTCCCTTTCTCTGCAAATATTTAACTTTGCTAATTGTCTGGTTGCAGTAAAGACCTAAAACAAAGGAGGGTTTGTTTTCAGTGTGTGTGTATGTTTGCTTTTTTTTCCTATTAACATCTAACCTTCTTCATTGAGCAGTGGACTGACAGTTTCAGATCTGTCCTTCCATCTGATGTTTTTACAGAACAGTTTCTTGTCTGTAATAGATCTTGCCAGTTGTTAACTTGTACTGTGCCTTTGCCTTCCTGATTTTTGTTCATGTTCATGCTGTTCATTATGGTTCTTTAGTGATTGGCTTTTCCTTCCATAGCTTGTATATCTCTCTTGATTTTGTGTGTGTGTGTGTGTGTGTGTGTGTGTGTGTGTGTGTATGTTTTCACCCCCCGCCGCCCCGTAGTTTAAAAACAACTTGTTTATGCACATTGGTCTTCTATCTCTTCTCTGCATTAGAATAGCATGATATTGTGTCTCCAATATGATGTCCTTTAGAAATTACTAGTCCCCTTGAACTCCTTTTTCTTTTCCTTTTTTATAATTTTTCCATCAACTCCTACCTCGTTTCTCTGAATTGATTGAAATCTGCCTTTAGAAGTCTAGGTTCTTGTTTTTTATTATTCTCAGGCCTTCTTTTAATTAAAAGAACAAATTCTATCATACCATATCAATTTCTCCAGAATTCCTGTCCATCTTCATGTTTTTAATCTGTTCATCCTTGTTGGTCAAAACCTAATAAATGGTTCTGACCATCTTGTTTCCTTAGCATTTTGAAATAGAAAATTGTTCTATAAACTTGTTAAGAACTTGACAGACACTTCTATATTTTACTGTATTTTTCTTCTGACAGATATCAGGGAAATTTGTAAATCTTTCATTATTAGCTCAAATATTTTTAGCTATTCTGGTATACCTGGTAACCGAATACCAAACACACTAATATTGAGTTACCATATCTAAGTGGAGCTGATCCAAATGAGTTTTTAGTAGTTCTGCAGGACTGTGACCTGTAGCAGTGCATGGAGTTATATGCTGTTGTAGTAAGGTATTAGCTAGTCACTGGTTCTAATCACCATCAACAATTCACTTCAATACATCTTTAGTAGTTCAGACCATCTGCTCTGCAATTTAATGATAGGTGGAAAAGTGAGGAAGTAGTGTGAACATAACCATAACCTTGAACTTAAAGTGAATTGAGCAATACTGTTCGACACACTGATATCTGGAAGACCATGAGTTGTGAACAGTTTTCATAATACTCGGATTACAGTGCATGAAGTCATTGACACAACAGAAACAACTTCCAACCACTATGAGACAATAGAGAATATCTGGCCATGGAAAGGGGCAGCAAAATTTACATGCAAACAAGACCTTGGTGTCCTGGTCACTTCCCATGGATGGATTGGAGCCTTAGCTGATGCACAGTGTGTAGCTTGGCATAGTTCACACCTCTTTACTGTTTGCTCAATGTCAGCATCTATCTTTGGCCACCAGATGCAACTTCTGGCAAATGCTTTCATACAAATAATCCCTGGATGACCTGCATGGAGAACATTAAGAACTCGTGTTCAACCTGCACTGGGAATAATCACTTGGTTATCCAATAGGAGGCATCCCTTAAGGGCAGAAAGTTTATGTTAATGTATAATAAATGGCTTAAATTCATTTTCAACCTTTGCTGAAGGCCACCCCTTCCATACCCAGTCTAGTGCTCAGGCTAACACTGGATCTTCAGCAGCCATGCAAGCCATGTTATCTGCCTGGAGAGGAGGATTAGAAGAGGATTTTAGCATCAGAACTTCAGAACAAAAACAGTAAATTCAGAACAGGATAATGGTAAATGATTTGGCATTTGTTATTGACTTCCAAGAGTAGTGTTGAAATCCACAGTCATGGACCAACAAAGCATACGTGATAAAATGATTTGAGGTATCCATCCGCTCTTGGTGAATAACTCTAGTTAGGGTTTATGATCGGTCACAATTGTGAATTTGCAGTGATATATGTAGTCATGGAATTTCCTAAACCAGTAACAACTGTAACAGTTTCCCTGTCATTTTGGGTATAATTCCTCTCAGTCTTATTCATAGTTCAGGAATAAAAGGCAATGGAAGCTTTGTGTCCATCATTTTGCAAGTGACTAAGCCCCCACTCCATATGATGAAGCACCACAAGTAAGCAGAAGTGGTTTCTCCATGTCATAATGGAATAGCACACTGTCAGAAGACAACAACAATCACTTCACATCACTGAAAGCTTTGTTGTGCAGTTTACTCCATTTCTCAGTGGCTTCTTTATTGAATAGATGATATAAAGTCTTGGCAACTGTAGCCTTGTCTTTTAGGAAAGAATGGTAGAAATTAAGCAGACCCAGAACACTTGCAGTTCCTGCTTATTCTTAGGTGTTAGAGCCTTATGAATAGCTTCTATCTTTGCTTTTGTTGGATAAATTCCAGTGGAATCAACTCAGAACCCTGGGAACTCCAAACTCAACCCTCTAAAAGCACATTTACCTTGCTTGTGTTTCAGACCAGCATTGGAGATGCAGAACTTCTAGCAGTTGGACAACTAAATCTGGCATGGACCCTGTTCTGATTGGGACATCATCAAAACATGGAACAAGGCTCAAGGGTGATCTGATGGCCACCTATAAGTTTATCGGGGTGACCACCAGGATCTGGGGGAACGTTTGTTCACCAGAGCGCCCCAAGGGATGACTAGGTCGAACGGTCATAAACTCCTGCAAGACTGTTTCAGACTGGACATAAGGAAGAATTTCTTTACTGTCCAAGCCCCCAAGGTCTGGAACAGTCTGCCATCGGAGGTGGTTCAAGCACCCACATTGAACACCTTCAAGAGTAAATTGGATGCTTATCTTGCTGGGATCCTATGACCCCAGCTGACTTCCTGCCCTTTGGGCAGGGGGCTGGACTCAATGATCTCCCGAGGTCCCTTCCAGCCCTGATGTCTATGAAATCTATGAAATCTATGAAACAACTCCCTTAAGACCTGCAAGTAAGCCATGACCTTCTGGATCACTCCTGGTACACTGCTTACTTCAAACTGTAGGCACATGTCTCAGCAGGTGCCCAGGCTTCATCCTCATTGCCAATATAGTGCATCTATGGGGCTCTTGCCCTGAAGAGATCACACAGGGAAGAACAAGGGAACCATCTTTATTAACAACAACTATCTATCATTTACACTAAGCAGAAGAGCAAACAGCAACACAAGATAATGAAGTCTAGGCAGCACCCTCTGCTAATGAAGTACAGAACATATAGGTCAGGTCACCTTTACCGGTATAAGTGAACTGAAACCAGTCTATACCTGTAACAGAAGAGAAGTTTGGCATGCTGGTTTAAAAATTGTGAAATATGGTCTAAGAATTGGTCTTATGGTCTACATATTTTATCCCCCACCCAAGGGTGAATTGCTAGCAATCTAAACTGTGCTGCTGGTTTTCTATAACTTGGATCAATTCCACCTTGAACTTTTTGAACATCTGTACCTACCCATATACAGATACTGAATACACAAAAAAATCCTCTTGTTTTAATTGCACTTGCCTCCAAAACAGAGATGCTCTAACTGCATGCAAACAGTCTCTTCTTTTATGACCAACATTAGTGCCAAGTTTTTTAGAAGAGAGTAAATCTGTCCCAAGAATTAACAGGTCCAGACCTGCAGGGAGCAAACCAGGAAAGCCAAGGCTGCAACAGAACTCCAACTAGCTACAAGTATCAAGGACAATAAAACATCCTTTATTAGATATGTGGGAAGCTGGAGGAAAAGCAAGGGCAACGTTGGACCCCTGCTAAACCAGATGGGACAACTGACAACCAATGCCCAGGAAAAAGCCAACTTGCTAAATGGGTACTTTGCATCAATTTTTCACCAGTCCCAAGGGGCGCCCCTGCCTATTACAGGACAGGAATGCCTGGGTGAGGGTGATTCCTTACCCTCCATTAATGCTGACCTTGTGAAGGCTGGACACCTTCAAGTCAGCCAGTCCTGACAGTTTACACCCCAGGGTACTCAAAGAGCTGGCTAGCATCATAGCTCAGCCACTGGCATGGATCTTTGAGAACTCGTGGCACTCTGGTGTAGTGCCTGAAGACTGGAAGAAGGCAAACGTGGTGCCTGTCTTCAAGAAGAGGAGGAAAGTGGATCTAGCATACTACAGGCCCATCAGCCTGACCTCTATTCTGGTGAAGGTCTTAGAAAAGATTATCAGAGAGTCCATTCTTAACAGACTGGCCAATGGTAGCATCCTGAGGGATAGCCAGCATGGGTTTGTTGTGGGTAGGTCTTGCTTGACCGATCTTATTTCCTCTTACAACCAAGTGACCTATCACCTGGACAAAGAAGAAGAGATTGATGTCATATATCTTGACTAAAAAAGCCTTCTATCTGGTATCACATGATCACCTCTTGGCAAAACTGGCCAACTGCAGCCTTGGCTTCTCCATGATCTGCTGGCTGGGGAATTGGCTCTGTGGTCGGACCCAAAGGGTAGTGGTTGACAGAAGTCAATCGTCATGTGCCCTGTGACCAGTGGGGTTTCTCAAGGATCTGTCCTTGGGCCAACAGTATTCAACATCTTCATTAATGATGTGGACATTGGTATCAGAAATGGACTGGCCAAATTTGCTGACTACACCAAACTCTGGGGTAAAGTGTCCACACCTGAGGACAGGATGGAGATCCAGGCTGACCTTGACAGGCTCAGAAAATGGGTGGACAAAAACCTGATGGTATTCAACACTGAAAAATGCAAGGTACTCCACCCTGGGAAGAAAAACCTGGAGCATGCTTAAAGGACTTGGGGATCACGATTGACCACAAAATGAACATGAGCCTTCAATCTGATGCTGCGGCTAGTAAAGCGACCAAAACGCTGGCTTGCATCCATAGATGCTTCTCGAGCAAATCCTGGGATGTCATTCTCCCCTTGTACTCGGCCTTGGTGACTCCGCAGCTGGAGTACTGCGTCCAGTTTTGGGCTCCACAATTCAAAAAGGATGTGGAGAAGCTTGAGAAGGTGCAGAGGAGAGCCATGCGCATGATCAGAGGTCAGGAAAACAGACCTTATGATGAGAGACTGACAGCTATGGGATTCTTCAGCCTGGAAAAGCGCAGGCTCAGGGGTGATCTGGTGGCTGTCTATAAGTTATCAGGGGTGATCACCAGGATCTGGGAGAATGTGTGTTCATCAGAGTGCCCCAGGGGATGATGAGGTTGAACAGTCACAAACTCCTCCATGACCGTTTCAGGCTGGACTTAAGGAAGAACTTCTTTACAGTCCAAGCCCCCAAAGTCTGGAATAGACTGCTGCCAGAGATGGTTTGAGTACCTACTTTGAACACCTTCAAGAGACATTTGGCTGTTTATCTTGCTGGGATCCTATGACCCCTGCTGACTTCCTGCCCCTGGGGCAGGGTGCTGGGCTCAATGATCTTTTGAGGTCCTTCCAGCCCTAATGTCTATGAAATCTATAAAACTCTAATCAGAGAAAAGACAGAAAGCAAATGTTTGTTTCTGTAACAGTTCCCTGTCTGAGGATCAGTGCCTCTACAAAATTTGCATAACAACTAACAACACATCTTGTTCACCCAAAAATAAACAGTTGCTTCTAGGCAAAGGAAAAGAACATGGATGGCTATTATAGCTATGTCAGCTGGTGTCAACTGCTATAAAACTAGTATGGTTATCACTTAAAGTATAGTCTGACACTTTCTAGTTATCAATATTGTCCAGATACTCCTATTTTGATCCTTTAAGTGCTTCTTGTTACAGAAACTCAAAGGATCAAGCTTATGTAGAACCCTACTGGTCCATTCACATGAAACACAAAATCATAGACATGCAGGTTTGGAAGAGAGCTCAAGAATTTATCTCCCTGCTTTGATGCAATATTTTTGACAGTCAGATTGATTTAGGTGTGTAAATATGGAGTTAGGAAATTTTAACTTTTGAAAATCGTAGTGTATATATTTATACCAAAGACATGTATAAAATATCCCCATAGTAATAAATAGAGGTTAAATGCCTTCAGGATTTAAATTATAAAAAAGAAATGGATATCAATTCTGAGGGCTTCTCCTTGCCTTGTTACTTGTTAGTAATAATACGTCTCCCTGACTACACAGCCAAATACAGTTAGGTTCAATAATTTGTGCAAACAGCCAGGGTAAATCGTAATTCTGTTACTGGTCCTGCAATGTTAAAGTGATCTAGTAGCAGCAAATAAGCCCAGACCAAGGAGGACTCAAATTACAACATTAATAGCCATGACTAAAAATGAAGGATACATCTGTTCAGTCAGGGCTGTCCGACTGGTGGCCCACAAGCTGCATGAAGGGTTATCATGCACTCTGTGGGCTTCTGCCTGACTACTGCTCCTCCTCATTGCTGCTGCTGCTGAAGCAGCCACGGGACTCTGGGCTCCCACTCTTTCTTCTGGCTTCTGTCCTGCACCTATTTACTATTGTGTACTAGATCTTGAGCCACTTCTGAATCAAATTCAAAGTTTTGTACTATAACTCTTTTACTTGTTTATATTTGCTCAGGTGCCCACACTCGCATCCAACCATGACATGGTTTCTCTCCAAACTTTAAATTCTCCCAAGGTATAAAAGAACAGGTGTCACCACCCTGGAATGCCATCTTTTTCTGTCCAAACAATTGAGCCACCTTTTTCAAAATCTTCATGTTTATTGTAACCTAGGTTGGTCACTAAGCTCCACATTTCTCCGTAAGCCTCTCAGTTTTGCAACTAGTCATTTTGTTACTATGACTAATAGCCAAAGATAGCTGTTTGTATAGCGTTTTTACTTATCAACCTTTCTTTTCTTTAACTCATCTTTGCCCATCAATGCTGTTGTGCCTGTTTTGAATCTCTCCCTCTCCTCTTTAGCTGCTTTTAACACTATGGATCTGCTACTTAATCTCCTTGGCACATACCTTCTGGGCATGTTTATATGAGCCACCCACTGCATGGTTATTACTGTGTAGTCATTTAGTATTTGCAGAACCAAGTACTAAATGACTGTGCAGTAGAGCTGTGTGATGCTTTGATCACTGATTCCATTCAGGGGAGATTCGGCCTGATTCAGTGGCCAGATCTCCAAATCCGAATCAAATCAGAAGATGCTTTAATCACTCTGAATCAGATTGGATCACTCTGAATAGATTTGGAGAGATTCTGAAAGATTTGACGATTTGGACATAGACACAGCTTTAAATGTTTTTCTTTTACATACTTCAAGGTACTAGGCAGCTTGTAATGTTGAGATGCTGGGGCAGATGGAGCATCCCACAGAAGCGTGGGGGGTCCCCAGTGTGCTCGGCAGCAGACCCAAAAGTGGACCTGAAGCACTTCTGGTGCACTTCCAGGTCTGTCGGGGAGCGCATGGGGGGTCCCCTGGCTCTGAGACAGGTGCCTCCTGGGTCTGGGGTGGCACCCAGGGTCCCCCTGTGGCCAATTGCTGAGCTGGGTAGGGTGCAGGGGACACCCCACTCAGCAGCAGACCCAGTAGACTGGAAGTACTTCCGGTCCACTTCTGGGTTCACCACAGAGCATGCAGGCCCCCCACGCTCCTGTTGGACACTCCATCCACCCCACCATTGCAGTGTTCATGAACTGTGCCTGGTACCTTGAGGTATGTAGAAAAAACATTTAAAGCTGTGCCTATGGCTGAATCGCTGATTCAGATTCAGCCAAATCAAATCGGGGACAGTGATCTGAATCAACAAATTGAATCACTGTCCCCAATTCAGGCCGAGTCTGAATCAAATATGGCCCATTTCACACACCCCTACTATGCAGTAACTGGCAATACTGTGCAATAAGTGTCAGTAGGCAACCATGCTGGGATGCTTACTGCGCAGTAGCAACCCGGCACGGTTGCCTAGTGATGTTTACTGCATGGTAGTAATGAGCTGCTGCACAATAAGCATCTCATGTAGATGCGCCCTCTGTTTCTGAGTCTATACTTGAGTTGCTTTTTTCTTGTTTCATTGACTGATATTCTTTCTTTCATTTAGTTTCTCTGGTAGGTGTTTCCCAGAGTTCTGACTTGGGTCCCTTTCCTTTTTCCTGTTAACCTCACCTTTGTTGTCTCATTCCCAGTGATTTGCTTTCCAGGTACATCTCATTTTATGCTTCCTATACTCAGTTTTGTGTTTAATTTTCCTTCTACGTATACTAATTATAGCATACACACAGTATCTAAGCAAGATAGCCACAGTTTTGTTTCAGTTCACTTATTTTTATTTCCCTCCACCATGCAGTTTCTCTGGGAAACTCAGTTGTTAATACAAGTCTAACTTAGACCAAGGCATCAGTAAATTTAGTGTTGTTGACTTGCTCATTACTTCAGAGATGCACATTAGTGCTGCTTTCTGAAGGATGCATATGGTGCATCCATTGTTTTTATGTACTAATTATTTTTAGTAAAGTATCATCTGTAAACTATGGGGTGAACCCACAAAACACAGTTACTCAGAAGTAATTTACCCCATAGCAAATTTATTCTGAACTAAAGGAGCAGACATAAACAGCTCTCCTGAACTACCTACAGGAGATGATATTTTTAGTGCCAGGCCACTAGGTAGCAAAAGTGCCAGTTTTGCATTGAGGAAAATGACTCCTTTTGAATTAAATTGACTAAGAGAGTGGACACATAAGAGATTCCACATGGTAACTTTCCCACACTGTGATGATACTACATATTTTTCAAGATGCAACTTTACCCTGAATTCAAGGGATTTACAGTAGGATTTTTATAGTAGGATTGTGTATTTTGTGTTTACTGCTTATTCACTATAAAGTAAATTAAATATGTCTGCTTCCTTCATCACAGACAAGGATCTCATTGTCTTAGGCTCTTCATAAACTCAGAAATAGTGTTTATTCTTAAATGACATTTGAGGGATGGAGAAAATGGCTTACAGTGAGAGATTTACATAATTCAATCTGTTTTAGATTATCAAAAAGAAGATTGAGAGGTGATTTGGTTACAGTACATAAGTGGCACAGAGGACTAGTGCTGTATAATAAAAGACTCTAATCTACCAGAGATGAATGGAACAAGAACACAGGGCTAAAAGCCAGAAGCTGATAAATTCAAAGAAGAAGCAAGGAGTGATTTAAATATTAGGAAAAAAAATACAGAGAAGTGGTGGATTCTTCATCTCTTCATGTAGTCTAGTCAAGGCTGAATTCCCTTCTAGAAGTTTAAGTTTTAGCAAAAAATAGTTATTGGGCTAGTTAACTAGAATATCTTAGCCTGTGATATACAAGACACCTGACTAGATAATCCAATGTTTCCTTATTGAATCATAGAAAATTAGGGTTGGAAGAGACCTCAGGAGGTCATCTAGTCCAACCCCTGCTCCAAGCAGGACCATCCCCAACTAGAACATTACAGTTGAGGCTTTGTCCAGCTGGGCCTTAAAAACCTGCAAGGATGGAGATTCCACCACCTCTCTAGGTAACCCATTCCAGTGCTTCACCACCCTCCTAGTGAGAGCTTTTCCTAATATCCAACCTAAACCTCCCTTGCTGCAACTTGAATCTATTGCTCCTTCTTCTGTCATATGTTACCACTAAGAGCAGTCTAGCTTCATCCGCTTTAGAACCACCTTTTAGGTACTTAAAGGCTGCTGTCAAATCCCCGCTCAGTCTTCTCTTCTGCAGACTAAATAAGCCTAGCTCCCTTAACCCCTCCTCATAAGTCATGTGTCCCAGCCCCCAAAACATTTTCATTGCCCTCCACTAGATTCTGTTCACTATGTCCACATCCTTTTTGTAGTGGCATGGGGTGCTCAAAACTGGACACAGTACTCCAGATGTGGCCTCACCAATGCTGAGTAGAGGGGAATAATTACTTCCCTCAGTCTGCTGGCAATGCTCCTACTAATGCAACCCAGTATGCTGTTAGCCTTCTTGGCAACAAGGGCACACTGTTGACTCATATCCAGCTTGTTGTCCACTACAACCCCCAGGTTCTTATGGCCGTAACTTCAATGAAATTATAAAAGGAGACACTGAGATTAGATAAGGAAGGGAATTAAGACCCAGAACCAGTGGAGACAAGGAAAGTAAGCAGAAACATAGTAAGAGCAGAGTCAATGGTTAGGGAAAAACAGGCTGGATGAACTAGCATGTGATCATATCAAAGATTGCTTCCTATTGTTTATGCACCAAGCAAAGATACAAATAAGAAAATTCCAGAAGTATGTTTGGCTTGAAACTTGAATAATATTCTTCTAACATAGTTTGTGTATATATATATATAATACATTGTGTACATAATACATCTTATGTATGCATGCATATATGTGTGTGTACACATATATGTGTATGTATGTACCATCACATACCAGAAAGAAAAGAGATGCTATATTTTAAAAATCCAGTACTCTGTTTTATATGAAAACAGCAACAGAAACCAAGAACTTTTCCCCATTATCAACAGTTTCAGGAAAAACTCCAGCATTTTTTCTTGTAATGAACAGGTAGTGTTAGAATGGTGTTGTAGCTATGATAGTTAATTACATGAGAGACAAGGTATCTTTTATTGAACCAACTGCACAGTTGGAATAAAGTTAGATGTAGTTAGCAGTGTTAGTCTGGAGTCATGCAGAAGGCAGGGTAGATTTGCACCTTATAACCTAATCAGAGTAGAGATACCTACCTATCTACACACTTTCCTACCTACAGTTCCTGATGGTGACGTTTCCATTTCTGCTCCTTAAAAAGAAAGGTACATTTTATGGACATATTTCCCTCCCCTCCCATCCCTCCTAGGAGGTACAATGCACTAAAATTCCACTGAAAGAACCCAGCAAGCCCAAAAGATTCTTTCTTCTCAAGGTAGTACCCTGAAACCTCTGAAAATTTAGACTTTTTGATACCAAAGTACTGGATGCTCACAACTTCACTTGGAATCATTGGGTGAGCTACATGCTCAGCACCTCATCAGTGTGCAATGAAACTGTAGCTGGAGAACATTCCTATCTATATTATGCTTGTTATTTTATCTGGTCAGTGACAGAAGGAAAAGCAGCCATGTTCTCTTGTGAGAAAGAGCTTTCACAATGAAGAGAAAAACAGAAGGTGCTGCAAATTAGTATGGGCCCTATGTGGTTGCTATGTATGCATATACACTTACAGTCAAAACTTTAGTTTTAAAATCCCTCCAGAGCACAAAGTAGCAGGAACAGAAAATATAGTCATTCCCTTACCTATAAAATTCAACCCCAGCTGTAAAATGTGATTTTCATTATTGTTGTTGTTGGAAAAAATCTCATTTCAAGTAGAAACTCTGAAACATTTTTAATATGTTGTTGTGGCAGCAGCTGTACAAAAGGTATCCTGGGGTATGTTCCTTTGCAATGCCTGGTTGTTTTTCTCCCATTATACCAGCTTTGAATAGCAATAAAACAGAGCCTCATAGATCTTTGTCCACACTGTCACTATACCTTTTTTTTTTTCCTCATGGCAATCAGGGAAAATGTAATGATGGTTATCATGCTTCAGATAAAAAGAATATGCTTCACTTAGTGTAAAATTGGAGGGCACACAGAATGAAGCCCTCCCCTAAAAATAAATCACACAGCATCTGCCTTCTGTTTTCTAGCTGCATTAGTTTCAAACAGCGTTGAATTCAGAAAGTATGTGATGATGAATAATCTGTTGCAAATATTTGAGCTGTGATAGGTTTAATTTATTTAACAAAAATTGTGCTGTTTCTAAGACCATAAAAGATTATGATATCACTAGCTGTTACACCATAGTTTAAGGATCTTTTAGGGTTTCTATTTTAAAACACCATTTTCCCAAAGTTAATGTAGCACAGCCTTAATAAAGTTGTCTTGACCAGAAATTCAAGATGGAAGTTTTCTAAGATGTAGATGTAAAAACAAACCAATAAACCGCTTTTTAGAGGGCACCAGGCATTGATTGCTATAACTGTGGTTGCTAAAAAAAGCTTGTATTCTAACACAATTTTTTTTTCAGCAGCTGCCTAGAAAAGCAGCTCAGCTGTAGAGCTGCCCCAGCCCCACTGTGTGCCCATGGTGTGGCAGGACACGTCACGGCTGGGCTGTGCCTGGGCCAGGGGACTGAGGGATCTGCTGCAGGCCAGACAAAGACCTGTCGCGGATCAGATCTGGCCCATGGGCTGTATTTTGCCCACCCCTGGGTTAGATTAACCTGCAAAGATTGAATCAATTCAGGCTCAGGATTTTTGAATGTCTGTACTTAACCTAAATGAATGACCGCAGCCTCAATTTGTGAGCTGCCCCCTCAGGCCCACCCATGCGGCACCCCTGTGCATGCCCCTTCCCATGAGTTGACCCTCATAAAGATCCCTATCAGCCTTCCCCATAGAGACAACTTCAGTGAAAGGCACTGCGCCTGTGAGTGAGGGGTGCCCCTACTCTAGCAGGGCAAGAGCACCACAGCACTTTAGAGATGAAGGGGAGGGTGAGACGGGGATATAGGGAGGGAAGAAGAACCAGTGATGGGTGACGGGTTTTTAGCTGTTAGTGCCATAGTGATGCTTCTGTAGCAAATCAGGGGAGTGGGCATTGGGTTCCTGTGTTATTTCTGTTCTGCTTTACTGACAATAAAATAAATGCCTTGGTGAAATTAAAATGAATTATTGTCCATGTCTGTCTGCTGACCTGGCTACAGGTTTCTCCCTCATAGAACAGAGAGAGGCAGGACACAATTAAAAATGTATTGAGCAGCCTGTGTCCACACAACTGGGTGGGCACAGGACTCTCACACGCCAAGAAAGGCATAGATGACAGTGGTGATATCCTCCTCAGAAGCGGGAGACAGGGACATGGTACTGCTGAGACTGGCAGCCCTCCAGGCAGTGGCAGAGGTTGCGGGGCAGACCAGGCTTGCCCCCTCGCTGCCCTGTGCTGTCAAACCAGGAGTGCAGGTGTGCCCGGGGCACCAGCAGGCTCAGCAGGAGCAGGGGTGTCTTGGGCACCCCTCTACCTGCACAATCGGATCATCATGCAATGACCCAGTACACTTGGAGCACAGAAGTTCCTGTAAACTGATGGATCTGTCTCACTGTCTCGCACAGCTACTGCTCATAGTCCCTGAGGGTGTTCACGGTCCTTTCTGTGCCTGGATCAGCTGCTGCCTTCCTCAGTAGCTTGTGTGTTTTTAGCAGTGGTGTTGGAAACAGTGTTGAAAATCAAGAAATGCAGGAGTGAATTAAGGATACTCAGTGGTCTAAAAAGACACAGTCATTGAATCTTGTGGGTGGCCCAAAATTACCAAGAAGGGGTACCTGGCCATGGGTGATAGCAGGCCCCGAGTGGGTACAATCAAGTGCAAACCCGTTGCAAAAAAAAAAAATAAAAGCAGCTACAAACAAGTCCCCCTCCCCCTAACAGCCCACCTTAATCGCAGTTGTCAGTTCAGGTGACTATAAGGTTCCCCAGGGCTTCACATACCAGGTGTGGAGGTAGAGCTCCAAGGTATGTCGTCCTCCTTGGAAGCAACAGGTAACATGACTGAAACCCTGCTGCTATCTATTCCACCAGATCCCCCACGACTTGCAGGAATGGTGGGTGATGTTTCAGTAGGTGAGGATGCCCTGGAGGCCTCTGTTCCTGTTTGTTCACAGTGATCCATTAGCAGGTGGAGGTATCTGTAGTGGGCCACATCACACAGTGGGGTGCCCTGCAACTCTGCTCTGGAAACACCCCTGTAGAAGGCAACCCGCAGCATCTTTGCCTTGACCTGGATCTGGAGTGGTGTCCTGTTATGCTCTACCATTTTCCTTGCAACATCTAGGTGAATGTACCAGTTGGCTTGCGGGCTGTAGGTGAGCTGGCACATGACCTCCAGGTCCCCAAGCACCTGCACCAGGCTCTTTGTTTCACCAGTAGACTAATCTACTGCACAGTAAAGTTTCATCATCTACAAAGTGCAGCATTTACTGCACAGCAAATTAATCTACTGCATGGTTGGCTACTACCTCTAGATACAGGTAGTAAATTAACTGCACAGTAGCTACTGCACAGTAACGGACTGTAGACAGCTGACTGGGAGCACATAGTTCCTGGCCAGCCCAGGTGGCAGGAGGTAGGGGAACTGTCCTTTCGCCTAGCAGCTGCTTCCCAACCTCATTCCCTGATCCCTACATGCCGGGGACACAGCTGCCCCTGCAGCTGGCACATCTCTCCCATCTACATGCAGATTGAGACCGGTCTCAATTCCTGAGTGGCCGGGAAGGCAGCTGCCACTGCAGCTGGCACAGCTGTTCCCACCTGACGGAGATCAGGACCATCTGCTGTGCCCCCTGCCAGCTCTCAGGACTGGCACCCAGGGGAGAGTTGGATCAGGAGATCATGAGTCAGAGTTATTTTGACTTTGGAATCCCCAGTCTTGCGATGGTTTCACAACATTTGGCATTACTGCACACATGTAGACATGTGCCTGGGAACACAAATTTGGGCACACTAATTGCACATGTAAACACAAGGGGAAATTCCTCTGCTGGAGGGTTGAGTAATGACAATTAATTCATGTTTATATTGCAATAGAAGCAGCAACTGTTTTGCTAACTGCTATGCAAATGTATGATAAATAACAGTCCTTGCCCCAAAGAGTAAATAGCAGAGATGCACAGCATGTAGTCCAATAGATTAACATCACAGTGACCAACTCAGCAAGCCACGTCTGTGGAAACTCAACATTGCACATGCCCCTCTGTGACCCTTTATTGAAAAATGTACCTTGTAAATGGCCCCTGACAAAGTTTGAGTTGTTCACCCCAGTCCAAAAGTCAGGACATAACAGGTGCATTGGAAAAACATATGGGAACAGAGAATTAGAGGTAATTATCATCTGGGTGTTTAAGCTCTGGGTCTAATATAGCCTTTCCACTTTTGCCTCTCTTCATCCCTCTCTACCAGCTCTATCCTTATTTGAAAACAGAAGTCTACATGCATTTCAAATTCCCTTCATATTTACTCATTTGGAAGAAAACTACACTTATCAGGCAAGTTTTCCCACAGAGTAAGGACTAGTTTTTATGGACTGATATTTTCATTTGATTACTGTTTAGTGTTTGTGCAAGAATAAGCATGGGAGTACAGTTGACAGCTTGCAGAATATCACTGGGATTCTTTTGAACAACAGTATAGCAGCTGAGAATGATCTGTTAAAATATGTTGTTGTGTGTCAGCTTTAACAAAAATCTAACTGGATTTTCAGAGGCAAAAATAAAAGGCAAACAACAACAAACATAAAACAGAGAATCATAATATAAAAATCAGCCAGAGTCATCTTCAATTGACAGGTGCAGCCTGGGAATGACTGTGCTATTGAGGTCTCCTGCTTGCGGGTGCTTTTGATCTTTTCCAGCAAACAGGATGCTGCTGATGTTTAAAAAATAAAGGTCTTATCTTGAAAAATGTGTCCAAGATTTTAAGATAAAAGTACTGAAGTAAACATATTTCATCCAGAAATTCTTGTTTGATCATAATTAGGTCTTTTCTATTCTTCTGTTGGAGTAGGACTCAGAACTTTAAATATCAGTATTTCGTGTTCAGCAGTGGTCCTGCTTCAGTCAGATATGGATGAAACATTCTTTTAGAGGACTTTAGTTACTTTCTCCCAATAGAAAACTTTTAACACAATCTCTTTACTAGAAATGTTTTTTTTCTTTCAGAACCCCAATTATTTAATAATTTTAACTCTAACAGCAAAGAAGTAGTCCATAAAATATGGCTAAGTACAAACATTTAGGGGCATTAGGGGGAGGTTAAATCAATTCAAAATGGCTTCCTAATATCAGGTAACTCAGGACAGGGGGATTAGCAGGGGGGCTGGTAGTCTGCCAAGGGATGGGCGGAGGCATGACTCGTGGGTGGGGTGGGGTGGCAGACATGACCCACAAGGGGTGGGGGTGACTGGCATAACCCACGAGTTAGGGGGGAATGCAAGCACAACCTGAGGTTGGGGTGGGGTCCCCCCCAAGTTTGACCTAAATTGCACCTGGTTGACCAAAATTTAATAAGTTTGATACTGCATAAATTCAGATTTATCTTAAACTGGGTTCTGCAATTTTTAGACTAGTTTGTGTGCATGGAACTTCTGTACAGTTACAGGTTTAAATTGATTGCCAGTCACTGGCTGTAAGTGTAAGGTCAGCCCTGGGATGAGCTAAGTTTAAATTGTGACCATTTTGAAATGGATTAAACCTTCCCAAATGTCTGTACTTAGCTTAATAGTACAATTTGTTGTGTTGTGGCAAAATTTACAGTACATATCCTAAGGCAGAATTTTGTAATTCTCCTACTTTTTGGCTAAGCTTTGGGCTACAGTACCCTGTGAATGAATCTTTCTTACTCTGCAGGTCCAATTGAATTCATACACCTGAGGAAACTTCAGGAGTCTGGCCCACAATGAACTTAGTGATCAAACAGCTTTCTTAAAATAAAAAGGTTATTTTTGCAGTAGGAAGAAAGCACGGGAGAAAAAGAAGATTTTAAAATAACCAGACAACAATCAACATCTTATTAAAGACTTCCTAATTTTCAAGTGACCTATTCTGACCTAGTTGCTCCAGGTTGAATCCTGAAAAACAGCACCCTGCTTACTTATGAGAGGGGCCCTTTTTAAAACCTACTGTGATCGTTTTGTTCTGTGCTCTTGAGCTTTGACCCTGCCAGTCAGAAGTAGGAGACTGAGGCAGAACCCCCAAGCCAGCGGTTCTGACACTATCCCCTCACTGGTCTCTGGTACTTGGTGAGGGGTGGTTTGTCTTGAGTTGTCCTTTTACTACCTTTTTACCTTCCTACTCTCTGTTTTGCCTAGACAAGCTTTGAGTTAAACTAGTACAGTCATATAGAAAACATGTCAGTAACCAAGCCAACATGCAGTATTTATTAATACAAAGCAAGCAAGGATTGGGAAATCCATCACAGGCCTATATATATAATATTTCCTTGTAATTGTTACCCTAAGTGCTTTGGTCACTGCCACCATTTTGTCATGTAGTTTCATTTGTTCCCTCAATATACATTTGTACAAATACCAGCAATACTCACCTGTCAAATAGAAAAGCATTAGCTTACAATGTCAGCATTATTGTGTAGCAAGGAACAGATATTTTCCATCAGTGATTTCACCTAAAATAATATAATAACAGAGAGTCACCAACTGTTTTTATAGGAATATCCAAGACAGGAAATAAATAGGATCTCTTGAGGTATATTCCTGTCTGACACACACACACTTGAGCAGAAAACACTTTACCTTTTGGATGCAATATGCCAAATCTAGAAAGGAGACTTAATGCCCTGTTATCAAGTTTCCAAAAGTGAATGTATTTAGAAAAGTAAATACTAGGTATGAATTGTCTGTGTTTTCCTTTAGTGCTGCAAGAAAGACAAAAACAAAGACATGATAAAACAGAGTTAAGTCATAAAACATGGGCAGCTACTCCATTCTTAAATCCCACTGTAAAAATAAAAAAAAAAATACTGCAGTACTTTGAATCTTTATTTAGGTACCTAAATGAATGGCCTGATTTCAAAACACAGAGCACCTGCCATCATCAGTAAAAACTGTAGGTGCTCAGCACTTTTGCAAACCTACCCACATCTGAACTCATTAATCAGGCAAACCTTCACTGAAGTAGAGTTTCATTTGACTATAAAATATTCTTTATCTAGTGCTATTTTGAATGGTATTATGTAGCATCATGGTGGCAACAGCAATGATGGAAATATACATAAGGAACATTCAGGAAATGCAGCACCCAGTTAGGAAACTTTGAACAAACTAAGATCTTTGCCATATGGATAAACTACAGTTAAGGTCTATCATTAATTGGTATTCATTAATACCTAATACTTTTCTAAATACATTCACTTTTGGAAACTTGATAACTAGGCGTTGTCTCCTTTCTAGATTTGGCTTATTGTATCCAAAAGGTAAACTGTTAACTGTGGGCTTAATTGTGAGACTGTCAGGTAGGCAGGAAACTGGCTGTGGGGGAGGACCCAGAGAGTTGTAGTGAACAGATATGTGTCATCTTGGTGAGAAGTTGCCAGTGGTGTCCCACTGGTGTTGGTACTTAGTCTAGTGCTATTTAACATCTTCATCAATGATTTGATGTGGGGATGAAGTGCTCACTGGCCAAGTTTGTGGATGATACCAAGTTATGGGGTAACATAGTCATTTGAAGATAGGCTGTAGATACAGATGGACCTAGACAGGGTTGCAAGTTGGCTGGACCAGAACCAAATGAAGTTCAACATAAAGAAATGTAAAGTGCTCCATCTGGGGACAAACAATCCCCTGCACACCTACAGGCTTGGCCATGCCAACCTGACCAGCACTACAAATGAAAAGGACCTTGGGATAATAATAGACCACAGCATGAACATGAGCTGGCAGTGCAACACTATAACCAGCAGGGCCAATACCCTGGCATGCATCAATTGATGTGTCTCCAGCAAAACCAAAGAGTGATTCTCCCACTCTACTCAGCATTGGTGAGACAGCAGCTGGAGTACTACATTCAGTTCTGGGCATCACATGTTAACAAGGATGTGGTAAAGCTTGAGAGAATCCAGAGAAGGGCCAGCTGTATGATTAGAGACTTACACAGCAAGCCATACAAAGAAGGGCTGAGGGATCTTTTTCAGCCTGAAAAAGAAGGCTAAGAAGGGACTTTGTAGCAGCTTACTGCTATATCAGAGGCGTACATCAAGGGCTCAGTGAACTACTGTTCACCAGGGCACCCTTGGGGAAAACTAGGAGCAGTGGTCACAAACTCCTGGAAGACCGTTTCAGGCTCAATATTAGGAAAAACTATTTCACAACTAGGGCATCAGACTGGAATAAGCTCCCTCCAGAGATGGTACAATCACCTACCCTGGAAATCTTCAAGAGGAGACTGGATGGGCACCTTGCTGGGATCACTTGACCCCAGTTGTCTTTCCTGCTTGGTGCAGGGGGGCTGGGTCCGAGGATCTTCTGAGGTCCCTTCCACCTCTACAATCAATTAATCTAAGGCCTGTTTCAGGGGTGTAGGTTGTAGCATACCATCTCAGCCTCTGGCTTCTTTACTATTCATTCCATCCACAAAGAGCAAACACCAATTGCAGAGACTTCATCAGCCTGACAAAGAGTTTTTAAACCTGAAAGTTTTCTAAAAAAATTTTTCCCAACTATTTAAGTTGGTCTAATAAAACATATCAGATTCACCCAAAGAACTATGTCTGCCTATGGTCTGCTTCTAAACTCAGGCTACAGATGGACCTTATACTTTTAGCACTAAAAGTGCCCTTGTATGACTACAAAAAGCAAGCAAGCATTCAGGCTGTTTGTAGGGCTACAAAGATGCTGAACTAGAAATACACTTTCAGGGGAGAACTTGGCAGTGCCACCTTTCCAAATTTCATCACCTGTACAGTTACACATACCAATACAGGGGTCCCTCGAACTTGCAGCATCCCACAGTCCTCTGCTCTCCATCCTCTCATCCAAGGGAGGACGAAGGGAAAGCTTTTAGGTCCCTGATAGTCTGCCCAGTGGCAAGCTATCAGGGAGCCTGCTGGGACTCTGTTGACCATACAGCTGTAGATCCTTCCTGGGGTCCACAAATCACTTGACAGAACCCAAGCAGGGTGGCACTTCACAGCCTGAATCCTCTCTCTTCCCCACCCCCCACATACTTCCAACCACTGCCTGAATAGTGCCTCCATTCTTTGCCTCCATTTTCCTAAGCAGGGACCAGAACAGTCACCCCCCCGCCACCCGCTGGGCCCTCCTCAGGTCCCAGGGGAGGCACACCTAGGCCAAGGGTTAGTGAGGAACTAGTTAGGGAGCTTCTGGAGGGACTGGATGTATTCCAGTCAGCTGGTCCAGATGATCTCCACCCTCCAGTACTAAGGGAATTGGCTGAGGTCATTGCAGGACCCCTGGCACAGCTTTACGAGCACTTGCGGTGCTCTGGTGTGGTGCCAGAGGACTGGAAGAGGGCCAACGTGGTTCCCATCTTCAAAAAGGAGAAGAAGGAGGACCCAGGAAGCTATAGGCCAGTTAGTCTTACCTCGATCCTGGGCAAGCTTTTTGAGAAAATTATTCTGGCGCATATCCATGACAGGCCAGCAGGGGAGATCATGCTTAGGGGCAACCAACACGTGTTCGTTAGAGGCAGGTCCTGTCAGACCAACCTGGTGGCCTTCTATGATCAGATCACCAAATCATTAGATGCAGGGGTAGCAGTGGACATAGTCTTCTTGGACTTTCGGAAGGCCTTCGACACTGTCTCTCACCCTGTTCTCATTAAGAAACTGGGGGACTGTGGTGTCAACACCCACACAGTCAATTGGGTCGCCAACTGGCTGGAGGTCCACACCCAGAGAGTGGTGGTGGATGGGTCATTTTCGACCTGGAGGGATGTGGGCAGTAGGGTTTTGCAGGGCTCAGTCCTCGGGCCCGCACTGTTCAACATCTTCATCAATTGACTTGGATGAGGGGGTAAAATTTGTTCAAATTTGCTGATGACACTAAGATGTGGGGGGATGTGGGCATGCTAGAAGGTAGGAATAGGCTGCAATCAGATCTAGACAGGTTACAAGGGTGGGTAGATGAGAATAGGATGGGATTCAACACCGACAAGTGCAAAGTGATCACCTGGGAAAGAACAACCGGCACCATACCTACAAGATGGGGAACTCCTTCTCGTCAGTACAGAGCCAGAAAAGGATCTTGGAGTCATCACTGACTCCAAGATGAACATGGGCCGGCAGCGTGGGGATGCAGTCAGGAAGCCCAACTGTACCTTGTCACGCATCCACAGATGCATATCAAGCAGGTCCAGGGAAGTGATCCCCCCGCTCTACGAGGCACTGGTCAGGCTGCAGCTGGAGTACTGCATCCAGTTCTGGACGCTGCACTTCAAGAGGGATGTGGACAACATGGAGAGGGTTCAGAGGAGGGCCACTCGCGTGATCAGGGGGCAGCAGAGCAGGGCCTTTGAGGAGAGGCTATGGGACCTGAACCTGTTCAGCCTCCAAAAGAGAAGGCTGAGGGGGGATCTAGTGGCCTGTTACAAACTAGTCAGGGGGGAACAGCAGGCACTGGGGAAGTCCCTGTTCCCCTGAGCACTGCCAGGAGTGACCAGGAATAACGGTCACAAGCTGGCAGAGGGTAGATTTAGGCTAGATATCAGGAGGCGCTACTTCATGGTCAGGGCGGCTAGGGTCTGGAACCAACTTCCAAGAGAAGTGGTGCTGGCTCCTACCCTGGGGGTCTTTAAGAGGAGGCTAGATGTATACTTCGCTGGGGTCGTTTGACCCCAGTACCCTTTCTTGCCATGGCAGGGGGATGGACTAGATGATCTACTCAGGTCCCTTCCGACCATAGAAACGATGAAACTATGAATAGTCTCAGATAGAGCTGCATCACTCTTCACGCAGCAACAGGAATTCCCTTTACCTTAATCCTATATCCTCCTCCTGCTGTCTGCTTACTCCCGTGGAAGGTGATAGAGGAAGGGTGGGGATTAGGGCATTCCTGTCACCATTGCAAGAGCAGGGGTGCTGGCAGCTGTACTATTGTGGTGGCAGAGGTGAAGACAGCAGTTCTTTACTGCCCCTGCCATCACTATAGGGTGGTGGTGGGGTGTCTGGAAATGCAGATCATGCACAGCTCACCACCTTTCTAAGCACAGAAGTGGACAGGCTGTCAACAGTTAGGCTACCTAGGGGCCAGGGAGAGCAAAAGAGCGGTTTATCAACCCCTTGCTGGAGAGCTGGCCTTAATAGCTCTCCAGCCAGTGGCTTGGAATATCTGTGCATTTTTGCAGTGCTACAAAGTGCCAAGCCATTTTGTAGCACTACAACTGAACAATGGTCAATATCTTTATACATAACCATGTGAAACAGAAGTGTTGCCATTGTCAATAAAATTGGGCAAAACTTACATGAAATCAAATTTGGCCTATGTGGTTTTCTTTATAAGTACAGCTTTATGTCCTTGATTTTTCACTGACAGACATTCACTGAGTGATAGTCATCAAATCTCCCCCCCCCCAGTTACTTTAAGATGGGAAACTATTTTTTGGTTTATAATCAGTAGCATCTCTGTGAGTTTTAATTTAATCATTCTTTGAGGTTTTATGATACGTAATTAATCATGATGAGACATATATCTGAGTTATTATTTGCCAAATAAATCTTATTACTATGGTCCTGCTGAAGAACCAGGTCAACTCTTTCTTAGTATTGTTATTACACTTTCAATTTTAGTACATTTTACTTTATTTGCACATGCCACTCTCTTTCCATTTCAATCTCTCCTTTCTCAGATTTGCACAATGGAACACTTTGTACTGGGTTGGAGTGTCTTTACTATACAGTTAATTAAGGATACTAAGCTTAGGGAACAAATAGTATTTGAAAGGCTTAATGCTATTTTTGATACCCTTTTACATACAATGAGAGGAAATAAATGAGGAAATGAATCTTGCTTTGCAGACCAACCAAACACAGAACAGAGATGGCTGCTGAACATGGGTGCATTCTTTTTAGATGGAGACCTTGGAGGATTGGCAATATTGTTTGTTAAAATAATTATATATTATCATAATAGTTAAATATGGTTCTGACAATATAATGGTTATTATATATTATTGTGTGATAAGACTGTAAGAGGCCTTATTACAATATGTGGACTCAGTGCTGCAAACACTCAGCTGAGATGCTTTCCTCAGGGGACTAATTCTGGGATGCTAAGGGAACTACCTATTTAGTCATTCAAGAATGAGGTCCTAAACATTTTTTTAAATCAGTCATAAAAAAAATGAAAAACACTGAAAGAAAGCGAAATGTATCTAGGCTATAAAGTGCAAGAGAGTGTTACATAAGAGTGTTGTTGGTGTTGTTACTGAATGTGGCATGGTTTTAAAACTCAGAGTGATAATAATCACCTTCAACAAAATAAATCTCTCTTACATGCAAGTTGGTTTGTAGCATCATTCTGACTTCTCATTCCTAGGCATATGGAACTCATTACATGTTTTTGCTCCTGAGGCCCTGATACAGCAAATATGCATGTTCTTCTACAACTTATCCTACAAGTGACCTCACCAAGTTCAGTGAGTCTACTCATGCACAAAACTACACAGAAGCATGAAAATTTGCAGAATTGGGACCAGATTTTATTTCCTGTGGGCTGTTTTTGAATATTGTAATTTCTGAGGCGGCAGGTTGCTGATATTTGGATCCAGTTTTACTTAAGCCCACTTACACAACTTTTTTGTTTGTGAGTCTAGAAACCTGTGGCGAGTGGAGATGAGCATCCAAAACGAACATTCAGTATACTGTTACTTTTTAAAGTTGATAAACAATGTTTGTTTGTTGTAAAAAGTATAAAGTGGTAAAGAGGAAAGAATTGTTGTGGGTGATATCTTTTATTGGACCGATTGTATCTGCTTTTTCTGTATCTGCTTTTTCCTTAGCACCCTGAGGAAGGGCACTTGGTACCCAAAAACCTGTTTATATCCCTCCCAACTATATCCTTAGTTTGTCCAATAAAGATATCATCCACAAAAAACTTTACTTCTCATATTTGTCCTGGACACATGACTACAATATCACAGTAACACTACCATAAAAAAGTAAACACATACATAAGTTTTTGCAAGATTGTGGCCTGCCAAACCCTTTATCAACATTTTTTTATACACTCATAACGTTGGAACAGGAATCTAGTGTTGAGTTTTTTTCCCTTTAGTCAAAGTAGTATTCTTCGGGTGCATCTACACATGCAATTAATGTGACCAATAAACTCTGGAGCACTTCAAGCCAGAGCGAACTGCTCTTGGGCACAGTGTCTACACATGCTCCCAGGACAGCAGCAATTTGAGCTGGGGTGAAGCAGGCCCCTCCCTGGCTGGCTGGGCTGACCCTGAGAGGGAGCAATTTATACCTGCTGTCACTGTCTATGTGTGTTTCAGCATAGTAAAGTACACTGCCATCGTACAGTATTGTCAGGGATAGTATTATCCTACAGCAGAGTTAATTAGTTTACTGTGCCAATACCGGCACACACGTATACTGTGGTGCTTTACTGTGGAACTAAGTAGTCAAATCCACAGTAAAGTGCATGCGTGCATGCACCATGTGTGATCTAAATATAAAATGCCCAGGATTTTGAACTATTAATGCTTATGACACTTTCCATTTTTAAATTCCTCCCCCACTTCCTCACAGCTCTATTGTCTAGTTCTCTGTTTTATCTTTATATTTGGTTGTAGTTGGATTAATTTTTAACGTAGTGGTAGTCTGATTATTTTTTAGCATACTCAAGGTTCCTTTTACTTGTAGTAATAAAAGACAAAATTGTGACTCCCTTTACTCCTATTATTCACTCATAACACGTAGTCTTGGCTTCAGTGGAACTGCACAAGCAAATATCTCATCACTGAGCGGATGGGGTTCAGTCCAATCCAGAAAGCTTTATAAAACTCCTTCTCCCCTACCTAAACGTGTGTGTGTGTGTGTGTGTGTGCGTGTGATAGAAGTCATGTAATTGGTAAAGGAGAAAGAGTTGACCTAGTTCTTCAGCAGGACCACAGTGATAAGATGTATTTTCACAGAAGCATTAGTACTTGTTCAGTTAAACAAGATTGCTAGTGATCTGTGCATGTGCGCCACTAAAAACGATGGACCTGGTGGGCTGGTCAGCTGCCCTAAGCCTCCATCTGCTAAGGACAAAATGAGGCAGGAAAAAGACACCCAAAGCAGGAAAAAAACAAAACATAAAAAGCCCAAACAACCACAGCCAAAGGAGTGTCACCTTGCTTTTTTTTCACAGCTGCAATTCATAAGGACCCTCATTTGCCCCAACCAGTAGAAACACATGTGAAGAGGACAGACAGGACTCAGGACCGCCAACCTAGACAGAGAGAGAGAGAGAGAGAGAGAGAGAAAGCGAGAGACCCGGGGGGGGTGGAGATGGTATGGTATGGTCTTCCTGGCATTTAAACGTTCCCAGTTCAGATTTCCAACTTCTTCCCCGCACGCACAAAGGCTGGAAGTGTAACGGGACCCTCCTGCCGGGTCTGTTACCCCGCGCGGGCAAGAATCAGGTGTCTGGGGCGCAAAACGACTTGGTGCCCGCCTGGCAAGCCATTTGCGGGCTGCAAAACAGTGCGGGGCGGTGCCTCTCACCTGCTTGCGGGATAGGCGGGAAGTCCCCTGTGGGGAGGGGAGGGGCTGCAATCCCTCAGCTCTAGCAACCCTCCCCCCCCCGACTCGGTCGGGTCCCGGGGTCTCCAACTGTGCCCCCCTTCCCCCCGCCGCCCGCGCGCGGCTGCCGCTTCCTGGTTGGGAGCGGGCGGCGGCCCCACCCTCCCGTGACACCCGCCCACGGCCGCGGGCGGGCGGACGCGCTGCAGCCGCGGGAGCAGGAAGCCGCGGCCCGGGCGCTGCTGCTGCTGCTCCTGCCGCTGCTACCTGGGCAGCGGCGGCGCCGGGAGCCCCCCGCGCGCAGCCCGGCCGTGGCGGGGCCGCGCCGCTGGATGCTGCAGGAGCCCGGCGGCCGCGGTACGGTGCTGTCTGTGTCTGTCTGTCCCGCCGTCGGGGCGGCCCCCCGCCGCGGCGTGTGCAAGCGTGTGTGCGTGCGTGCGTGTGGCAGCCCCAGCCCCAGTCCCGCGCCTGCACGCGGGAGGCAGGCACCGGCCCCGCGGAGGGCGGAGGGCGCGGCCTTCCGGGTTCCCCGCGCTCCGCCCGCACCTGCCCGGGGCCGGGGTCTCTGTCAGGACTTGTCGGTGTCGCTGTTGTTCCTTGTGAAGGGCAGTTGTTGTGACAGGTGCCCAGTTGTGCTTCTATCCTGGCTTCCGTCAGAGTGACCAGGATGGTCACGACGCCCGGGCGCTTAATTGCAGGCGGTCCTCGGATTTAGGGCATGGTTTGTTCCCAAAAGCTGCGTCTTCAATCAAACGGCTTAACTCGGGACTGATTTTTCCCGTGGGAACAATGTTATATGTTGGCAACGCGTAAGCATGGGGCACGCAGGTGCATGCGCACCCCCCCCCCAGCATGGCGATGCACCTTCTGCAAAAAGTGCCACTGACACTGCCGGCAGCACTTGTGGGGAATCCAGGCTCGCCACCCTCCCCCCTTGCTGCCAACACCACCAGTGGCATCTGCAGGCTGTTCCCGATTGCTGCTGGCTGCTGCCAGCGCTGCCAGTGGTATCTGCAGGTGCTCCTCCCCGCCACTGACACCATTGCCCCTGTCTGCAGGCAGCCGCTGTGCCCCCTCCAGCCTCCTGGCGCACGCAGCGTTCATGGGGGAATTGCTTCCTGAACCAAGGCCTGATACCCTATTTTCACCAAAAGTAACGCGGAATTTTGTACTCGATCCATTATAGATGAGTAATGTATTTATATTGTAAATAGCAATCATATTGATTTGGAAGGACTTCTTTGAGGTGACTTTGCCGGACTTTTTGAAGGGCTTTTGGTTGGACTTTTTGAAATGCTCTTGGCTGGAGTCTTCTCAGGAGTCTTGGCTGCAGGTTTTTCTGGAGTCTTGTCTGTTTTCTTAAAGAAAGTGCCCCAGGAAGTCTGGACAGATGTTCTCCAGGGAGATGGGCAACACAGCAAACTTGTTTACTGGTGTGGTGTGGCATCGGATCAAGTGTCGTAAAGTTGAAACTAACATCAGAAAGTCAAAAAGGTGTCAATTTATAAACATTTTAAGTGCCATTCTTTTGCAACTCAAAACGTCTTAAGTAGAGGACTGTCTGTATAGCTGTATTAGGACATGGGTGTTTTAAAGAGTGATCTCTTGTGTTCAGCTATTGATAGAGCAGCAGTAGCACCTGCATGCAGATATGGTTACTAGCATAGAAAAGGAAGGTGGGCAGGACCCTCAAGAGGGTGTTTAGTCCACTGGTGCTCTACCTCTTTTGTACCAGGATCTAGTTGTAAACATCCATAGCCGATCCCGACCCAGTGCCCTTCATTACTGACCTGCTGTTCCTTCGCCCAGTGCGTGGGGCATAGGGGGCACAAGTAGCCCTTCGCAGGCTGGAACTGTCAGCCTGTGAGAGAAAAGCCCCAGTTTCCAATGTTTTTCTCCTTTAAAGGAGAATCTGTTTTTAAAGTTTGTTTGTGAACCTTTCATATATTCTTGCAACCCACTTTTAGGTCACAAATCCATGGGTTGAGAAACTCAGATCTAGACCTACCCGCTGCTCGAAGCAGGACCAGCCCCAGCTAAGAGCATCCCAGCCAAGGCTTTGTCTATCCAGGTCTTAAAAACCTACAAGGATAGAGAGTAATGTATGTATACACACCTATATATGGACACACTTTTGTGCCTATGCACATACACACTTGCATGTGTGGGTGTATACACACATGTGTATATATACATATCTCCATGCACATGTATACACACATGCACATGTCACGTGTGTATACATACATGTACATAAACATGTGTAAATATACACATTTAGATGCACATATATACATACATGCACATACGTACACGTCTGTATACACACGCTTATATAGACACATGTCTACACGCACAGTTCCATTATCTGTTTCTCTTGTTTTATTTTTATATTTGGTATAGTTGTAGCCTGATTAATTTTTAGTGTACTCTAGGTTTCTCTTACTTGTAGTAATAAAAGGCAAAATTGTGACTCCCCCTTTACAAATATACACATGCTCACATATCTAGACATGCATGTATACACATGTATGTATACATGCATACACATGCATATACATACACATTTTTACACACACACACAGGTGGGTCTAGAGCAGTAGTTTTCAACCTGTGGTCCGTGGAGCCCTGTGTAGGGGGGGTAGCAGACTATGTCTAGGGAGTCCACAAAAGATGTCTGTAATCAACCAAAAGGATGTACATGCACACACTTACCATTCCGAAGGGTCTGCATCTCCGTTCAAAATTTGTTAGAAGGTCACAAATGGGGGAAAAAAGGGTGAAAACCACTGTTCTAGAATTTTTAAAGTGGGGTGCCCCCAGTGAGTGCATCATCACACACAAAATGAGACATATTTTTCTCTAGTTAAACAGAAACTAGAATCTTTATTAATCCACCAGGGGCCTGAGGCTGTATGATGCTGTTTAAGTTTGAAACAAAAACCAACCGAACTTCATTGGAATGAATTATAAACTTGTCTGCAGGGCTGTTGAACAGAAACTTCATGACCAAGAGCAGCAAACAAAGGCTAGCTTGATTGGTGGAACATCAGGGCCATTAAAAAGAGGGGAGGGTTCTTAACACCTGTGGAATGAAGAGTATAGAAGGGATCAGGTACATTACAAGGAGCCAGGAAGTCAGGTGCCTGTTAGGACTGCCTGACTAGAAATGCTGCTGCCACTATCAGACAGGCAGTTGGTTTTAAAGTTTGGGTGCAGCAGGAATCAAAGGGGGGTGCAAGTGCACCAGTGCAACCCCTCTTTCCCTCCCTATCCACCCCTGCGTATATATGTGATACACCCCCCCCCACATGCCCCCATGATTTTCAACCAGGCTGCGGTGGCACGGTGTGGTGCCTTGAGATCCTTTCAAAAGGTGCCTCTGGCAATATTTGGCATGCAAACATGATTCACAAAATAAACTCAGAGACTTCACATTCAGGAATCCATAGTGTTAAAAACATTCTGGCCTCCTGGGGTCTTTTTGAGTTCTTTGCAAGAGGCAAACTGCTCTGTTACTTTTCCATAGTCGGGGCGGAGGAGTGAAAACTAAGGGCTGGCATTTTCTGAGCTGCTCCTCAAATTTGGCAAGGGGTGCCTTGAGTCTAGAATGGTTGTGAACCACTGATAAGTGCTAATAATTTGAAAAAAAGTATATGATCATTTTTTTCCTTAAAGAAAAAATAACACATGTATGCACTGGAACCTTCTCTGAATTGAAAGGACTGTAGACATTATGGTTTGAGTTTCCAAACTGATCTTTCAGTTGATCAGCTGCTACATCTGGGGCATTGATATTTTTTTAATGAAGTGAAAATAACAGGGCATAAAGTATGATGTAAAATATAATCAGAAACACCAAAGGCTTGATCTGTGCCCAGAAGTTTTACAGTTATTTTGGTGGGCATAATATTAATGTTCAAATGATTAGAATGTGCTAGAAAGAAGTAATAATCTATATGGCTTTTTACAAGGCTGATTTAACACTTCTACACTACTGAGAAGAAAAGTGATATTGGATCCAAGATCTGTGGAGCAGTATTAGGTCACTAAGGCAGAGAAAGAGGCTTGTATCAGATGGTCCAACAGTCTATAGATAAGGACTTGAAATCTGTGGTTGGAAGGTTAATGAAGATTAATTGCTCTAAGTTGTACAGATGTATAAAAACGGAGCAATAAAACACACGTGCGATATCTTAATACTGTATTGATTAGTGTTGGCAGATGAACTGACAATGAATACTCCAGCAAAGTTTTAAACATTTTTTCAGTTGGTTAACAGTGACTGGTTTCATGGATTTCCCCAGGGGAGCACTTGCTTGGGGACCCCTGACTTTAACCCATGAGCCATGTGTCCAAACAATATTACAATGCAACCATAGTATGTTATAACTGGTAAAGGGAGAGAGCTAGCTGGCTGTGTTAGTATGAAGTTAGAAGGCAGGGCAGGTGACACTTTAGAGGAGGGCTGTCCAACTGGTGGCCCATGAGGGGTTAATCTGTGGCTCCTGGACTCCCAGGTGGCCCCAGCTCCCACTATTGCTCTAGCTGTAGCAGCAGCAAGGGGCTCCAAACTTCCCTTCCAGCTTTGGCTTCCTGTGCCTGCCCTGAGCAGCAGCGTCATATGGCATGGCAAAGCCTTGGTGCAGTGCACCTGGTTAGTCTGCTGCCAATGAGTGACAGTGGGGAGATTTCACGTGTGTGGTGTAAGCATGGGGGCACCTGCCTTTGGCAGCAGGGGAAGCAGCCAGGCCACATGCACAAGGGAGGTCTATGGATTACAACCCTGCTTTGGAACCTAACTGGTAAGAATAATTGTTGGTCCTATCTGTATGGAATCATGGATTGTATAATGTTCATCTTTTTGTAAATCAATATTGTTGCTATTATTTTAAACTGTTAATAAGTAACTGAGAGAATAACTTTTGGGAAATCCCTATGAATAATCATTCTGTTTAATGACTAGAAGTTAGTTCTGTTGTACTATTGCTTGTATCAGTGGTGTCAAAAGTATGGTCCGAGGCTTGAATTTGGCCCATGGAACTGGATCGTCCAGCCCGTGGTGCTGCCTGCCACAATGCAGCAGCCCTGAAACTGGCCCTGTGTGCTACTTGCAGGCTGCACATGCTGTAGGACTGGTTTGGGGTGTGTACTGCATGTGATGCCCATGCAGGACCACCGCCGCGTACTAGATTTGGGGGTGGTCTAGATTGGGCCCACAGATAGGGCACCTGTGCCAGATCCAGTGCATAGGCCTCGTCTGGTGCTGATGGCAAGTGCAGTGCCTGCCCTGCACCAGCATCATGCATCATGTGTAATATGCACCCCGGAACGTCCCTGTGCACTGTGGGCTTCATGTAGGACTGGAGCAGCCCATGGGCTCGGAGCTGGTGCATGCTGCATACAACACCTATATCAGACTAGCCCTGCAGCCTAGATCCAGCAGTGGGTGGGTCTGATGTGGCCTACAGACCAGCCCTGCGCCCCTCATCCAGCCAGCCGAGCCAAATGAGTTTGACACCCCTGACTTATTAACCTCACTGCAAGAACTCTGAGGTATTTAATCTAGAATGCTACTGAGAGTTTTTAGAACAAATAGTCCTCTTACAGTGTATTTTAACAAGTGTTTCCTGTCCTTGCAGTGGCAAGAAAGTGATAGTACTCTCAGCCCCCTGCTTTACATGTGGCTAGGTAGGGTATTTTGTTGTTTGGATGTAGTGTCTGGTAGTTATATGTGAGCATTAGTCACTTGTCTGGGCTAGTTTAAATGGGGATGGTCCTGCCTTGAGCAGGGGCTTGGACTAGATAATTGCTTAAGTCCCTTCCGACAGGACTGTTCCAGGATTCTTTTTATTCTTGCTCCAATTTAGTATGCTGTTTTTTCAATTATAATACCCTATCTATTCCTTGAAAAAACAAGTACCAAAATTATTAAAAGCAACTCTCACCTCCAAACAGAACTTAACAAAGTACTTTTCTTCCTCAGAATATAAGATTTTACAAAATTGTGAAAAACATTATTACTGGTAGTTTTGTTTTCACAGAAATCAGGTTTCAACTAGGTAGAGCAAGGAGTGGAAACCTAGTCTCCTGACTCTTAGCCTTGTTCTCAGTCCATTGCTATGCACATCGTCAAAATATAGTTAAGGATTAAACTTGGGTACAGACTATTCCAGCACTGTATGTATTAAACTTGCTACAGTGTTGTAGACCAGTTGGCTAGTAGTTTGTGTTGATATTTAGAAAAAAATCATTCTATAGATAAAAATGTGAGACTTACTCGAGCTCTTTATAAATCCTTTCTCCTCTCCTGCAAGTGAAGAAGAGAAATTACTATAGCCTCAGCAAGAAACAGACTGTAACAGCATGTCAACTATATCCTGAACAGGTTTTCACTTTTTGATGATTCCTGTGAGTTCTACATGCTTGAGGACATTAATACTAATGAGGTCTAATACTAATGACAATACAGTGTAGGGAACCAGGCAGATGAACTAATGAGCATTGTGAGAACAGAAATTTCTCTTTCCTTTCTCTAGGAAGTTCGGGCTCAAGTTTCACTCCCACTGGAGTGAAAAAAGCTCAGCAAAAAAATATTACTCCCTTTGGGAAATACTTGATATAAAATATTCATTTGGTTGAATTTACACTTTAGTTATGTGTTCCATCAAGTAATGTATTATATCGTTACAATTTGGGTGCCGTTTACATGAGTACAGAATAGTTACGGCTTAGAAATTTCCATTAAAAATATTTATTTTTATACTAAATAATTTTGAGAAAATTATTGATTGCACTGAAATATATTTCTCATGCTTAGTCTCAGGCTAAAGGTGACACAACAATTTCCAGAAGTCCATTTGGCTGTTGTTATGGTATCTTAAATAAAAAGTATTCTCTCTCACCATTTTTTATTTTTTCTTCTTCCTAAAGGCTTTTTAGCCCTCGGTTCTGAAAATGCTTCCATTGAAAAGTTTTTAGAACTGAAGTGGTTTTAGCCTTAAAATGAAAAAGTGCCTTTGAGTGCTTGGTAAATGAGTTTTAAAATAACAAAAGTTCTAAGCAGTACCCATTTTTTAAATTAACTTTTTACTTGGAAGAGAGAAGATCTCCAGAAATTATGCATACATGCACATATGCACATGCGTGCTGCATACAACACCCATACCAGACACCTTATGTAGGAATATATATGTGTGCGTGTGTTTAATTTATATTCCTATATAAGCACGTTTACTTTGTAGATCAAAAAAATACAGCTGCATTTATTTCATTCAGATGAATGCACAGGGGATTTTTTGTGCAGTCATGAAAATACAAGCACAATCCAGCTGAAATGAAATGTATTATAATTTTTTTCTTGTAGTGAACATGGAATTTAATAGGCAATTAAAAAAACAAAAGTGAAAACAAAAAGAAACAAATCTGTGCACCTCTTTCTTTAAGAGTTTACAATTCCAGGTCCAAAAACCATGCAGGCGAACAGTTCTGTTCTGGGACCTCTCAGGCAGGTTAAAGAGTGTTTAAATGAAGACAGTTAATTAGCCAATATAAAAACGGGCAAGATATTTTTAAGAGCTTGATCTGGGTTTTGAAGAGCCTGATCTAGTTCCAGCTGAGGTTTATGATAGTCTTCCTATTGTTTTCACTATAAGCTGGTTTGTAACTATTTATTATTTATATTATGGTGTCACCCAGTGATTCCAGTAACTCCACATCAGGACTCCTTTTAGCTAAGGCTGTGTATCCCTTAATGAGCTTCCAGCATAAGCATTAGAGACAACAGGTGTTGGGAAAGCACAAGGAAACAGGGAAACCATACTGATCAGGTCACAAACGAGTAGCATAAAGCATACAAAATAAATCTAGAACCAAATGTCTATGTCCTAAAAACACCTATAAATCTAGCATAATTAAAGTTTTTTGTTTACAACAATTTAGAGTTAAACAAGAGTGTTGTAGGTAATGATCAGAGAGAAAAGCTTGCCAACAATGTATCCTGTTGGTACTAAAATATGGCAGTATGTTACTCTTTATACTCTGAGGTCTAAATTAGAGGTGTAGGGAATCCTCCTTTTTTGAGTGTATTTAATACTAATACAGTCATCCCATCTAAGGCATTCTGGATTTTCTTTGCCTCTATATTAGTGCCAGATATTGAAATCCTTCTTTTCTTAGTCTGATTCTTTTCACGGCTCTAAACATAAAACGAAACCAAAATGGAAACGATTTTACCCAGTTCATTTGGTTTTGAATGCGGCGTTCATTTGGATTAATACGGGATATATAACTTGATCGGGTTTTCAGTTGACTTTCCCTATACCTATTTTTTGGTTGTTTTTCAATAATATTCTGAACAATTCAAAATAAAATCACTATTGTGGAGTTGTATACGAATCAGCTGCAAACTATGGATTCATCCACAGGGTTCCAAAATAAGCCTGTGAAAACTAATTATAGACAAATGTGTGGCAGTTTTTATTAGCCATTTTGAACAGCTAATTACATTCTTGGATTGAAAATAGATGTGAACAGTTAGGAGGCAAGCTTGTTAATAATTTGCTAATGGTGCTTTGCCATGTATTGATCACCTTCCTGTCCATTTGCTATGCAGCATGCTTTTAGTTGTGAGATCTTTATTGATTGACATGAGTGACAGGTGAATCACTTAAAGGTTGGCTGTCATCCCCATATGCCAGAAAGCACCACCTTGCTCTTTAAAGCTGTTAGAAGCTGTAATGGCACATATGAAAACTTTGTCTTCATTGTGAAGAGCTTTCAAAATTGGGATATTGACACCAAACAATTTCCTTGACTTGTATAACCTATTTCCCACCTCTGTGGACACATCTACATGTGAAGTTTGTGCTGGAGTTTATTGCTCCCAGGTACACCCTTTACACATGCTTCCAGGGCCACAGCACATTGAGCCGGGATAGAGCAGCCCCAGCTGGCAGAGGTCTGGGGGTCAGCCTGCCAGCCTGGGGCTGCTCCAGCTTGACTCAACATGCTGTGAAGGGACTGGCAGGGGCATGAGGGTGCTTCAGTGTGGGGCTAGCTGGTAGGCAACCCCCTCACTGAATCACTTTCATGTCCCAGCCAGCCCTTTCAGCATCTACGTGGGTGTTGCGGTGGACTAAATAATGCTGCCATAGGACAGTACTTGTCTTGGGCAGTACTATCCTATGGCAGTGCTTATTTCTTGCAGCCCAATAGGGCCGTACATGTAGATGGTGTTGTTTTACTGGGGAGCTAATTAGGCAACTCCACAGCAAACATCTTGTGTGTATGCATTTTTTTAGTTTATTCAAAGTTGTAAAATTCTTTATAAAGATAATGGATTTAAAAATACTTGTGCTGGTTCCTCAGTCAGTTTAAAGTAACATCACTTCTTTTGTGGCTTTGTATCACTAGAAGTAGTCATGAAATCCCAGCTCTGTTGTTTGGTTATAGGGTCAGTTCTAAGCACAGTATAATGGAGTCTGCCCAAAGAGCAACTGAGCAAAACAAAAATTAACTTGGAACTTTCCAGCCAGGGTTTTCCAATGAGGTGGCAATAACTCTCTCAACATAGTCATAGATTTCTAGATTTGTTTCCTTCTCCAGTGATTGTTAGATCTTCAGAAATAATATTTTCCTTCTCCAGTGATTGTTAGATCTTCAGAAATAATATTAGGGCTGTAAAAAGGAAGAAAACAGGTGAGATAATCAGCCTAAGAGGGTAGTTCAAATCCGGACATCTCTGTCCCTCCCACAAATACAAGCTGAAGTTAAACTATGTTGTTCTAGACTTATTTTTCACACTGAAGCAAATGCAATTTTCATCATAGCCATATGAATAATACTTTTCTTTCACAAATGTTCAAAGTGTCATTTTTCCATTCTTTGGCATCTTAACTCAGTGTCTTTAAGTTGATATCCTAGACTTACAAATTTAAGAAGTCTCTTTATGCTTTAATTCTATGATTCTAAAATAGAGAAACTTGAAAAGAAAAACCTCAGTGAACATTTTGAATGATAATGAAATAATGATTGGGATAAGTATAGCAGTCTTTTGTAATATATTTGATTAATGAATTTGCTTTTGACCTCTGCAAAATTTAGATTAAATCTTTGGGTTATTTTATTTAGCGTATGATGTACAGTGACCATAAAGCAAAGAGAAGCATATTCACAATTTTACATCCAAATGTTGCAGATCCAATAGAGTTCCACACCATGCATGAAGAGGACATTCAGAGGTGATGCAATTCAAAGTTCGAAAAGGGGCATCACAGTCGCAGTTCAGTGAGCTAGTTCAGCCCCATCAATGCACATCTGCTGTACCCCATCCTGATCTGGTTTAGAGAAGAACAAAGATGTCTAAGGAGATCAAAGCTAGCTGATCTAATGGTGGGATTTGTAATAATTTCTGTATTAGGGGCTGAATTGAGGCATCTTGGATATTAAATGAGTCTTGTTCAAGTTGAATTGCTGTTCTTCAAGCAGGGTGCTTAGATTTTAATCTCAGAAGAAGTAGGTTTACGAGATCTTCATGTATAGGCAGCTGGAAGTTATTTGTTATTTTAGTCCAGAATTAAGGCATTTTCCTTCTTAATACGGGAGGATGTATATTATTAAGAACTGGGAGCCATTGCAGAAGGGTAGATTGAATTGTTCCTGTAATGATTCTTATCGCTTGGCTGAGTTGCATGTCAACCTTATCAGTATGAGCATTGTGTAATCAAATTGGGGCACAGTATTCCACCATCAAGTAGTCCAGTGCTAAGGCTGGTATTATCAGCATATTGGCGTCAGCTGCCAAAGGAGTGCCAGTGAGTTTCTGGAGCAAATTATTACAGGTTTTTAACTTAGCAGCTGTCATAGTTAAGTGATTTTTACAGGATAGTGTTACATCTAGGATGATTCCTAAATTTTTAGGAGTACTGTTATAACATAGGAGCTGATTTCTGAAAACAATAATGGGTTGATAATTAGCTTGTTTATTGTTGAAGCGAAATGTAGAGGCTTCTGTTTTCCCAGGGTTTGGGTGCAGACACCCTCGTTTCAAGTAGGTATCTAAAGTATTCAGACCACACGTGAATATTGTTTCTGCTCTGGAGAAACAAGCTAGTTGTGTAACAAGGGTTATGTCATCAGTGTATATAAATTTTCTTGAGGAGGTGCCTCAGGAAAATCTTTTGAGTCATGAGTGAAAATGAGTTTGGTTTTGGTCTGAGGCTCATTTCAAAATATTATAAAGCCAAAATATTATATAGCACTTTTTGCCGTGATAAACAACTATCTGGTTTGAGAAATGGTACTTGGAGGATCAGAGAGTTATTCTGAAGAAAGCTTGCTACATCTTTTACAAGTTCTGTCCCTGCTACGTTAACAGTCCCCGTCCCCCCACTGTCCCGTAATGTTATTTTTTTAGGAAGACTAGGAAGAAAAACAAAAGATTCTAAGAATCTCCTCATAACTGGTTGAACCGTCTTTCTCATCATTTAGTGTTGATCTTTCTTGTGAATATGTGCAAGATCTTGAAAAGATAATAGGTATTTAGAATAGTGTGGGTGTGACTGAAGACTTGTATAGTGTAAAGACAATCTATAGTTATCTCCATGGGAATATATTTGTACCCTTGAGATTAAGAAGCAGCAAAACAGAGTGCAAACAAGGGCTTTAAAATGCCAGGCTAGTTTTTTAAATTTTAAAACCAAAATGCAGTGCAGTCAGCTTGTCTTTTGTACTACAAAGCAGTGTATAGGCACTGTGATAATGAAGTAATAAAATACTGGCACTCCTACCCTATGCCCTCAGCAATCTTCAGCGGTCTAGTGAGATGAATAGATTTGTAGCTTGTCCTAAAAGTCACCAAATCTTGAGTATTCTAGAGCTGTGGAAATAGGACATTGTGAAAAACTTTTACAAAGAACACCTTGCTAGCTGCTCTTGTTCTGTAATAGCAAGGTTCTGCTAACATCAGCACACCCACTGCTGTGGCAGCATGTCATGGGATAAATGGCCATCTCTTAGGATGACAGTAGACCACTTAGTGTTATTGTTCAACAACACCATCATAAAAATCTGTCCGGGAGAGATGGTGTATATTGTGCTTTCTTTTTAATGTCCTACACGCAAAATGAGTCTCTATGCCAAACCTGTCATCTCATTACTGTGAGATGTAACCTCACAAAAAAGATACGGCATTCTACCCTTGGAACAACAAAGGCATAGGTGCTAGTTACAAGGACTGCACGAGAAGAAAAAGCCTGTACCTCTCAGTTCAAAAAGACCTGTTTGCTTTGCATTGATGACTGATTAACCAGCTATACCTTTAGGTCTAACAGGCCCACCAGTTTATAAACATGGATTAGCATGGGCAGTTGAATGCACTCAGTCTTAGAGTCAAATATTATTTTTACCATCACTTTTAGTTGTTCCAACTTCTCAGCATCCCCTCCATTTTGAGTTGAGCTGCAGCCACCTCAATATCTCACCCAAACCTCAGTCTCAGCAGTATTGGGTTAGTCTGAGCTGTTTCTGTTGGATTGTTGAGATGGAGACATAAATAATATAGCCAGTATTATATAGAACAGTAGTGTCAAAATCATTTGGCATTGTGAGCAGAATGACTGGTGTGGAGCCAGTCTGTGGGCAGGATGAGTGGCAGGGGGCAGCATCATTACCTGCTGCAATTCCAGGAGCAGCAATGATTAATACTGCTACTGCTCCCCTACCACCAAATCTATGGGCCCTTGAGGAGTCCTGTGGGATGGACAATAGCTCTGAGCAGTGATCAAGATACAGCCCAAATGCAGATCACCCACATCAGATCTCATCTGTCCTTGTAACCCATCTCCCACGTAAAGTTCCCATCTATCCCTAAAATCAGTGACTAAAGTTGTCATCAGCGTATACTGTCGTAATCAGTCTCCTTGCTGACACCCAGAAGAATTATTTGAACAAGAGGAATAAGAGAAAGGACTGGAATTCACCTTGGTGCTCATGGAGTTTATGAGTAATTGCCCAACACAAGTCTTTGAGACATCTCAGCTAGGAGAGAATTTAGACATTTCGTCTGCCCTTTTCTGGGCCTGTCACTTAGCAACACTTAACAGTGAACATCAAAACAGTGACTGTCATATGATCTTGTATAGCTCAATATAATATAATGCGTTTCTCTTGTTCTCCTCCATTTTTCTTTCTTCTTTATTTTCCCCAGATGTCATTTCCTTTTTTTGTTTTGTTTTTAAGAGCTAAAAAGTTAAATTAGGTCCTAATCTGTTAGGGCAGGGCTGTCCAATTTCTAAGACTCCAAGGGCCACATGCTGCATGGGCCACCCGCTGCACTGGGCACTCCCCACTGCAAGGTGTGCAAAACCTCCCCCTCTCCATTCCCACTGCAATGTGTGCCCATGTGAGCACAGTCTGCCCACTTCCTTGTAATGAGCAGGCAGCCCCTCACCGTTGCACTCTGCAGCTGTGAATCCCACCCTCCCTGCACTGTCTGCATTCATCCTCAGCTCCCTGTGCTGCTGCACTGAAGTCGCAGCTGCAGCAGTGAGAGGGGAGCCTGAAGGCTCTTCCTGCTTTTGTAGCTGAAGCAGTGGGCTGATAGGGAGCAGTGGCTGAGTGAGAGCCCAGAGGCTGCATATTAATCCTTCACAGGCCACATGTAGCCTGTGGCTACCAGTTAGACCATCCTGTGTTGGGGCATGGTACTCCGTACAGTTTGAAAACCTAGTACAGAGGAAGCTTGGGACATTTAAAATGTAATTTGGTTGTGGTGGTCTGAGAACTAAGGAAGACTTGCAGTTGAGAGTTAATAAGGTATTTTAAATTTACACGGTTGTTATTTCCTTTGGAAAAGGATAGCCACACTGCGTTCTGCCGAGAAGAGACCTACTGTGGTAAAACGTTTAATAGTTTCTCCTTTAATTTTTGATTACCTTGACATGGAGCCATTTCCAGGAAAGCTGTAGTCACCCCATGTTTTTCAGAGTTTTTTGGCTGGATACCCCTTTACCTGCAAAATATTGTTATTCATGCCCTGTATACCCAATGCATCTCTGCATGGACAAGTGTCCACACCAATGGCAATGCATCACAATGCCATTACTCACCATGCATTGATAAATCGGAAGCGCTACTGCCATTATTAAAGTTTAGGTATGTGCTCCTAGGCAAAGCACTGTGTTCTTCCAAGGGTTCTCATACCCCAGTTTGAAAAACGCTGCAGTAGTGTTACGATGTTAAACATTTCTGCATCAAGGTAATTTTTGGATATGGACTGAAAAAGCAGTGATTGGAATTGCATGACATTATCTATGATACATTGTTGAATTATAATATGGAGTTCTATTTTCTCTGGGTATGTATCAGGCTGCCAGCTCTTGCCATCTTGGCAAAATAAAGATGAGGACCGGGAGTCAAAATCTGTCCTGATACCGTGGAGCTCCACTAGCAGATTACAGCCCCATGCTATTATAATTTGGTCTTTTAAGCAAATTGGCATTGAAGAATACCATAATTGGGGATTTGATTGCTGGCACTCAAAGTAATTTAGTTCAACGGGAGAAATAGAACCTACACGTACGGCCATGAGGCAATCAGAAGCTAAGATGAGGAAGTCTCATTTTAATTGTACTTGTCTGGAATGATTAATATGTCAGCAAGTTAGCTATGCCTTTCCAAAGGTAGGCAAACTTGTTTTGCATTTCTGAAACCATAATCAATAGTGGGTGCTGCTACTGTTTAGAAAAGCAAATGCAGAAGGAGAAAAAATACTGATTTGTTAATGTAGTTCTTATTTAAGGTGCATGTTTAAATAATCTTAACTGAATTGAAAGGATTACATACTCTTATTTACCAATTTTTGGGCTCTTGATTAAAACATACTAAGACTATCCTTCTCCAATGTTTTCTCCAAGTGATGATTGTCACTATCATTTCACTGAGGCTTCTACAAAATTTGGAGTTTCTGCAAATAGTAACATGCCTGACACTGAATTTGTGCAGTCTTTTATTTGCACTGCTGTTGCGTCCTGACTTGTTTGTGGAAAGCAGAGATAAGTATAAGTTTTTGCATGGCTGTCGTCAGTACAGTCTGACTCAGCAGTGTTCACCTGGAGGGCACAGAATAATTTAACACTGTTATTGTTTTGGCAAAATAACCAGTTCAATGGAACACAACCTCCAATAGTAATAGCAGCTTTAAGTTTAAGAGCCAGTGTTAAAATAAATATGGTTGCCATTGAAGAGCTGATCTTAATTTTTGCTATCAAGAAAAAGTGTACTGCTGACAGAGGAGGTAACTTGCAGGTAATTCACTCTTGCTTTGAATAGCATTGGATTGACTTATATTTAAATAATTTTATAATTCATGTGCTTTGTTGTGTCATTCCTGAATGATAGGCTCTGTTTGTTAACCAAGTCACTGCAAGAATTTCAGTCCCCAGAGGAGCCTGGAACTTGCAGGTACAGAAGGCAGAGTTGTAGCTGATTTGGATGCGTTGGAGAAGCATGCGCATTTTATATATGAGGAATGGCCAAGAGATACCATTTCTCACTAACTCATAATTATGCTATTTTTTTGCAAGATCTTTCATTTTTGTTCTTTGTACTGGTTTGCTCATCCACTAGATTCCATTGAAAAGGGGAAAGATTGCATATAACAGCTATATAAACATGACTGTTGATTCAGTTTCAGAGCTTGGTGCAGGTTTGATCTACTCCTTAGAACATTCTTTTTCTCCTGCCTTTTTTATTAGAACAGTTGTGTCACTGAGTATCAACCTTGGTGTTCTGGCTAAATTCCAACCAGTAATTACTTTTTCCCTACTTAAAAATTATTCTTGTGTTATGTGTATAGATATAGTATTCAGTTCCTCTTCCAAAATGTACTGTATTGCACTTTTTATCCATCTTGAAGACTGCTCATTTCAGAACTGCCTGAAAGTATTCTGTAGTTTATAGAAAGTGTATATAAAATATATTCTTAGTCTATAAGGTGCATTTCTTCCCCGCCTTCTGTCTGAAATTATTTTATGTTTCTGAGTAGTTGGGCTTCTCTTCCTTGAAAGGTACTTATTTTAAATCTGATCATTACTAAAATTGCCACTAATTGCAGAACTAGGACCCCTTTTTTAAATAATAGACTGCTAAATGTGTAAAATACTATGGTATTTTGAAGTAAGAGTCCAGAATTATTGCTCATATTCCTGGAAAAGACAGTCTATCAATAAACTATAATTAGATGAAACTAAGGGGTAAATTTAAAATAAGTTGTGCAACATCCACATATATTATTTCTGTCATGTATCCTGAAAAAACCAAGCCTGGCTCATCTCTAAGAGCTAAATGAGTTTGATTGTCACTAGCATATAATAATAATTCATAGTAGTGAGCCTAGAATAGACTAGTAATTAGTAAGACTCACAATAGTACCACAAGTTTATACGATGTACAGAAAATAAAATGATCAGTAGGGGAGACCAAGGCAGGAAATTGCCTTGGTCCAGATTGAGAATAAGGCTGAGTAACATTGCCAACTGGCATGTGTCCCATGAGCCTCAAGAGCTCTGACTTAATGTAAGTCATGACATGCTCTGGCTTGAATATCAAAAAGTAGTGTATTTAGATGGATGTTTTGTGTCTCACAACGTGTGTAGAATTGGTTGTGTGCATGTTGCTTGGGTGTATTAAATACAGATACACATACATCAAAATGCTCCCAAATGCTTCATTTCACCATTTTGGGGGGAACATTGGTGAAGTTGCTTTGGTGTTTATTAGGTAAAGTAGTATTTTGGGTCTCAGACTCATATCCAAATCCCAGTTCTTAAATATATTCATCTGTATTTGGGATCATAGTAATGAACAGTTTTTTCTTCAGCTGAACTACTGCTTTCACAATTAATTTTTTGTAGTCAGTGACAGAACCTCATTTCATTAAGGTACAGACGTAAAATTAAAGATAAACATTTGGGTTGTGGAAAAATGAATGTGTTTTGGGTTGTGTGTTTTGGTACCTGGAGGGTAGGAGTGGAGAAAGAGGTACACAACTTTTTCAGAATCATAGGTGATAAACTGAGAATCATAATGTAGCATTAGAACCAGGACCCCCTCTTGGGGGAAAATTTACAGTGCAGTCTGAAACTGCAAAACTCATATGATTGTTTTATACAATAGAAAAGAATTGCAGTTATTTTCTTCTAACACTGACTTGGGGACTTTATTAGAACAAATTAAACAAGGGAACCTGAACCAACATTCATTTACACTGTCAGTGCCTCTGCTAGATTCTGACCAACACCATTCTTCTTATGCTCTAGGTTTCTGCTGCAGGAAACTATATCTTTAAGAGGCTCTAGCGTAAGACTGTCTGAACTATAACGTTGTGCAGTGGATTTCTCAGTGCTGAATAGCTGGTGCTCAGATGCTGAATATTGTAGACCACCATTACTGTCCTTGGTTCTGCATGATCTCTGAACAGCACACCTAGTACTGATTAAAAACCAACAATCCAAAACCAGAACAAGATGGGTAACTACATTTTTGGGTTTTGTTTAGTTGCAAACCCAGAAGAGCTTGTTAAAAGATGTGTGTACTAGGCGCAGCTTTGTTAGAAACTGCACTATTGTGCAGGACTGGCCTTAATATTTTTAAAAGTCACTGGGTGTGTCTACACATCCATTTAGTTGCACTAAATTTAATGTGCATTAAGACCATTTAAACTTGTGTCTATACACGCCTGCATTAAAGCACATTAATGCCATGTGTGCAGGCTGACATGGAACTAAAGTTGCTCCCACGTCAGTTCATACACAGTGTTAATGTGCCTTAATGCATCTATATGTGTATTAATGCTGGTATCAAATTTAGGTGCAAATAGCCTAAAATTACCTTTGTTAAGGTGCATTAAGGGCATGCACACATAGATGCACCTTGTTAATGTGCCTTAAATCACATTAAAGCACCTTAAATAGGTATGTATAGACACACTCCCTGTTTCACATGATATTGTTTCTAAAACCATGCATCTCTAGATTTTTTTTTGTATGTTACACAGGGAATTTAGGAATCATGAATTAACTTTATTCCAAACCAATAAAACCATGTTCATGTGAAAATCTACAAAGAGAAACTGCTCTGATTACTCCAAGTTGCCTTATTTAAAAGAAAAATACAAAAACCAAAATGCTTTCAAGTCATGATTTTCAAAATTATTTTTTGGTATGTTGACACCTGTGAAAATAGATGAGCTATTCTGTGTTGTAATAGTATAGAAGGAAAACGTTAAATTTTCTTGCCTTTCTAGATGTGAGTTGGCTGCCGGCCCTATCTATATCAGATGTATGAATAATAAAGTAGGAGAGGATTGATTGAAATATATATATATATATTTAAGAATGGAAGTAAGGCATTAGATATATTGGATATTCTTCAGGAATAAAAAGTATTAAGATATTAACATAATCAAGGCAAGCTTTCCCAGTTAGAAGTCTATGATTTAAAAATACATAGTATTAAATATTAAGACTCAAAGTATGCACAGGCAAGCAGTATTGGGCATAAGGAAGAGTACTCCTGTACACAGAGTATCCACAGTGTGTGTGGGGAACAGGAGCCATGTATTCCAAAGTGATTGTAAACAGGGGGATTGTAATGCTTATCTGCCCCATAAAACGAAATGTATTTTTAAACGTATACAGAAGAGTCAGTCCACGGTTGGCTGTTACCCCATCTCTGCATGCTGCTGTCCTGGGATGCAGAGTGGGGGCTCTGCAGCCCAGGGCTGTCTGCTCCCCCATCTCTGTGTTTGTCCTTGTGCATGCTATTTTTGTGTGCTTTGTGCCCCCTTTTTTTTCTGGGTTTTTGTTGGGGTTTTTTGTTGTTGTTGTTTTTTGTTGCTATTAGGCAATCACAGTAGTGAATTTTGGCCCTGGACTGCAAATCAGCAGTGCTGCGCATGGTTTAACATGTAACGTGTGGTTTGTGGTGCCGCAAACTGCATGCGTCTGCTTGTCTGGACATGCCCATAGAAGTTAGAGTTAAGCCAAACAGCACTTAATTTATAGTTATCTACCCCCAAAATGGAATTGGAACCCTCATTTGGATTTCTTTTTCCTATGCAGTGTATTTGGGGAGTTAGGCACTTCAGACTGGTGTCTAAATCAGCCAGCATCCTGAGCAGGGAGATGGGTAAAGCTGGTTTGCTCAGCAAGAAACCATCTGGAGTTAGCTAAAAGGAAACACCAGTAAGGACAGAGATGTATATTAAATCTTGCCTCTTATTGTGAGCTGCAGGGAGGCACTTGTCCACTTAGGATCTTCAGCTCCTGAGGTGAGGAACCTCCTGAGTCGTCATTCCTGGCAAGCAACCACTTTATATTATCCTTTTCATAAAATGATCCAGTTCTGTCCTAAAAGTCATTAGTTGTTGTTTTGCCCTAGTATCCCTAGTAAAAGGTTGCCCTAGTAAAAGGTTGCTCTATAACCCATTTTTTCTGATGGTTAGAAACCTTCTGCTTTCTACCCTAAATTTTTTTGTCACCAGTTATATCCATTTTTTCTTGTGCCAACATTATCCTTTAACTTCCTTTTGCTCAGATTAGCAAACCAAGATCTTTTATTCTCCTTTCCATTCTTATTCTTGTCTTACTAGTCTTTCTGTGCACCTGTTCCAGTTTAAATTCATCTTTCTTGGATGCAAGAGACTAGAATTTTAAACAGTATTATGTAGGAGGTCACAGGGATGGTGCATACAATGTCATTATTGCTCCTCTATCACTACTGGAAATACTTCCTTTGATATTGGCTAGGATTGTATTTACATTATATTATGCCTGCTTTAGGCTGATTGTTCCTAGTCTGTGACATGAAAATAGTATACCTATGTCTTTGTTATCACTCCTTGTTTCTAGACTGAACCTTGGTCTTCCACATCTTGTGCAAATGCTTTAATCACTCGGTTATTGTTTAAAAAAGGGAGTGCCTCCTCCACTACCACTGCATTTTGTGAGGATCTCAGCCTTATTGGTTTGTGTTTAGGCCTGTTTTGAGGGAGACTAATTAATAGATTCATAGATTGTAAGGGGCTGGAAGGGACCTTGCAGATCATCGGGTCCAATGCCCCCCCCCCGCCATGCTCTAGGCAAGAAGATAAATGGGGTTATATGACCCCAGTGAGGTGACTGTCCAGTCTCCTCTTGAAAACCTCCAGGGTAGGTGACTGCACCACCTCTAGAGGGATTTTATTTCACAGCCTGGACATGCTGACTGTGAAGGAGTTTTTCCTGGTATTAAGCCTGAAGCGGCCTTCCAGGAATTTGTACGCATTGGTCCTGGGTTTCCCCGGTGGTGCCCTAGTGACCGAGCTCCTGATGCACTCCTCTGATATAGTGGTATGCCACTAGCAAGTCCCCTCTCAACCTTCTCTTCTTTAGGCTAAAGAGGCTCAGGTCCCTTAGCCTTTCCTCACATGGCTTGGGTGGCTCTTTTCTGGACCCTTTCAAGTTTTTCCATGTCCTTGTTGAAGTGTGGTGCCAAGAACTGGACACAGTACTCCAACTGCAGTCTCAACAATGCTAAGTACAGTAGGAGTTATCACTTCCTTAGTTTTATACGAGATGCATCGGTTGATGCATGCCAGTGTATTGTTTGCCCTACTGACCATCTCCTTGCACTGATGGCTCATATTCATACAATGGTCAGTCATTCCCCCTAGGTCCCTTTCGGCAGTGGTGCAAGTCAAGCTGTCACCACCAAGCCTGTATGTATGTTGAGGGTTGTTTGGTCCCTGATGCTTTGGACCTTACGCTTGGAAGTGTTAAACTTCATCTGGTCTCAGTCTGCCCAACTCTTGAGCCTGTCCAGGTCCATCTGTATCTGCAGCCTATCTTCTGGCATGACCACACTGCCCCATAATTTGGTGTTGTTCATGAATTTGGCCAGCAAGCTTCTCCCTCCCGCATCCAAATCATTGATAAAGATGTTGAAAGGCACTGGTCCAAGCACGTACCCCTGAAGGACACCACTGGCCACTTCGCACCGTGATGACACAGGTCCATTCATGAGAAATCTCTGGGTCCTCCCCTGTAGCTAGTTTCCCACCCACTGAACCATTGAGCAGCTGACTGAGATCCTCAGGGGAGACAGAGAATATTTAGTTCAGTGATTCTTAACCAGGTGTGCAAGCACTTGCATATGATTCACAAGATAGACCCAGGGTCAAAAAGCCTGAGGCTAAATTGATTAAATCTTTGCAGGGTAGCCTGAGCTGTGTAGATTGAACTGATAAGCAGATAAACAGACATTCACTTTTGATTCCAGAAATGCAGCCATGCCTGCAATGGCTCAGACCAGAAGCTGGGGAGGGGTAAAGCACACATCCCTGCTGGGCTGGAGCAGACAGTTTGGGTCAAGGCTAGCCTGCACACCCTGCAAGGGGGTGTTTGCGGGGAGGTGCAAAGCATCCAGGGATGCTGGGGGACTGTGAGTTAAGTTGAATCTGGAGGGAATCTGGGAGAGAAGTTCAAGAAACCAATTTAACCTAAATCAATTAAGTCTGATACTACATCCATCCAGGCTTATCTTCAACCAGTTTCAGCCATTTTGAAAGCAGTTTATGTGCACTGAATGTCTGTTGTGTTACAGATTTGAACTGGTTTCCAATTACTTATACAGGTTTATGTGTAATTTCTGTACCTAGTCAGAGGGTTCAAATTAGAATCCCAGGCTGGATCTAGACATGCAGGTATGTGTGGTTTGTGGCACTGCAAACCTCAAGCATTACATGCTAAAACTGTGTTTAGTGTTGCTAATTTGCAGCACCAGGGCAAAATTTGCTACCAGAATTTCTTGGTAGCAAAAAACCAAAAAAACCCCCCAGAAGAGTAAAGCAGTGCAAAGTACAACAAAACAACATGCTGTGGGACAAGCACAGAGATAGGGGGGCAGGCAGCTCAGAGCTGCAGAGCAAGCGGCCCAGGGCTGCATCCTATAGAGTCCCCATGTTGAGGAATCCTGTGCCTCAAAACAGAAGCAGGCAAGCCTGGACTGGCTGCTCCCCTGTCTCTATGTGCCTCAGCATGGGGGCTCTGCTATGGAGTGCCCCTGCTGAGGCACGTGGAGCCCCTGACTTGAGGCATCCTGCACCCCAACCAGCCATGGAGCAGCTGGCTGGGGTGCAGGGTGCCTCTAGACAGGGGAGCAGCAAACCCAGGGGGAGCTGCTCCCCCATCTCGAGGCACACTGCACCCCAGTGTGGGGGCCCCGCAGTGCATACAGGCAGCCCTGGGCTTCTTGCTCCTCTTTTTCTGTGTGCCACTCCCCGACTGACCAAGTCACAGGGTGCCTCTGTGCAATGGCTGTCTGCTGGCTAGTCCCACACTGAGGCACCTTTTGTCCCAGTCAGTGCCCCCTGCACAACATGGGGCAGCAAGACAATGTGTCTCACTGCAAAGTGCATAGTCAGAGCTGTGCACTGCAGCACAAAGTAGTGGCACAAATTTGTGCTTCTACTATTTATGCTGCTGCAAATGCATGCCCCTGCTTGCATGGATACGGCCCTTGTGTCAAAAGTATTCTGACCTGTAGTGGTCTTTCTGAGTTTCTTGCAATAGAATAGTTGTTCTATTATTATTGCCCAGTCAAAAACAAACCAAAAAAAAAGTGAAAACAATTGAACTGGTCCTTTCTGAGGGATGAGAACCACTGGTCTAGTTTCCGCATCCTGATCTAGAGCTTACATGTGAGAGAGATACAAAGTTACTCAGCCCTGTTAATATTAAAGCTCTTCTGCACTCATGCAGAAAAGGAACTTTGGGTTCTTGTTGACCATGAAAGGTCAAAAGAGGTGATTATGGAACTTAGGAACTTCCAAGGTTAGGTGAAAATTGTATTAGGCTCCTAGTCTCATGATTCAACATCTGTAAACAAGCATTATCAACCAACAGTATCTTTCTTTTTGCCTTTCCTGTATATTTTGATTATGAAATCTTTAGGATGTGTGCCATCTTTCATTTATGGAGCTGCACACGAATGAAGTTCTTCTAGATTAGAACTTCTAGGCACTAGCAAGATTCAAGCCAAAATATCCAAAACAGTTTTTCTTGTTTTAATTGTCTTTGGTTGCCAATAAACTATATTTATAGTGCACAAGTTGTGCTTGTGAAGGGTTCAGCGTCTATCTTTTAAGGTTATTAATCTTTAACATACTTGGAAGAAAATGGAACTTTTGCTATATTTTGCTGTTGAGCTTTGACTACATGTTGCTTAGAAACAAATGAGCTACAGAAATCTCTTTGCAGACTTCAGGCTGGGTGATGGGTTTTGAGGGGGGCAGGCATTGTTCTGTTTTACTTTTTTACTCTTTGTAGTGTGGGATTTCTTTCCTTTCACTAAATATAGCGCATGTTTACAAGAGATGTTAAACTGCATTGAAACCCTAACTAGAAAAGTAAATGGTGGTTTTCTTGCCCTGCATGAAATATCTGTAGCCTCTCCTTATGGGAGAATGGTAATGACTATAGTTCATACAGAGTTTATATGTTCTGGCTTCCAAACAGAAATTATTATTCTCATCATTATTCACTCCAGTTATGTTAAACTTCCAAGTTGTTTTTTTGTACAAATAGGTGTAAAGGCTCATAGTGCTATAAGGAAACATGCAATTAAGACTTGGATAAAACTAGGCCATGTTAAATGTGTTAAAATACTTGCTAAAGCATGCTGAAAGAACCATACAATTATTATAATTGTACTGGAGTGATATAAGAACCTGAGTGGATTCAAATCCGGATTTCGGCATCAAAAGACAAAATGGAGAGAAGGTGCTGCTGGTTTTCATTAATTATTTATATACCAAAGTGTATTGATTCACCATGTGGTAGGTTAGTGTCTGTAGCCTGCTGAATCTTGGAACTAAACTAAAAAACAATCATCCAAAAAGACTGGATTATATTTCTCTTTAGAAAGGGGAATATTCCACAGATTTTTCCACATTTGTTAACTGTCCTGTTTAATTTTCCTTAGCCATAATTTTTTTGTATGCTTACTATGGAAATGAGACTGAAATACTGAAGGGCAAATAAATCCCAAGATAGTTAGAGTATTAATTTTGTTGTGCTGTGGCTTCTTGGCACAGAAAAATCACTGTGTTGAGGCTGCTGCTCTCTCAACTCCACATAGCAATTGAGTAGGTATTGAAGGTGTATAAACAGTTGTCATGTAAGTGTTACATGTACATATTCCTGCAGTGATGCTAATGAAGCAAAACGATTGCAACTTAACCCTGTTTTATTCATTTTAAGTTGGGTCAATCACCTTAACGTTACAGTTTCGTTGTTATAGTTGATATGTGCTCTGAAGTGGCAACTCTTTCTCCTTTTTAAAAATGATGTACCTCTGTCCATTAGTTTATGTGGAGGAAGAGGGGGGTTTACAAGCCCTGATTTATGTCTCATGAATTTATTCCCTGGTGATCTGCATTATAAACATTTTTAGCTCTTCAAGGCACATAATATGTCGTCTTGTTTGTGGGCGTGTGCTGATGGGACTCCAAATAATAGTAAAGAAATGCCATGAAAGGTGGGAAGAAACAGACTGCTAGAAAAAAGAATGTTCTAGGTATTACACATCTTCAAAAATGAAAAAGATGGGAAGACAGGTTTTTGCTGGGTTGCTTCCAAGTTGCTTTCAAAGTTGTCTGATGTAAAATTTCATCCAAGGTCGCACTGTGGCTAAAACCAGATGACTTGTTTAATGCAGTCCTGATTGGGCCAGGATATGACTGATCAAAACAGAAGAGGCACAGCCGGTTACACACTAGGCTTCAATGGCAATGCAGCCACGATCATTCCAAAGCAAAGTGTTAATCTGAAGAATTCATAAGTACTTAAATGTGGGATACCAGGCTTGTCCATCTGTAAAGTCTGGGGTTTGCTGAGAGACAGAACGTTCAAATGCAAATCAAGCTGGTTGTTTGTTTCTAGCCTGTGGTAGCAAAAGAAATGGAGAGATTAAAACAAAAGTGTAGAGAGTCACAAGTTCAAAAAAGGCTGGAGATTGAGCCCTGAAATTGTTTTGCTTAGAATGATCTTTGGAAATCTTCTTGATGCCAATCATGGAAGAAGATACCGGATCAGTTGGGGTTTTTTTTGTAATATTGAGTAGTGGAAAGGTGCTGTATGGCCAGCAAATACAAACATTGGAGTAAACCGAATTTAAGGGGATTCACATGCTGGTTATATGTCACACCCCTTGAAGAGCGCACAGCCTGATGAAGGGTGTTTAAATCTGAAAGCCTGCTAAAAAAAATTTCAAAACTATTTAAGTTGGTGTAATGAAAGATATCAGATTCATCCAAAGAACCTTGTCTGCCTATGTCCTTAGACCAACACAGCTACAACCTACACCCCTTTATAATATTTGTACTTACCCCAGATCCTCTGCAGGTGTAAAGGAAACCGCCTCTGTATTTACAAGTTTACTTTGTAGATGGATAACAGATAAATGCAGAAAGGAAGAGGGATGAAGATGGGTTAGAGGGAGCTGCTGCTTTTTTAAAGTCAGTTAATTGATTTATACATACTGTTGAACTGTTCCATCCACACAGAGGTACCAGGCTCTGGAGCAGATGACTCACCCCCCTCTGTCTTTGAAACATCATTGCAAATGGCAAGACAGGAACCAAGAGATAGTTACACCAGCCTTTGTAATGTTAAATGTTAATCATGAAAGTGTCTGGGTTTTTTTTTCTGAGAAGCCCTTAATGATCTTTCTCTCCTATGAAAGGGGAATTCAAAATAAACCTTCATCATATCAAGAATATTTGCCATGTTCCTCAGATGAGAAAGAGGAAGTAGGAGGAAGACTTGAGATTTGTCATATGCCTCAGTTATTTTCTTTTTTTATGGGTTTCTGTTTGTTATCCTGTAACAATAGATTTTATCTCCTAGGAACTCAGTGTTTTATTATGAAACACTAAGTCTCTTGGTGACAAATAAGTAGCTCATGTTCGTGAAACCTTTTAGTAAATGTCTTACCATCAATCTGGTTTTGGTTTTCTATTTTTTTCTGTGACGCTGTTCACTTTGTTGTCTTGAAAATGTATGGTTTCCTCGGGTAGATCTGCATGCAGCTAGAATGATTCTTTCCTTGAAATTGCAGGTGTTATAATACTGTTTTGTGGCTAGTTATGTTATGCATTGATTTATCCTAGTTTTAGAATATTTGGAAAATACACAGACATTCAGGCCAAGGCTGAAGCTTTAAATTGTTAACTCCATGGAACTGGTAGGTGAAGAGGAGCTGCTTCTGATAAGAGATGCAATGACTCTAAGACCAGCATTAACAGGTGGTGCTTCTGTGTAGCTTTTAGGCCTGTACAGCAGGTGTGATGGTTGTTTCTTGCTTCACCTATATCTTCTTCATTTTAAATTGCTGCATGCCAAATTATCCACTCCCTGGAACACAGAAATGTTGGGAAGAACTGGATTTGTGTATAGCTCTTTGTAGGGATTTGTAGTAGTACCAGTTTATTTAGTAATAGGATTTCTGGAAAAAAAAGTTCAGTTCTCCCACCCTTTGTGCACATTCATGCAGATCTAAATACAGTACTCAATCTCTTAATACTATAAAAATGTAATATGCTGTTTTTAAAATGGGGTGGGTTTGAATCCAAAAAGTGAAGATGCAATCAGTGCACTGCAAAAAAAAGCTTTGTAACTGTAAATTGGTAATTCTCCAGAGCTTATATGCTGTGTGATTGCATAGTACAAATGTTAAAGCAACAGTGAATAACAGCAGTATCCACATTTTAAAATGTGTTTACATCAAAACAATATGCTTTTTGAAGAGCCGAAATACCTGTTTACACAATAAACCCTATCAAAGTAAATATTCACTTAATAGGTATAAGAGAATAAGGTAGTCTGAACAGTATTGCTATTGACTCCATAGGCAAAAGAAAGCAGGAAAGTGAAGTTCTGAGCTTCCCTGCAAGAGAATCTGTGACCGTGTCAAAATACATGAGGGGAGTATAAGCTGTGCCTTCATGTCATGCCACTTCAGACATAATGGAAATCCTTCTCATGTCATGCCCCTGTAGTTCTAAGGGATGTGCGCTGTGATGAAAAGGTATTCTTTACAGCCTGATTCTGTCACCTTCTGATGTGCTGGAGATGGGAAATATAAATGTTTCCGTCACTGCCTGAAGATTTGGGGGATGTTGAAAGAAGAGAACAACAGGAAACAAAAGAGGAAGCATAAAATCCTTGCAGCTCCTAGGCTCCAGCAATAGCATTATAGTTAGTTTGCAGACTGCTGTCTGTAATTATGTTTGTGTTTTCTTAGTTACATATCATGGTAACATCCCTGAAAATGACATGCTTTAAAGTTATTGTGTTATTTTCCGAGATGCAAAAGGATTTAAAAAAAACAATTGAAGCCTTAAAAATGTAGGTTTACTCTGCATTCCCATGGCATTAAAATGGTTGCTTTGTTGTCCTTTGCCAGAATTTCACCTACCTCACTTTTGTGAAGCGCTTCTTCTTCCTTTCATCACAACATTAGAACAGAATGTTAAATTATATGATTCTATCAAACCTAAGACCATATGAAGTTTTCCATATTTACTTATTAGATTCAAAAGGCTCAGAGTGGCTTAGATTAAATAGAAGAAGCAAAGATACCCATGGATGATGTAGTTTACTGGATCAACTGCACGGCCAAGATGAAGCTGGTTCAATAAAAGATATTACCCACAGAAATCCTTGCTTCATGAATGTTTCCTGAGCCATCAGGGCTTCAATTTCATTTCAACCCATTACACGAAAACACAAACCACAGATGGGAAACAACAATAAATTCCCCAAACAATACCCCAAAACTTGAGAATTCCAACTCCCCCTCCTGCCAGCTCCCGTCACAGGAGGCCCCTATCTCTGTCATAATGGGAGACTCCTAGCCCTGTTACTAGAGTGGGAAAGAGTGAGCATCTTTGGGTAATTTGGGGGTAATTTATATTAAATACTTGTTCCATCTATTAGAAGCATAACATGTCAGATTCAGCTGCTTTAGATTGTTTCTTATTTATAAACAGTTATGTCAAAATGTCTAGAAGCTAAGCAGATCTTGTCCCCATGGTGCAGGCACTATAATGAAATACTTGTCAGTTCCGGGCTACCCTTAATTTTGTTGGTTTAAAAATCATAGTTTCCAACAAAGTTGTCATTACAATTATTCCTTTTTCTAATATTTTAATGTGTTATATCTGGAATTATGATTATGCATTCTTTTTCCTCCTCTACGAATTTTTTTTCTTTTGGTTTACAGCAAAATATTAGTTTTCTCAAAACTGCAATAAACAAGATTTATTTCGGCAGGAATTTGATATTTTTATAGATAATCATTTCCAGTTACATAAATAAGAAGAACGTGGAAGGGATATCAAGCATTCTTTCATAATCCAATAGATAAATGAAGAGTTTGGGACTTTTAGGGAGAAGTTTTGCCCTATAGGTATCATTATAATATTTTCTTCCTATGACCTGTGTGGCAGAGGCTACTATCAGAATTAATTATTTAATCAAATTCTTGTGCTCAACCTCCAGCCTATGGGACAAATGTGGCCTACGGAGCCTCGGAATCTGATCCCCCGGTCTCCCCATGGATCAAAAAAATTGGCAGCGAGGGAGCAGTAGCAGTTAATACTGCCACCCCTCCTCATGCCAAGATCCCAAGACCTGAGCATTGGGTCAGAACCAGGCCATGTCACCCTCCCTCCCCCAGCCCCCATGGCTAGATCAGAGCCAGACTGTGCCCGGTTCCCTCGTTGTGGTGGGATTACAGCCTGGCTGCACCCTTTCTTCCGGCAGGGCCATTTCACGCCCTCTTCTCTCTCCACATGGGGCTGGGCCGCTTCCCCTTCCCTCTGCCCAGCCAGGTTGCGGTGGGGCCACGTCCCCTTCCTCTCCACCCTGCCTGGTGGGGCCACACACCTTTTCTCCTGCAGGGTTGGGCCATGTTCCTTTCTCCCACACAACTGGATTGGGCTGGGCTGCACTCCCAAGCCTCCTGCATGGCAGGATGGGGCCCTGCAGCAGCCGCTCTGGGTACCAGATTGGGTCCACCAGGCAGATGTGGCCCACAGACCCCCTGTCCATCTGGCCCACCAGCCATAAAGTTTGAGCACCACTGAGCTAAATGAACCACTGGTCTGATCCAGTTCATCAGTTTCCCTGTTATCCTTGAGAAAACGATAATATAGCAATTTAGGATAGGCATTTAGAAGTGACTTGAACATAAATACCTTTCTCCTTTACTTTAAGAGAGGATCACGAGTGCAAATGCTCTCTCTCCCCATAAAAAGGGTATCACATTTAAATTAAAAAACCCTGTGCAGATTTTCCTGCATGCTGTCAGTTGGCAATTAGCTTTAAGAGCCAGGCTGATTTCCAAAAGGACTATTGTTTGGTTTTGACACTTTGAAATTTTCTTTCCAGATTGACATTGACATTATTTTGTAATTAAGAACCCAGTTAAACCTATAAAGATAGAGTTAGATAAAATTGTTAAAAATTAGATAGTTCTCTTATGTAAGTACAGCACATTTATTTTTACCTAAATGGATCTGAATAAAACCATAAAAATGCCATTGTCAGTTAAGGGGCAATTCATGTTTCTTATCTCAGAAAAAATTATCATTTAAATGAAGCCTCAATTTACCTTTATTTTACTATGTCAAAAAGCAATGAATATTAATGCAATTGGTGGAAGCTGTGACTTGGTAACTCTACACCTTTATTCATCCAAATCAGCCCATATTGAATTTATATTTTTAGCAAAGATATACTTGTGATCCGAGTCCAGCAAACACAGAGCCGGCCTTTAGGGGTGAGTGACATGGGTGACCACCCAGAGCACTGTGGTCTGGGGAGGGTGACATGCACACACACACACAATGGCACTGATGCAGGCAGGGGCACAGGGCACAGTCCTGCATTGCCCAGTCTGCATCCCCACCTCCAGCCACTGCTCAAGAGAAGCTGGTCTGGGCCGTGTGGCCACCTTTGCCTCCCCACCAGACTGAGCCCGATGCCCCTGCCTGCCTCCCTTTCCCTGTAGCAGTGCTGCTGACTTGTGCCTTGAAAATGCAGTTAATGTATATTCAAGTTTGATAGATAACAATGTGCTGTAAAGTGACATATATTCTATGTATATCTTGTAATCTTTGCATATTTATGATTCATTATTAGTCACTACCAACTACTTTCTAGTCATAGTTTACCTTTTGTAAAATATAGACAAAACAAATACATTAGATCTGATTTTATTGAAATGCAGAATTTTTTTGGCATTCTGTTTTTTGGGATCGCTTATGGTGGTGATTATCCATTCTTTTTTTTCAGTGGTTAAGCAAAAAATATTCAGTATTTGTTTTTAGTAAAACATGAGAATCTAAAGAAGTGACACATGCTTTTCCTCAATTTTTCTAAAACAGGTTTTCCTTTTTGCTTCCTGAGATGATATCACAGTGCTTGCTTTCAGCAATGCTGTAGTTAAGTAACACTCCTTAAGCCTTTTTTGGTATATGTGATTAAAACCTGTTCTTCTGGCTCTAAATATCTATTTCATTTCAGATGATCAAAGGGGACAAATAGTAGGGAAAGGATTTATATGTTTTATGTTGTTTTCTTCAAATAATTTGAGTCAGGTGTTCAAGCTGATGAGGATAAGGTCATCCATTCATCTCATCTATTCATTTATGTTTATTTCCATATTTTTTGCTTTCTCTAAGTGTCAGGTGTGAAATGGAATTCTCTTGCACTTTCTGTTTAGCTCTTTAGCTTTATTTGTTGAGGCAGTAGAGAGGAGAGGACCTTCATCTGGACCTCTGGTGGTTCTGGCGGTATATTTTTGCAGCTTTGCATGTGATTCTGATGGAATGGGTGAATGTGGTAGGCAAGAAAGCTTCCCTAGCAGGTTTCAAGTCACTTGGGCTGACTCTATGGGAAACGTATTTCCTTGTGGATAGGAAAAGAAACTCCATTTTATTCCCCAAACAAATTTCCTGGACTGTAAGTGAAAATTCTCAAATTAGATTACATCAATTGTATTAACTCTGCCTGATTGGTTGGTGCTAGGGTTTTGTCAGCAAAGCCAACACCGTCCATAGTTCAAAGCCAGCACTGTTCATAGTTCAGTGGAATAACTGAAGAAATCATGTTGGATAATTCTGCTGGCCTGGTTCTTCAACAGCTGTTTCCAGCCAAATGTTGTGATTTGTTAACTTCTTCCAAAAAAACTGGTAGATAGCTCTGATGTCTTCGTCCAGGATAGTGCCAGATGGTTTTATTTTTCAAGCAGCTTGTCATTTCCTATGCCTGTAAGGTAAGACCTAAATTAGATTATGCTTGTGCCTGTCATCATCAGGTTCTATGGGGAATTTCATAGATGAACTCATAAATCCTTTTTTTGTTCTTCTTTAACTGCTGCTAAAGCATATGTGCTAAGGTATTGATCACCTATTACTACCTGCTAGCAGAAGCTTCCCACTCCCTTTTTCCTTGCATAATCTCATTGTTTCTCAGGCTGGGTAGCCACTGGTATGTAAAGGTAATAGATCTCTTTGTTTCTCTTGCATTTTGAAACTGAAAAGTAAAGTAGCCATGTTAGCCTGAAGTCGGGCAGAAGGCAGGGCAGGGTAATTCCTTCAGGCCCTGGCAGATGCTACATTTATGACCTGATTCACAGTTGCATGTACTGGCAGTCACAGGATTGGGATCAGAGGAATTTTATGTCCAGTACCAAAAATTGTGCATCCCATCATGCATGTCTAGTGTGGCAGTATGAGCGATTTTGGGGACCAGGCATAAAATTCCTCAAGTCCCAGTTGCATGATTATTTTAATGTCTGCCAGGAGACTTAGAGATTAACTCATTCATAAATTGTTAAATCAGTGGTTCTCAAGCGTATTGGAGTCAAGGCACCCCTCCATAACTTTTGAGAACTGAGTGGCACCTGGTTTCAAAAACTAATTTATGTATTACAGTGCTTTGCAGAGGCGCCAGGTAGTGGGGGATTGGCCAGGCAGAGACACATCTGAGCTTGGACTTGTCTGCTTAGCTCTTCACACCTCATTTCTCTGATCCTACCAACAGTATGGACTTTAAGTTACCCTGAAAAGGTAGACATTTCTACTCATTTCTACTTCTTAAGTTGAGCATTTACTTAAGTCTCTACACAGCTAGTTTCTAATAAGACCAATGAAACCCAGTGTTTACATCCTATGAACTTTGTGTTTTTTTACCATACTGAAAATGTAGCATGTTGCTCAGTCTTTCATCAAGGAATAGGACTTCCTATGTATGAATACTGAAAATATATGTCCTTATTCGCTTGCATTTTTTAAATGTTTGTATGCTAGTACTTAATTGCATACATTGACGCTGACCATTTTCATTTTCATTCTTTTTCGTGTTAGATTTTTTGGAAATAATTTTTTCCCCTCCTTTTTTGTTTTAGAAGTCTTATTATAAATGTGTTCTTTTATTTTAGCATATTTTTCCTGTGTTGCTTCAAAACTTCAAAAACTTCAGTGAGCGTATTAATGGGCACTATAGAATGTCACTAATTAGCACCTCACTGATTTACAAAACCAATAACTTCTTTCTGAAAATGCTTTCTTTCTGAAAATGTTAAGAAGTGAATATAACTTTTTAATGCTCTGTGTATAATTACAGGCCATTCGCTATCTATGTACCCGATTCATATTTTTATTAAACATCTATGCTAATTTATGTATGAATAAGATAAAAACTGTCTACTTCATTGTTCCTTTGTTCCTAGGTGGAAGAAGTGAATACAAGCATCATGTTATTATGACCACATAATCTTTATGAGATGTATTGAAAAAGGAGAATGAAACTGGAGATTTATGTGTACCACTAATTTCATGTTCCTGCAGAAACCTACCCCCCCATTTAAATACATTTTCAGACCATTCTTCTGAATTTCTGTTCAGTTTAGTGGTCTGCTTTTTCATAAACTTTTCCCCGTTTTTTTATTCCATTTCCTACGTAATTAATTAGTATGTTTTAAACAGCTAAAACAATTTGCTGAAGAAATGATTCACATTAGAATCATGAGCTCACTGCTTAGTAGGACCATTTCAGCAAGTCATTCCACATGCTTATTAAATTTTTTTCTCAATTCGATTAGTTGTGCAAGCAGGCAGTCTAGATTTTCATCCTGAAAATACTTTGGCCTTTCATTGCAGAGCACTGGCTTGTTCATAAGATTATTTGAGTGATTCAGTGAGCTCCCAGACACAGTATACACCAAACTGTCAGTCATTATTTTTATTTATTAGTACCTTAATGCCCATGTGCTGTAACTGAGATAATGCTCCACTGTTCTACTTGAACAGAGAGTTCCGGTACTTAAAGCCTTAATAGACAAGTGAAACAAAGGTTTGATGGGGCAGATGCAATAGAGTGATTAAAGTACTGAGAGTTAACAAATATCATATTAGCTCCATGTATTTATCTTTGTTCAAATTTATTTATGTACATTTTGGTTTGGGTTGGATGGCAGTTGTATCTTCTACAACTGGAGAAGTAATTTTGAGACACCTTATTCAAATCAGTTGTTCTACTTGAATTCTTTTCTCAAAGGCTAAGGACAGATATTGCACACAAACTGGTATAAGTGACTGGAAGCAAGTTCAAATCTATAACATAACAGAAGTTTAATGCATATAAGCAGTTTTCAAACTGGCCAAAGCTGGTTTAAGATAAACCTAGATGGGATGTAGTATCAGATTTAACTGATTTAGGTTAAATTGTTTTATTGAACTTCTGTCCCAGATCTTCTCCAAGTTAACTCACTGTCCCCCAGCATCTCAGGATGCTTTGCACCCCCTCTGTAAACACCCCCTTGCAAAGTGGGCGAGGTAACCTTAGCCCAAGCTGTCTGTGCCAGCCCAGCAGGGAGGCATGCTCTAGCACCCCCTGGCTTCTGGCCTGGGCCACTGCAGGCATGTGGCTGCATTTATGGAATCAAAAGCGAATGTCTGTTTACTTGCTTATTGATTCAATCTACACAGCTTAGAGACTCACCTGTGAAGATTGAATCAATTTGGCCTTGGGCTTTTTTTACTGTCTGTAGTTAGCCAAAAAGGCCTTTACTGTTCCTGTATAATGGGTATTCGTTTCTTTTGAGCTATATCTGGCTTACTGTCATGGCCCTAGTAATCAGCACGATATCAAATTTATTCCTTTTGTTTGTTTGTTTTCTTTCCAGAGAACCATATGTTGTTCTAAGTTCTGCCTCACCCAAAAGTATTTGGAGTAATACAGTTAATACCATCTATGAGCTTTGGGATTTTTATTTATTTTCCCTTTCTGTCACTTACAGAAGTCACTTTTTTGCCATTGAAAGTTCTTTATTGCCATGACTTAACAAAACTGTGCAGCTTTAGTGTACTTTAAAATTGGGCACAGTGCTTTAAATGAAACCTCTTTAAATGTGCTATTAAATTTGAAGTGCTGTATTTTATAGCACTTTGGCAAATTAAAGTGCTTTAAATAATTTCTGTATGCTGGTCAAATTTGTGACCAGTGGGGAAGACCCAGAAGGCTGTGGAGTACCCCCTGTCTCCTAGCCTGGAAAGTGCAGGGAGGCTCACACCCACTCTTCTTCCCCTTTCATCCCCGCCCCACCAAAAACTGCAATTCTGTCTTTTTAAGAGCACTGTAACTTTATAGTGCTATAAAAATTGCTCTAAATTTTAGTGCTGTAAAATGTTCATGGAGCACTTTTGTACATACCCTTAGTTATCTTAACACTCATTTTTTCTCTCTTTTTGTTTTTTTTTTGTACCATGCTCTCATTCTGTTCCACATGACTTTTGCAATGCCTGATACATTTTCCTGTCTGAATTTTCTCCCACTTCCTTTCTTTTTTTTTCTTCCATTTTTCTATGCTCCTACAAGGACTTTCCCCTCCCATCTGTTTTCATTCTATTAGCTTTTCCTATCCTATGTCATTTTCAAGACTCTAACATTTTTCTGTCTCCAGATCCCTATGTATATTTTCCTCTTGGCTTTTGTTCCTTTATCTTCTTCATGTTCCAAAATAAATTCTCAGAGCTTAGCACCAAAACATCATTTGTAGGATAAAAAAGCCTGCTTTGAGGTTCTGGCTCTGACTCTAGAATCTTTTGCATGTGTATGCACAGTCAGTAGCATTCCCCATACAATAAGCAAATGATCATCTCCTACTCTGGACAAAAGTGTTTATTAAACTATAATCTGTTGATTATTTCAGAATGATCAACAGCCTTTTCTGTGTTGTTGATCATGCAATTTTGTTGATTCATCCAACTCTAAATAGACTGGACATTACTACTTTTCAGTTGTTTCGTTTTTTCCTGTGTGGGTGATCTTAGAAGAAGTAGTTATTAGTGAATAATTGTTTAATTGGGTATAGTGTCATGTACTATGATTTTAGAAGGAATAAACTTCAGTGAGCGTATTAATGGGCATGGTAGAATCTCACTAATTTGCACCTCACTGATTTACAAAACCAGTAATTAAAAAATTTTATTAGTGCTAACACCCAGCAAAGATTTTGGACTATGTTGTCCTTGAGCTCTGTGTAAAGAAGAAAACAAACCAGTCCTTCCATTTTCTACATGTTAAAGTGTCAGGAACAATTAAACAATATTTCCATACTTTAAACAAAGATACTAAATGAAGACGATCCTACTAAGAACAATTAAAGACTACATGCTTGGAAGAAAACAGAGATTCTTTTGCCTTAGAATCTAAACTATCTCAAAAGTACCATATTTACTTTAATTCAAGATGACTTCAAATTTAAGATCCTCCTTCCTCCACCCTGTAATTAGATTCTGTACATGGAAAGCTATGTTAGTTATATTTTTCTATTTATAGAATTTAATTACTGGATGGCTATCTGTTATTGGATGGTTAATTCATTATTGGTTGGTTAATTCATACTCCTCACTGCTGCACTGGGGAAAGCAGTGGTGGTGCGGGGCAGGGGGCAAGTAATGAGAAAAGCAGTGGTGGGCAGACAGGTGGGGAGGAAGCAAGTGGTAGGGTGGGGTAGGCAGCTTGACCTATGTTCTTCATCTACCCCTCCCACCTGTTCCTTATCATCTAGCGATTTGCCCCTCCACCTGTCCACTACATCACCTTCCCTCCCCCTGCTGCCACTTATCCTATGTGGCAGCTCTGGCTCTGGATCTGGCACAGGATATAGAGCACACAGTGGCTCTAGCCCTGGCCTTGACTAGGCAGTGGTGACAACTTCAGCCCCAGCCTTGGCCAGACAGTGGCAGCAGTTATAACTCCAGAGCTAGCCTCAGCTAGGTAATGGTAGTGGTGGCAGCTCTGGCCCCAGTCCTCATCTTACCCTACAGTAGGCAGTGCTTCCACCTCCAGCTTCAGCTGTGGTCTGGGACCTAGGCCTGGACCCAGGTCAGGCCTGGAGCCAGAGCTGGAGCCACAGCACCACCTGCTCCAGGCCACTACTTGATTCTAAGATGAGGCTCCCACCCTACCATGTTTAATGGTGGGGGGAATTTAATCTTGGATTCAACTAAATACAGTAGTTAGGGTTATAGCCTCATTTTCCCTTTGCATTGGCACATCTAACAGTTCATTATCTTCTCAAGCATCATCTGTAGTACGAAGATCACTGCCACCCCCAAAACCTACTTTGTCAGCCTGATGATTTGCTTTGTTTGGGCCAAATGACTTGCTTTAGATCTGGATTAACAGAACGCTATGCTTAGGTCTCATCTTGCTAAGATTGAATAGTGTACCAGTAAGTATGGGTATTATCATAGTCTGGTAACACTAAACTTGTTAGAATAGCTGGTTGTTTTTTTTAGTGGAACAGTATACTGGTAAATTTAATTATGCACTTTTTATGGGTGTGGGTTAAGTTTCACTGTATCAAAAGATACCATCAATTTGCCCCTGTGTACTACCAGTGACCTTCAGCTGCTTTAGAATAATAGTAGACATTTCTAAAAGAAGAACTATGCAGCATGACCATGTTAACCAACCAAAAGCTACCCTAGCCAGCCCCTCCACGGCATGTTGAGCGAAGGGAGAGCAGCTCCAGGTTAGTGGGCTCAGTCCCTGAGCACCCCTGCCAGCTATGTCTGTGCTGCCCCAACTCAACACGCTGCAGTCCTGGGCATACATGTGGATGCTGCACCGGGGAGCAATAAACTCCGGTGCGAACTGCACCAGAGTTTATTGTGTTGCATTAACATTGTATGTAGATGTGCCCAGAAAGTATGAAAGAAAGGTTAACATCCAGTTCTTTCATGCCTTGTCACTAAAGCAAGTATTGTACGGAATGCTGTACTTTATCCTTAGAAACATCCAGCAGAAAATTGTTAAGAATACTGCGTCAGTTTTTAACTTCAAAATGTTTATTGAAAACTATGTGATTTGAGAAAACTACACGCAACCTCAGTTGCAGTGAGGTACTTTGATTTATCTGGTTATTTCTCACTAGCTTGGGGGGGTAGGGAGTTGATTGTTGTACAGGCATGGGTATTTAAGTCTGTGCGTAATATACCCCATATTGTAAAAAAATGGTAGTCTAAAGTTGGAATGTTTATTCTAGCACTGGTTTATGTCAGAAATGTTTTGACACATTTATGTGCGCTTTTGCCAATTCGTGAACAGAAAAAAAGAAATATTTCTGGCATTAATGAAATTGGGAAAATAGGCCAAGTTAGGGTAGGCTGTTCGTACTATAATCTGATAGATAAAAATGCTTTGAAAAGTGACATATCAGTTGATTCTGATTCAGGTTGGAAGACAAAGTAGCTGGGTTTTCAGGTTTTCCCTTTTTTTTTCTTCATTCTTTGCTGACTACTTTTTTTTTAAAATGAGCCATCAGGCTGTCTTTATTTTCAGCAATACTTGGGGTCTGTTGGTCTTATGGTCTTATGGTCAGTAGGACTTGTTAATTATTGGTTTCTTAATCACATTGATGCTTAGGAAAATGATGATGACATAAGTGTTTCTTTAAATTAGACAATACTTTATATCTAGGATTCAGTTGGTGATTTGTGAATGTTTTGTTTGCGGTATGGATATGGGTTTTCAGTAGAACTCTGTATGGATTTAAAAGCACTGTAGTCTCCAGCTGGTAGATGCAGAGGTAATTTAGTATGATCCCTGTAGTAGATTTTATGGAATTAATTCCCAGAAATAATTTATGATTCTAATTTAAAATTCCCTTTAGCACTTTGTAGATTAAATTGTATTTTGTGACTGCTTATGTTTCCAAAATGTTCACAGATCTCACAGTTGTTTTTGTGCCCATCATTTTGGCCGGTGGCCCATTGTTCGCAAATTCTGTTATTAGAAATACAAGCTTTCAGGTTCAAATAAGGAAGTAAAATATTAGGAGTCAGAAGATAAAAGTTAAGTTTTAAATTAAAGGAATCAATTTATCTTGGCAGACTGTGCAGTGTATTTAGTACTCTACTTTATTCGCCAGGGCAGCAAAGGGAGCAGCTGAGCTTTGAGCACTGAATGTAGGAGCCTTAAAGAGATTTTGGAATCTTGAAAATCTGGTCCTTAAACTCCTTGGACTTACCAGCTCACCAGCCAGCATTGTTCAGTATATAAGCTGTATGGGTTATCTCCAAGATATCCAGAAAATTTGGAGTTAAAAATGACTTGAAAATGAGACAGCAACATGGGTTCTAATGGTAGAGTTAGCCAGAGGAATGATACTCTGAAGATGTCACCAAGAGTTCAAATTATATGAGACTGTGTTGAGCTTGACTAAAGGTTCAGGTGCTTACAGAAATGGAAGAAGTGAACAGTCACCTTTTTTCTGCACTTTTTTATCCTCTCTATCCATTTGTTCTTTTCCACTAACAGTTAACAAATAATTTGTGCAAGAAATAATTCCAATGCATTAGTTCAGCTTTGAAAGTTCAGTCCATTACAGATTTCCTGAGCGTTCTTAAAGGCTATTTGAGTCAAACCTTACCTTCTTGAGTCAAAAAGGTGTATATTTTAAGACAAAGGAAATAACATGAGTCAGAATTCTAATCAAGTTAACGCAGCTGTAATTTTTACACAAATTAGCAGGTTGTAAGGGAGTGTTTAACATTTTTGACCTGCTTATGTGTGTGAAAATTACAACTGTCTTGTCTTCTAATACTTTATTATGTCAGTTGACCACACATTAGCTAACGCATATCAAAAAAGCACCTTTTCCTGACTTATTTTGTATACCCCTGAAAGACAAATAGGAGCTGGTCAAAAGTGGTCATCATTAGGATTCCTTTGAATATTCCCACTTTGAGCTATCAAAATACAGTAGCACTAATAATTGGTGCACAAGAAATGTCTTTTGGTCTATCTGAAAAAAATCAGTTTGTTTTAGAATTTCTTTTGAAATAATTTTTTATCAAGGCAATATTTTTGTTTGTTTGTTTTTTAGGTTTTGAAGACCTGGGTGACTCATCATGGGGAACCATGCAGGAAAACGCGATCATACTTCTGAGAAGCTAGTTAAGGTAAGAGAAGAGAATACTAGAGAAAGAAAGGATAATACCAGAAAGAATGTGTTTTGAAATGCCAGTGTTCTTGCTAAGTTTATTTTTATTTTTGTTATTGTGTAGTCATTGTAATGACATTTTTTAAAATCATGGAAAAATAGTGATAAATGCGAATCCATTTACTAAATTTCATGAGAGATGTAGCATCTCAGCATTCTTCATGGTGGGATATACACTTGATATGACACTAGCCATTCTTGATAGCAATGGGAAAATGCAACCTGACAGAAAAATATGCTGCCTTTTTTAAAGTAATACTGCACTAAATTAGTTGTTTCTGGTTAACTTAGTTTACAGATATAAACAGTGATTTCTGAGGTCCATTCGAGGTGCTGCAGGATGCCAGGCAATGGTAGCATTGTTAGTTGTGTAAACATGATTTGCAAGTCTTGCAAGACAAACCTAGAGATTTCAAATAAATCCACAGCTTTAAAAACTGATCAGTTGGGGGTCTTTCTGAGTTCTTTGCATAAGAAAAAATGCTGTATTATTTTTCCATAGTCAAAAAATGAGTGAAAAATAAGAGCTGATATTTTCTGAGGGTACCTTGAGTCTAAGGAGGGCTGCCTTGAGCCTAAAAAAGGTTGAGACAACTGGGTATATGTTTCAGCAAATATTTAGCTAACTTGCCATTAACACAGGAATGAAACAAAAGACTGGAACAACTAAAAGGATATTACAAGTGGAGGATTGTAATGAAACCTGAGAATTGCTTACTTATTGCATGCTTCTAGGAGCTGGGGTTTAAAAGAAGCATGTCAAATATTGTGCAATACACAATAAAATAAAAATTGTGTGCACTGCAAGGTAGTGCCACAGGCTCTTCAGAGTTCTGTTGATACTGGGTCTGTAGAGAAGGTGCTGAGTACCTTTCTTTCCTTCATCTGAATTTTTACCAAAAAAGGGAACACATGGGTATGGTTTAATCTAGAAGACAAGTTAGTAATGTTTTCTGCTTGTAACTGTTACTCATTTTGACCCCAGACACTGACTCTAGCTTATTGTCTCCATAGAATGACCATGCATATTGGGTAGCAAGATAAACAGCTGCTCTGCACCTGGAAGAATGTTAGTAGTTCACAGTGCTATGGTACAAACAATTAATGTGCCCCCACAGATAACAAAATATACTATGGAATAATGGTATAGGGATGAGTCCCTTCAGCAGGTCCTTTTAAAAAGTGGAGTTTAATATTTGGAAAATAAAACACATTAGAAAAAGAGGAAGGAAATCATCACTGGATGTGGAGGGAAACCTCTGAAGAGGGCAACAGATTACTTGTAAAGGAAGCAGCATGTATAGATCAGGTATTAATGTAATAAGGCTGTGGGGGTCTTCGGTGCAACCACAACAAAAGTAATGGTGTTTGATATAAAAGTCACAACAGAGGTCAGATGAATATGGATTGTCAGTTGTACCAACCACCCTTTATGAAATTTAATTCATTACCAAGCTGAAGCACACCATGTAGGCATATTTATACACTGAGCTTAAAAAACCCCTAAGAAAATAGTTGTGGGAGAGAGAGCTGATAAGAAAAGAAGGTTTATTAAGCAAAGCATCATATTTCCATTAATTAAAAAGACACATTTTTGATCATCTATCTATAATGAGTATTTGTTTCTGATATGACAGTGTTGATATCCACTTGTAATAGAAATATTTTGCTAAGCTGGATTAAAGATAGCTGATGCACAACAATGTTCTGCTCCTCATTACACGTCTTTGTAGGATGTGAAGATTTCAAAAATCCCTAGACACAAAAACTAGGAAATACCTCATTACAATCTCTCAATGAAAACCATGTTAGTGCTTTATGAAGACATAAGCCACAGAGCTCCAGAAACTGGGAAATCAATGCACAGTTAGGTACACAGTACAACCAGAGCCTTAAAACTATTCATACTGACTTGGAAACAGGAACTGGTAGCATTACAGGAGGATAGTCTTCTTCAGGGAAAGGAAAAACTGAGGATTATTTTCTCTCTCTCCTTCACCAGTGTGAATCAGATCTCTTTTTCCTGCTATCTACCAGTGAAATATGGAAAGCAACTAACAGTATAGTGTCACTGGAAATACTGATTTGCCTCTCCTCACTTACAAAAACCACAATTAAAGAGGCTAAATGTGCAATAAAAATATATATCCAAATTAGTATTTTGGAGCTTTGAGCTAATTATTTCCCATTTCCCAGAAGAATGCTACAATCAGGAATTTTATCTTGGAAGCCCTTGAGCAAGTGATCTCAAATGCTCCATACTAGATCACTAGGTTTTCAAGCTGGTTATCATATATATGATGATATATAGATTTTAGGAAGTCTTTAAACAGAAAATGTTATATTCATTATATTGTTAATTCTGTGGTGGTCACTAAACTTTTGAGCAGGTACTTTGTCTACCTTCAGCAAATCAGGATATTATTCTAATGCACAAACTAAGGGGATAGAGCTTTAAAATAAGTCTTTCATTTAATTTCTATCATGAAATGAACTAGAAGACTTTCAATTAATGCTAAAATAAGCGATCTATAAATAATTAAGATGAATTATATGGCTTAGCTGTATTAGGAAAAAAACCTGAGAAATGATGGATTTAAGTCAGATAAAACAATATATATTCATTCTAATCAGCAACTTATTCTGCTTCAGCCCTGCTGTATTCTTATAAAACTGACACCTGCAGTTTTATAGATTTGTAAAATGGCAGTAAGTCATTTGATTTCCTTTGTTCTTGCTTCACTGGGAACCACTGAGTGCTTGCTACTTTTTGGAATTAGATCATTTATTTATGAAACAAACTGAAGATTTACACTCCTATATTTATGCTTCCCAGTTTTGACAGTCTTGACCTATATCTAAATCAATATATTCAGTATAGGTAAAACCGCCCAAAATCTTTTGTACTCCTGAATTTTTCCTAAGGAGGCCATTACCTTCCAGGGTCTTATGAACTGCTATTACTAAATTTGTATTAATCTTCCATGCTATTGTATCTTGTATTAAGTTGATACTACAGGTAAACGAGTAGGTTGTTTATGTACCTGTACAGTAAGTAGTAAGAGTCATTTTGGATATACTATTGGCTGAAGTCCCCAGTAGTACTCCCTTTTTAACATTCACTAAAAAAGTTAAATCTCTCTTCACATCTCAGTCACTCACTGAGGACAGGTTTGTCTCAAACTTGAGGATCCTTTCAGTACACTTCTTTAATCTTTCTTCTTTAATCTCTGTGTCCTTGATTAATTGTTGATTTACAACTAAAGTTATTGAGCCATTGGCTCAGTTCATATACTTGACAGATCAGTTGTGTGCGTTTATAAAGTAATTGAAGCAGCGTTGAAACAGCAAGCAGATGACTAAACTGTTGCTGTATACCTCTAGCTTTGCCTAAGAATTTGGGGAAACATTTGTTTGCTGCAGTAAATTAATTTTCCCCAGAAGAAATTTAAATCTGATGTAAAAGTAATGCTTCCAAACTGCTGCCTAATATTTTATTTAAGCTGTAAGTTCTATTCAGTTATGGTCTTAAAAACATAGTTTATACTATAGTTATATAGTTTATACTATACAGTTTCTATTATAGAGCATCTAATGTATTTATCAGAATTGCTTGTTGTGTTCTATGAAGCAAGAAAAAAATCAGTCATGATTAGATTCTGCTCTAAATAAAATTAATCTCATAAAATTAACCTAGTACAGAAGGAGGTGTGTATCTGTCCCACAAGGAAAATGGTGGCATGAGAAGTTCTTGGGGATGATTCATAGATTCATAGATGTTAGGGTGGGAAGGGACCTCAGTAGGTCATTGAGTCTGACCCCCTACCCTGGGTAGGAAAGAGCACTGGGGTCAGAAAACCCCAGCTAGGTGCTTGCTCTTGAAGACCCCCAAGGTAGGGGAGAGCAGCACCTCCCTTGGAAGCCCATTCCAGATTCTGGCAACCCTTACTGTAAAGTTCTTTCTAATGTCCAACCTAAATCTGCTGTCTGTCAATTTGTGGCCACTGTTCTTCATTACTCCAGGGAGTGCCCTAGTAAATAGAGCGTCTCCTATTCCTTGCTGCCCTCCCTGATGAATTTATAGGCAACCGCAAGTTCACCTCTCAACCTTCTCTTGAAAAAGCTGAAGAGATCTAGGTCCCTCAGTCTGTCCTCATAGGGCCTTGCCTGCAGGCCTCTAACCATACGAGTGGTCTCCTCTGAAGCCTCGCAAGATTCTCCGCATCCCTCTTGAAGTGCAGTGCCCAAAACTGGATGCAGTACTCCAACTGTACTGGACTGGTGCTGCATAGAGGGGAAGCATCACCTCCCTGGGCCTGTTCATTATGCATCTGCTAATGCATGATAAAGTGCGGTTAGCCTTGTTGATCACTTCGTCACAGGGATGCATGTCATGCTGGGCCGGGTCCTGCCTCCATGGAACTGGCCTGGCCCAACGGTGCTCAGGGCCCATGGAGACAGGACCCAGTCCAGTGCAATATATTGTCCCCACGAGTGGGTCCAGGCCCTGGGTGACAGCCTAAATGGCTCAAGTGGCCCCGCGCCACACTGGTCCTGCGCTGGGCGACATAGGTGGCATCAGCTCTGAGGCAATGGGGGCTGTGCCATGCCACTGGGGGCTCTGGCTGCAGTGGGTCGCTGCTGTTCTGGGAGTGAGCTTGTGAGCTGGGGGCTCTGGCCTTGTGGGGGGTCTGGGGCCCTGCAGGGGGTGCATGTGGGCTCTGTGGGAGTGTATGTGTACCATGCAGGAGGGGGCATGTGCCCTGTGAGGGGAAGCTGTGGCCCTATAGGGAGGGCTGTGGCCCTGTGGGGGGGGCAGTCCATGTGCTGTACATGGGGGGCTGCACCCTGTGGGGGGCAGGGGACCTACCCCTCCTGAGCAGCTCCCTGCACACAGTCTCCCCACAATCCACCCACAACACCCACATACCCAGCCACAAATTCCAAACCCCTGCACAAGCCTCATACCTCCACAAACCCTAAACCCACCCACAAACTCCTCCAACCCCACCTCTAAATTGCTTTACACTTGTAAATATATCAATAAAACATTGCCCAACTGATCTCTTTATATATAATGGTGTTTTATATTAATAGCGGTAGAACACTGTTTTGGGTGTTTTAATGAGAGAATTTGGATTTTGTATCAGACTATTTGTAAACAGGGAACACCAGGATCTCTGCCGGTGAGAAAAGTGGTGAGACCCATGCACTGGAGCCTGTCCATGGCTAGCACTGGGGACCCAGCTGGAGGCAGATGAGGTGGCTGACCTTTTGGCCATTTGACAGTTCAAAGTGGGCCACCACAAGGAGTACATCTGGGCAATAGCTGCCCAGATGGCAGAGCAGGGGCATCCCATCTGGGTCTGGCAGGGGTGCACATCCAAGCGGGCGGATGCTGTCATAGGTGGTAGCATGTCACAGCCAGGCAGCAGCCCCCACTGCCAGACTGCTGCAGTGGGTAGAGGGTGCAGGGGCCACTCTAGCTTTGGGCTTCTTCAGCAGTCCTGATGAGAGGTAGTGTCTGGACCTCACAAGCTCCTGAGTGTAAGTAGCTCTGAGCTGCTCCCCAGGGTAGGTTTTTATACTGCTGGGGCCAGCACAGGTGCTGTATTTACAGGTACTAGAAAATGGCACACTAGATTAATCTACTGAGTAGTAATTGTTCCACGCGTGTAGATTAATCTAATGTGCAGTAAAGCATCTTGTATAGATGCACCCATAGTATCTCATTTCTCATGTTTCAGTTGCCCAACATTCAGACTACCTGTGTGGTTTTAACAGGTGTTTCCTGTTTGTATGGTGCAGTGTGGCAAACAAGGAAAAAAAAAGCTGTGGTATTTCTGAATTAAGTTTGTTTATTCATCTTAAATATCATTTTTGTGAAACTTGCAAGAAGGGCAGTTTTCATATTTTTAAGGTAAGAATTATTCAAAGAAAAGTTTAAATATATTTTGACCTCTGGAAAGATTTTATAGGATTTGCTTTACTTAAAAAAAGGATTATAGTATGATTGTAGCTTTGTATTTGGATTAAACCTTATATGGATTAAATGAGCACAAGGCAGACTTGAATCTTTAATTCAAGATTAAAATATAACTATTTATAATTCTCTGTTACAAGATCTGATTTTTAACAGAGGGAAAACTTGTAACTCTAGAGAGAGTTTTTGTCCTTTCCTAGTTCTGCGTGTCTGTGGAGTCTTTTTCTGTGCTATTGCTGTTGTATTCCCTGGGATATCTACACATGCATTAATGCACTTTTGGTAATGCTCATTAAATTTAGTACCTCCATTGTGAGGTACTAGAAAGAAGCACATTAGCCTATTTGAATGCTCATTAGCATATGTGTAAATACACCCACTCTGAAGGTAGTGCGAAATGACATATTTTTATGGGGGAGGGGGCAGTTGGGGGTGGTCATAGATTTTATAGACATGAGGGCTGGAAGGAACCTCACAAGATCATCAGGTCCAGCTCCCGGTTGGTTTTAAATAAGATGTAGTGAATAAAATATGCCAATAGACCAATGTCTTCCTTTGAAAGCATTAAAAAGCAAGTTAAGAGAAAAGGAATTTTAAAAAATATCAAAAAGGGTAGAAGTTCCCTGAATAATATTAAATGGATTTGTGTCACCAGCAAGCCCAACAAGATGTGCCTACTACTCTAAGTTTTCCTTAAAAGTTAGTCATGTAATATAGATAGATGCTTTTCTGGGAGTGGAAGCAAAGTCACTTGACCATTCAGTGTGTAAATTAAAGAGCTGAATACTTGGGTTAAATATGATAAGCAGAACACTAGGACTTGAGAGATACAGGTTCTCTCCTGGTTCTGCCACTGACCTAGGAGGTGAACTTCAGCAAAGTTCACCACCCTCCTTCACCACCTTTCTTCTGTTTTGTCTAATTAGATCATAAATGAGGGCCGTGATCTGTTTGTAGTAGAATGTTTAATGCAAGATTGATTGGGGCTTATATAAACTATTGTAATAGGAGCAATAAGAAGAAGAGACCATATTAATCTTGAAATGCCTCTGTTTGATGTCTTTGAATGCTCCAAGTACAACCTATGGAATCTCAGAAGGAGCTGAAGTGAACTGAGAAAGTGACAGGCCTTCTCCTGATAAATCTAACCCTGAGTGCCACTCAGAAGGATTTGGACCACATTATACTACATTATATCTCCTCTATGACACCCACTAGCATGTTTGACACATGTGTTACTGTTCACAAAATGGATGGTGAAACTAGAAAGCCAGATTTTCTATATTCTGAATCATGCATCAATGAAAAATAAAACTGACCACTTCCAACTCTTGATTCTAGAGTTGTTCTAATGAAGAAATGAAAAAGACCACAGCCAAATATCCCACTGAGATTTACCAGATTTGAGGACCTGCAAACATCAGACCCAATTCTGTAGTATTTAATTGACTAGTACCAATTAATAGTGGTCAATTAACTTTGTTAATTTTTAGTGAATTATTAACAATTAACCAGGAAACATTGTTTTAATTTGTACATTCAACAAAGATGGAAGGAAGTGAGATGAAAATAAGTGTAGCCCCACCTTATATCCAATGGCATTCTAAAAGTAAAATTTTTTTGTGGTCATAATCGCAGTTCAAAGAGCAGAGTTTAATGAGAAACAAACAAGAGGTTCTTGTCTCTTAATATATAATTAATATTTCTCTTACACTGAGCAGAACTTGTCTGTCACTGCAGTTCTAAAAAAGCATGTTTCTATTTCTGAGAGCGGCTTTTCTTTCCTATTTTGAGCTGGCTAAAATGTCACAAAATATTTTTTCCTTGTTACTAAATGGCATGTCTGGGTTTTCACGTCCCTCTCATTTAAGACAATGGAAATAAAATTAATCAGCATTCACTGAAAAAGCTTCTGTGGAAGGAGGCTGACAAAGTATATAAAATGCATTATTACAGCTTGACTTTAGTAAATCTCTTACCTCCAGCAAAGGCTTGTAACCCTAAAAAGTAAGAGAGAGATATTGGAATCAGGGCTCTTGGAACCTACTTAGTTCTGCTGTGACCCAACTGGTAACTTTAGATAAATGGCACTGAAAAAATGACCACAGCTTTTGATTACCCACTAGAAATGACTTCAGTCTGGATTTTAGGAAGGAATGAGTTCCCTTTAAAAGTTGGCAAGATGTTGGTGCTCAGAACTTATAAAAAGCAACTTCAGAGTATCTTAGGTGAGGTGCCCAAAATTGACATGCTCCAAAATCAGCAGCCTTCTTGAAAACCTAGGCCATAACCACTGTGCATATAAGAATATAAGAACATAAGAAGTGCCATATATGGTGAGGACAAGGATCCATTTAGCCCAGTACCTTGTTGCTGGCAGTGGCAAGTAGTAGATGCATTAGAGGGAGCACATATATAGAAAATATGTCTTGTGTAATCCATTTTGTGTCATACCCTTGCTGGCATCAACCATCATTGGTTTAGGGATGTTAGAGGATAAATCCCAGCCTATGGGTGAAAGAAATTTGTTTAATCCCTTTTGAACCTAGCTGTATTTTCTGCCTCTACAATCTCCTGTAGCAGTGAGTTCCACAAGTTCAGTATATGCTGTTCTCCAGGTCCTGTTTAAATTAGAAAATAATTTTACCCATCTTTTTATATGTATATATAATCTATTTTTAATGTGCCTCTAAACATAAGGCCAGATCCTGTTTTACTGATTAAGTGTCTAAGTATGATCCCTTTCTGCCCTCCTCAATTCCTTGAAAACTGTTCATGTAAATAGTGGTTGGGTCTCCTCTTTGCCCTATATTTAGTCTTAAGGCTAAAATGATGGTGTGTTAGAAAAACATGTTAACAGTTTTTCAGGGACTTGAGCAAGATGGAATAAGATCATATTAAGAGTCTTAAATGTCTAAATGCCACTTAATTGCCTAATACAAGGGTTGCCCTTGTGAGCCCAAACTTGTAACCTGGCCCATTGCCCCATGCCTGAAATCCACCCCGTCCTCTCTCCCCTTCCCCTTAGAGCTCAAACCATTCTGTACTTACCTTTGCTGCAGACATCTGAAGCCTCTGCAGCATGTGTAAGCCCAGACATGAAATAGCAGCAGGGAGGGCTGCAGAGGAGAACATTACATGCTTTCTGATCCCCTGGGCTGGGTCAGACCTTAGGGGCCATAGGTTTCCAACCCCATATCCAATATGTGGAATAAGACCTGGCTTGCAGAATCTAGCAACAGCTGATATTGAAAACTTATGCTGTGCTTCTTTAAATAATTTGTTTATAACAGTAGAGTGGTTATATTAAATCAGAAAAACAACTTTTAGAATGCAAGTCTCCATTAAAAAATGTCTTCCTGGGGGAACTTATGCACAGGTGTTTCAGGCACCATTATGTTTTTCTTGGTAGCTTCCCTTAACTAATGTAAGTATAAATATCTTCTATGGAAATGAAAGCAAATGGTGTAAAGGCAAACCTTTCCTTTTGGGTTTGATACTGCTTCATTTAAATCAGTTTTATGCCAGCATTATTTAACTCATTTTAACAGAATATATCCCAGTGAGATCAGCATGTGTGTGCTTGAGTGACTTTGAAAACATCATGAATTAATTAAAGGATTCCACAACTACTTTTTATACAAAACTGCTCCCAACATTAGATAAGTAAAATATAACTGACACTACTGAATTGAATTAAAAGGACAGCTATTTCAAATCTGACTTAAGGGACTTAATCCTGAGGATTTTGCTATTGATTTCTATGGGATCGAGTTCTGGCCCCTCAAGCACTGTCCTTTTAAACAGGCTGATTTTGCAGCTCAGTGTAGTTTATTGGTACTACTACTTAGTGAGTAAATGCTGCAGAACTGAGTCTGGTGTTTGGCAGGACCCTCAAACCTGGCCATCTTATCCCTATGTCCTATTTTAGCAGAAATGCCTTAGTTAAAAAGAAAAGTCCCAGCCAGTTAAATTGAAAATGAAGTAATTTTTTCCTTTTGTCATAATTGACCTAGTAAAATGTCTGTCACCCACTCGCACCCTTTTAGCTCCCTCCTTTTCTTCTTCATCTTTACCAGCTTCTGACTCCTCCTTGCCCCCAGGCACTTCCCCTTGTGTTTGCCTATATACCTATTTCCTGCCAAAGCACTAGCTGCTTTGGTGCTTAGCCCAAATGACTCAACCCCATCTATGTTGTTATCTTCCTGTTGCAGGCTGAGTGTACTGCCACGTTTTGGTTTGAAGTGTTATCTGACATGCCCCACAGCCACAGCACAGTTGCATATGCAGAAAAAAATATAAAAACAGGTGGTAGACAAGTAGCTTTAACAGAAAAACAGGGACTGCTGCAGTGGAAACAAAAAGACATTCTCCTTGAGCTGCAATTCTACCCTTTTAACAACTTTTATGCGTTTTAAATGAGTCACCTCCTACCCACCACAGTCTTCTGCACCTTAGACAGACCACCCACACGTACCAATCTTTCTGCCTAGCCTCTATGCATGATAGGTTCCCAAAATGCCAAAATCCTCCCATCTGTAATATTATGATATGTAAAGATTAAAACACTGCTGGTTATCTCTGCATAATCCACCAACATTCACACTGCCACAGTACCTTGCTCTTTTTCTTACTTTGTACAGCAGACAATAGTATCAGAAACTACTATCCCCAGTGTTCTTGTAGGTTCTTAGTTCTCCTAGACTTTTTTCTTGTTTCCAGTCTTCTCTAGCTTGTATTCAAAATCAATAGGGAACTGTTATTCCCCAGAATACTAGAACTAGGAAGCACCCATTCAAATTAGCAGGTGATAGGTTTAAAACAAACAAGATAAAAGTACTTTTTATGCAGTGTGCAGTTAACTTGAAGAACTCATTGCCACAGGAGGTGGTAGAGGCAGATAGTATAGCCAGGTTCAGAAGGGACTAGACCAATTCAGGGGTGATAGATCCATTAATAGCTATTAAACAGAACAGTCAGGTTTCTCTAAACCAGTGATAGTAGATGCCAAGGAGGGTATGACAGGGGCAGATCACTCTACATATACCCTGTTCATATATTCTACTTCTAAAGCATTCACTACTGCCATGGTCAGAAACAGGACACTGGGCTAGATGGACCATAGTTCTGACGCAGTGTGGCATGTCTTCTTATGTTTATTTATATAGTCTCTTTGTTCAGGGTTAAGAATTCCTATATACTTACACTGGGGGTTGTTAATCTCACCTCCTCCCCTGGGCCAGACCCAAACCATAGAGATCCTTGCAAGCTGGATCCCACTCAGGGTATGTATGGGGTGGCTTTGGCAACAACAGCTCCCTCCCAGTGCAGGCAGTGACAGTGGCAGCTCTGACTCCTGTCACATAACCCATACCAAAGCTGGAGCTGCTGCCACCAACGTGTGTCTTCTGCCACAGCAGCACCTCTGGCATGGAGCATACAGTGGCAACAGCTGCAGCAGCAGGGCTGTTAGTGGAGGACCTGAGACTGTAGCAGTAGTGATGGGTGAAGCTGCCAGGGGGCAACCAGGGCTGTATCAGCTGTCACTGATCTGGGGCTGGTAGGCTTTTCTTTTACACCCCAGACTTGCATGATTGCCTTGGCTAGTTGAACCCAATTCAGTCAGCCAACTCAGTCATGCTCCAAAATAGGTTTGTACTTTATGGGTAGTCAATCAAAGTTACAAAACCATCATTCTTTTGATACTAGCCATTGACTGAAGCTGCTCACAAAGGATCACAGAGTGTGACTGAGATCTGGAAGGTGCTAGTTGCAATTGTCTTATGCCCCTTGTTCCAGAGTATTGATGTTCCATTTTCCTACTGAGCCACATCAGCCATCATGTAAGTTCAGATATGTGCCAGAATATGCTTCCCTAGCTTTCAAGATACTTCAGAGGAAGGGTCAAAGCATGAGATAATGAATAAAAAGAAAGCTGCATGCTTTGCAAATAGGACTTCAGATATTTTTGAAACACAAAGGCTGCATATATTACTAACCAATCTCTCCTGTTGCTGAAATTTATAGCTGACTTCCAGGCATTCAACTTTAAAAGGAAACTGCTGCTGTGGAATTAGAATTTCAGACTTTATTACAACTCACCTTCTGCAAAACCTTTAGCTTTGTTTAGTTTTGTCCTTTTTAATGCTGTTGCCTAAAAATGAAGTTGGAATTCAGAATTGCTTGATCGATGCTAAGTAGCTTACGATAACAAACACCTACTTGTAAGGTATTCATTTTAGATGAAATCCAGTGGTTTGTAACAATAAGGCCAGTGTAAGTCCTATGCTCCATTAAAGCCTAATTTTGAAAGTTTAAATGTACCACAGGGTGAGGTTATGTTGCTGCTTTAGTAGGCAAGGGTATTGTGTGATACACAGCTTAATACCTTCATTACAGCGTTATTATAATACAACACTAATATTTAGAGCTATTAGTAGAGACTTTTTCAAATCTGTTATGTCTGTGGATCGTTTCTGCTGTTGTACACATGTACAGAAGGGAAAGCCTATTCTCATGGACACCAAGAAAGTTACAAGTTTCAGTACGTGCCTATCTTGTAGCAGTCATAAGCAGCTGAAAGCTTGAGCTTAGCTCTGCAGGTAAGGCATGTTTTTGAACTGGCCTGCTGATCACTGCCACCTGTCCTTTTGTTTCTGCTTCTTTTCATATTTACCCCTGTTACTCCCGCCTATTACACTAGAGATAAATCTGGCCTCATGGTGCTGAAAGACCTGCTTCTTAATTTAGTAAATTGTAACTAATTGCTTAGCATGGTGTCTGCAATGTCATTTGTTTTTATGAGATCTGGCAGATGAGGGAAGCAACTGTGAGATCTCAGTTATTATCTGAAGACAGTAACTGAGACAGTAGAAGGCAGATGTTCACACCTCATTAAATAGATTTACTGTTGTAGGAAAGGGTTTAGGATTCTGTTGGGTAAGAAATAATGTAGACAATGTACAGCTTTCTGGTGCTATTGTATATTATTTCTGGTGCATCGTTATACAGAAAATCTAACATATTTTGGAAGACTAAATCTATTTTAGGAGTTGCGTGTAGAAGGATTCTAGGTCAAGAGCCTTAGATAATGAAGCACAGTGTAGTTGATTTTCTCTCCACGAGAATGAAGGAAATAAGCAGTGCCTTGCAGAATATGGCAAATAGCTCTGACTGAAAATATTTTCATATGATGTGCTACTTGTCACTGTTTTCAGACTCAAGTTAATCAGCTAAAGCATACAAGGATTTCGCTCTGTGGGTATGTCCATGCGTTCATTAATGCGATTTAGGTAATGTGCATTGAACGTAGTACTTCCATTGTGAGGTACTAGAAAAAGGTGCATTGGCTTATTTTAATGTGCATTAACTAAAGGGCATGTTTTTGTGAAGCTTTAATATGCATTAAAATAGGCTAATGCACATTAAAATGCATGTGTAGACATACTCAGCAGGTTAATTCAGCATAGTCCGTCTTGATTTCTGTGGAGCTATGTTGATATACAGGAGCTGAGGTTCTGTCCTATGACTTTTAACATAGTTTCTGCTAGACACAGGATTGCTGTAGATTCACTTATTTTAGCTTAGGTTGTTTTTAATTATAAACATCCATTTAATTTTTGCATTGTCTCAGTCTCACAAGTTGCAAAGAGCAGATGGTTCTAATTCTGTAGAGGATTATATTTCAATTATTTTTCAGCTACAGGCCTACTTAGTAATGATAATTAAGTGGATTGGTAACAAAACTAAACAGGAGAGAAACCTCCTGTTCCAAAATGAATTTCTTCTTACTTATTCATTTCTTCATTTTTGGGTCTTTACATACCCTAGGATATTTAAGGTGAGAATGTGCTGGTAACCCATCCTGGAATTTTTGTTGTTTGTGATTCCTGGCTGTCTACTTCTCCCCCCTCACACACAAACTTCTATAATTTCTGTACCTGTATTAGTCTGCTGTGCTCTGCTGTTCCTTGCTTCTTTCTGTTCCCTGTTCTTTCCATACATTTACTGTTTCCCTTCTACCTTTGCTGTTTTCTCTTTCCCACTTCTTTTCAATGTTTTTTTTTCCTTTGGACCCCACCAGAAATGTTAAATGGTGCCTCCCTCTATTTCATTTCCCCTACAGCAGCTCAAGGTCTTTTTCTTCACAGACCCTCATGGGCCTAGGCACCTAAAACATAGGAAGACTGAAATGGATCTAAGATTTCTACATCCAAAAATATCATCCTCAAATGCTGGTTTTCTCTGGAAGCCTGCAGCTCTGCTTATGAGCATTTCAGAAAACTAGGCAAAGTAATGTCAAAAGGATATTAAGCAAGAAGAAACAGATTCTGAAACCTAGTGGTAAAGCCTTTAGCTAGGAGAAAAGTGTTCTGATTCTTGCTTCTAGGATTATTACTCTCGCTAACACAATGATTATCTTAATGTAAAATGCATGAACAGTGCTAGGAGGAGGGAATAGAGCCCAGGACTCCATTCCCAGATAACTGCTGTGAGCACCCAGATCAGCCCTACTCCCCCTTGCTTGTTGTTTTCCCCATGCGTTTCTGTTTGCATACATTTCTTACGTCTTGCATATAGTGACACAGTGAAGGGTATCCCACACTAACAGCTTACAGTCTGCTGGTGAGGGTATATCGTCTGAAGTTAGGAGAGCGATGGAATCCTCTTGTCTTGAGGGATGAATTGAATCCATGTCTTCAGTTTTTTGCATAAGTGCTGTTGCCACTAGACTGCAAGGCATCTACAAGTGTTCTTTAGTGTAGGTGTCTTCTCTTAGGAGAAGTTTCTGGATTCTGAGTGAGTAGAGGCACTTTCCTGCACCCTTGAATCAAGCCTCTCAGTTCCAGACAAGTGGAATTTCATATACACCAAAGTACTTGGCATTTCCTGGTAAGGAGCTTTCATGAGAGATCTGCTTAACATGTGATTTTAATTCTGGGTTGCCTTTCTTGAGGCACTCGGCTTTCCTCATGCATGGTATAAAGGAACCTAGGTGCCTAACTCTGGGTTTTGAATTTCACTGTAGGAGGGAATCATGCCCTGCATCTTTTGCTGTAGCATGTGAAAGAGCCAGGCAAAGAGGAGGTATCTCCTCTGGTGAGCCACTGTATTTAGTGCAGGTGCCACACACTTAGTTCTAGCTTCCTAATATGAGATTCACCAACATAGGAGATGTATCCCTTAGAAGCTCATTTTAACCAATTAGGCTAATAATGCCGTTTTGGAGTGGTGAGCAAGTATATATCTGGTTCCTTCCTTGCAGAGGTCCAGCTGCTCAGCTAATTGGACCCAGTCTCCTGCTCAGTTCTCAGTCTGATTGCTTAGCTGCCAGGTAGGGTCTTTTGACCTCAGAGAAAGGAAAATTGCTAGAGTGACTTTCGGTCTTGACAGTACTTTTGGTTTAACACTTGAAATGCTGAAATGGCTCGCAGCTGATTTTTCACTTGTAGGTTAAATGCAGACAGTCAAAAAGCCCGAGGCTGAATTGATTCAGTCTTTGCAGGTTACTCCAAGCTGCAGAGATTAAATTGAAAAGCAAGTGACCAGACATTCACTTTTGATTTAGGAAATGGAGCCACATGCCTACAATGGCTCAGGCCAGAAGCCTGGGGATGCTAGAGCACCCAGCCTGCCAACCACTTCCAAAAGGAAGGGAAGAGAGAAGCTCTCCAAGGCTTTTCCCCCCCACCGCTGTTCAGGTGGAGCAGGCGTGGCTAGACCCCAGGCTGGGGCTAGCAGAGCTGAGGCCAGGGGGAGTGAGGCTTTAAACCCCCCACCGTGGTCCACATGAGACCTCAGCCTGGGTGCCAAAGCATCAGCTGTCAAGACACTAGCTGCTCCCTGCTGCACATTCCACCACCTCTGTTCTCCCCCCTTTCCCCCCAAGCAAGTGACTGTTGCTAGCCACTGCAATGCTAAATCCTGCATCCAAACTCTCCAGTGACCTTTTGGCTGAACAGCGAAGTCATTCGGCAACCTTTTGGCTGAATGAGGAAGGTCATTTTCAGTCTGCTCCCAGGTGCCCTGAGTCAGCCAGGCTCAGCCTCTGCCCCATCAGCACCACTTTATCAGCCTTTCCTAGGGAGGCTTGAGGCTGGCGGAGAGGAGAGGAGAGGGGCATGCAGATCTCCTGCAGGGACAGCCAACAAAGCCTGGGCTACAAACCTCCCTGGAAAGGGGGTGGGCAGCTGCTCAGACCCACTTCACTTTCTCCTTTGAAGTGAAGCATCAGGTTGGGCGGAGTAGCAGAAAGGAGGCTGGGGGAGATAGGATGTGGGGAATGCTCAGCCTGCATGTGATTTATTAGACAGGGGGGAAGTGGCAGGGTATGTGTGTGGGCGGAGGCAGTGGGGGGTGTGCAGGGGTTATGTGAATGTGTATGGGGGAGCATGGGTGGTGTGTGTGTGTGGGTGTACGTGTTCGTGTATATGTGTGTACATGTGTGTGGAGGGCATGTGTCCATGTGTGGGTCTTGTGAGGGAGGGGGGGTGTTTGAGTGTGTCCACACCTGGGTGGGTGGGCGTGTGTATATGTGGTTCTGGGGGGATGGTGTGCATGTGTGTCCATGCATGTCTGTGTGTATGCACACGCTTGGCTGGTAGCACCAGTGCAGGCACCGTACCTGCTTCCTGAGCACCTTGAAGGTGGTGCATTGGCCAACAGCCACCAGGTATGATGTAGGGCTCGAGCAGGGAGCGGGGTGTGGACGGGAGGTGGGGGAAACAGCCTGGGAGAGACTGCCCCCTCCCACAGGCAAACCCCAACTGACAGCCTAGTATCCATTTATTCTTTCTCATAGGGATCACCACTTCTGGCCAGTGTAGACAGCAGAGGGACAGTGTAAGCAGGGAGAATCTAACCCTATCTTTCCCACTGTTCTCCATGGTAAATTACTTTCTGAGGAATAATCCGGTCCAGTCTTTTCTGAGTCCAGTCTTTTCTCCCGCCCAGGCGGGGGGTCGGACTTGAAGATCTACAAGGTCCCTTCCGACCCTACTTCTATGATTCTATGAATTCTGATGCCACTTGCAGCAAGACTTCTCTCAGGCCAGTTTTTCAACAGAGGCTCCAGGATTTTTTTTTCTTGCCGCAGCAAGCTACAGACTACTTAGAAATGCAGCTGGGTTGTTCTGTCTACGTGAGACTTGAAAGGGCTAGTTTATTACACCGTGACCAGTGAGTTTATTACTTACAAGTTAAACAGAAGACAGTCAAGGTTCCTTTTGAAACCTAGGGGAAGAGCCAGGTCTGTCTGCTCATCCAGCTGGGTGGGGACCCAAGGCGGGGTATGTGTGTGACTAGCTGGGGGCAAGGGTGTCAGCGGCAATCCAAGAGCAGGAGCAAGCCCCACGTCCAGCCAGCAGCATGATGAACCTGTGGCTGGCAGAGGAGGTGGTGTGGGACAGCCTGTGCGTGAAGCAGCTCGGTGGTGAGGCTGAAGAGGCAGAGCAAGGCATGTGCCTCGGGGGTTTGGAAAGACAATGTTAGATTCTCCAGCCAGCCCTCACTGCTCTGGCTAGGGAGCAGAGGGGCAGGCCAACCCTGCTCTCTGGAGCAGACAGCACACCCCAGGGCTGCAAAGCATGCTGGGATGCTGAGGAGCTGTGGTTTAACTTGAACCAGGAAGGGGTCTGGGTCAGAAGTTTCATAAACTATTTAGTTTGACCTAAATCAGTGAAGTCTGATGCTACATTCAACCAGGTTTATCTCAAACTAGTTTCAGTCATTTTGAAACTGGTTTATGTGCACTTAACATCTGTTCTGTTACAGGTTTAAACTAGTTTCTGATCACTTAAACCAGGGGTAGGCAACATTTTTTTTGCCGGAGTGCTGAAAAACACCACAATGCCTATCTTGGAAGGTGCTGGAGTGCTGGCATGGCAGAAAAATAAAATTAGGGCAAGGGGTACATGGCAGGATGCCCTGCTTGTGCCCCTTGCCCCCCATGGAAAGCCCCTGCTGCCCCTTGCCCCCCACCCAAAGCCCCTGCCCCACAGCCCAGGCTCTGTGGCTGCCAGCAGCTACCCTGGCTCTGGGTAGCTGCTGGAGCCTGGGCTGCTCCCAGCAGGGCTTGCAGTGTCCCAGCTGCCTGCTGGGAGCAGCCCAGGATCCTGGCTGGCACAGAGGTGAAGAGCCTGGTGCAGCTGTTTGTAGCCAGCCCAGGCTCTGGGCAGCTGCAGCAAGCAGTGGGGCAGAGTGCAAACAGCTGCGCCAGGCTCATCACCTCTGTGCCAGGAGAGACCAGGGCTGGGCTGCCTCAGGCTCCGCCCACTCCGACATGCAGGCGCATGTGCAGGTGCACAGCTGATGCCAGAGCCCGGCACAGCTGTTTAGAGCCTCCAGGCTGCAGCTGGCCCCAACTCTGGGGAGCTGCTGCTAGCCAGGATCCTGGGCTGCTCCCAGCATGCAGCTGGGGTGCTGCAAGCCCTGCTGGGATCAGCTCAGGCTCCATCGCTGGCAGCAGCTACCCAGAGCCAGGGCTGGTCACGGCATGCCAAGCAAAATGGCCTTGTGTGCCACGCTTGGTACACGTGCCAGGGGTTGCCAACCCCTAACTTAAACTATCTATGTGTAACTTCTGTCCCTAGCCATAGAGGAAAACTTGGGAAAAAGCTCCCTAAGTACAATAAGAACAGATGGATTTATCTAACAAAGTCAGTTTTACCTGTTTACAGCCTTCCTAGCAGCTATACAATTGCAACAGAGATTTCTTAACTGTAAGCTTATATTTTTAGAAAATAATTGCCTTTCAGATTGAAATTTTCAAGTTTTTCATTAGCCTAAAGGTAAGATCCGGAAGAGAGTTTGTTAACATTCAGTGTGCCCTGTGCTGATGTAGCAGACTTCAGAGAGGAGAGTAGTATTCTTTATTTTTTTTTTTTGTCTGCTTGGAAAATTGCTGCACTTCTAAAAGAGCAGATGCCTTTGGCATACATAAAGAAATGTGACTTACCAGCAGTGCCATTTTGAGCATTGTGTTCTGAGGGACGAGCAGTTTTGCTGTTTTCTCCTAAATGGTTATAAGCTAACTGTGTGAAACTCCAAAATTTGTATGTGTCCTGTCATCCAAGTGTCTATAGGGAATTTTGAAAAGAAACAACCTCAGCTGCACTTGTTTTGCCAGTTACTTCTTAATAGAAATGTATTTTGTGTCTACTTGACCTATGTGCAGAATTTTCAAATGCATATCTGGTTAAATCTCTTTGTTTACCTACTGAGCAGAAGTGCTCATTAGATATTTTAATCCAATCTCTTGTATGTCGCAGACCATTACATTTCAGACAATTATTCCTGTAACTTGGATTACACTAAAGTATTTCAGTCTTTAGGAGGCAAAGCTGTTTGCGAGCCAAAAATAGAGAATAGGGGAAGTTGAGATGCCACTAATGCTTGAGACCTCTGCAGTGGCACAGAAGTAATACATGCTCAGAATATCCTAGGAGATGATCTCTATTCTATACTGCAGAAGAAATGATAAATGCAGTTGGGTTCCTCTCCCATATCACACATGGAATACTGCCCCAGTGCTGTAGGGAAATCCAGTGCAGAAATAGGTTCTCTAATTTGAATGTGTAGTAAAAGTCAATTGATTATTGTCTATTCCCTCCTTAGCATAGGGATAGGGAAGGAAGATTTAGTTTTATTAATGTGTCATAATGCAAAGCATTAGTATGTTCAAAGTTAGGGCTTCTTCAACAGTTGTGACTGAATTTCTGTGAACATAATCCTCAGCAATATTGCAGCTCCTCAGTTTTATCTTCTTATTGATGAATAGTTTGCCCATGGATGAATTGTAAATAAACTTAAAATACAAATACATGAAGTGCCAATTTCATCTCAAGATCTCTGTTACTAGAGGGCTCCAGTGGAAGAAAACCCAGTAGGGGTAGAGGTGAAAAAGAAAACCAACATCTTCCCCTGAGTCTGTAATGGTGCTTGAAGGACTCACAGACTAGGAATGTGTGTGATTACTGCAGGGATCCTGGGTTTCTCTGATTTTTTTTTAAAAAAATACCAATTTTCAGTTAAAAAAGTAAACTCAAATCCACATTTTTCCATGATTAAAATGAAACACCACAATGTATATATAGATTGTAAAGCCAGAAAGGACCTCGGAAGATGATTGAGTCCAAGCCCCCTGCACCAAGCGGGAAAGGTAACTGGGGGTCAGGTGACCCCAGCCTCAGGGTAGCTCCTGTTGAAGACTTCCAGGGTAGCTGACTGCACCATTCTGGAGGGAGCTTATTCTACAGTCTGGACACTGTGACTGTGAAGAAGTTTTTCCTAATGTTGAACCTTCCAGGCATTTGTGGCCATTACTCCTGGTTTTCCCTTTGGTGAAGAGTTACTCACCAAGCCCTTGATGTACTCCCCTAGTGTAATGGTAAGTTGCTACCAGGTTCCCTCTCAGCCTTCTTTTCTTCAAGCTGAAGAGTCCCAGGTCCCTCAGCCATTCCTCGTATGGCATGCCGTATGATCATACGGGTGGCTCTTCTTTGGACTTTCTCAAGCTTGTTCACGTCCTTGTTAAAGTGTGGTGCCCAGAACTGGATGAAATACTCCAGCTGCAGTCTCACTAGTACTGAGTAGAGCAGAAAAACCACTTCCTTGGCTTATCTGGAGATGCATACCAGAGTATTATTTGTTCTACTGGCTACAACATCGTACTGCTGGCTCATTCATACTGTGGTCTATTATTACCCCTTGGACCCTTTCATTTGTGGTGCTAGTCAGTTTGGTGCTGCCACACCTGTAGGTGTGTTGGGGATTGTTTGTCCTGAGGTGGAGCACTTTACATTTCTCAATGTTGAACTTCATCAGGTTCTGATCCGCCCAACTTGCTAACCTGTCTAGGTCCTCCTGTAACTGCAGCCTATCTTCAAGTATGACCATGCTTCCCCATAACTTGGTATCATCCACAAACTTGGCCAGTAAGCTCTTCACCCCCACATCCAAATAATTAATAAAGATGTTGAAAAGTACTGGATTGAGCACCGACCCCTGTGGAACATCACTGCCTACTTCTTACCAGGATGATGCAGATCTGTTCTCTACAACTCTACATAGAGGATGACACTACAGCTCTCTGGGTCCTATCCTGCAGCCAGTTTCTCACCCACCTGACTGTCTTGGAGTTAAGCCCACAATCCTCCAATTTTCTCAGGAGGACATCATGGAATACTAGATCAAAAGGCCTTTTGGAAGTCTAAGTATATACAGTGTCAACCTGCTGTCTTGTGTCCAGGTGGTGAGTTACCTGGTCATAGAAGGAGATGAGGTTAGTAAGGCAAGACCTGCCCGTGATGAAGCTTCGCTGGCTGTCATTCAGAATCCTACCTTCTGCAAGCCTATTGCACATAGACTCCTTGATTAGTTTTTCTAGGATTTTCCCTAGGATGGAAGTTAGTCTGACTGGTCTATAGTTAACCGGGTCATCCCTCCTGCCCTTCTTGTGGATGGGCACAACATTAGCCCTCTTCCAGTCCTCAGGGACTTCTCCAGAACACCACGAGTTGTGGAAGAGTTTTGCCAGGGGTTCCACAGTGACTTCAGCCAGCTCCTTCAGCACTCTCAGATGCAGATCATCTGGTCCTGCTGACTTGTATGCATCTAATTTTATTAATTGATCATACACCAGTTCTATGGCAATAGTAGGAAGGTGATTATTCCTACTATGCTCATCCTCTACTCTGCCTGGCATGGTTTTCCCTTTGGTCCGGTGAAACACCGAGGTGAAGTAGTCACTCAGGAGTTCAGCTTTCTCCTTGGTGCCAGTAACCAGCTCTCCTGAGTTGTTGAGCAATGGCTCCACACTCCCATTTGTTTTCCTCCTGTTCCCTATGTATCTAAAGAAGGACTTCTTGTTGTCCTTAATTCCAATTGCTAATCTAAGTTTGGTCGCTGCTTTAGCCTTTCATCTATGTATTAGTTTTATTTAAATTTATTTAATTTAAATCACGGAAAAATGTGGATTTGGGGTAACCGACAATTGGAGATTTTTTTTAAATTGGATAAAACCAGGATGCCTGGTGATGAGGCAATTTATTTGTTTGATACCTCCACCCCTCTGGGGAGAATTAAAACTGCCCTTTCTTGTCATGGAATCACTTTTGGCTCTTATTCATATGGCAAATTCTTTGTCTGGGGAGGCAATTAAATCCACTGGTATGAGCAGTGTAATTTACATCTTCTTATACTTGCACCATGTTGTAAAAATCCACCACTTTTACAATATTGAGACATAAAGGTTAATGCTAAAATGCATATCTACTAAAGCAAAATTCTTCTTCTACACAAGGGTTGATGAGGGAAACAAAATTTTAAATCCATGATGTTTGTATATAAAATCATAATCCAACCATTGCAGTCCCATAGGCTTTCACATTTAATTAATATGAGCTGCTGTGAGTTGTGTAGAAGTAAAAACTTTTGGCAAAGCAGTAGCAGCTCACAGGGACTAATAAACCCGCAGTGACCCAAGAAACTCCCATACCAGCAGCAGTAAGTAGGGTGGATAAAAATGAAATCAGCTTTCCACCACTTTTCTTTGGATCTACCTCAGGAAAAATTGTGTCTCTCTTTGGTCAAATCCGCGATCTACAGCAGGCACTTGATCTATGAGCATTGATGGAAATGGGCTTCTCACTAGGCATATGCTGTGAGGGTCCCATTGCTTTAGTATGCATTCCCTATCTACAAAGCTCATTTTTCCTGCAGGCACTTACACAGAGAGGGAAGGAATTGGCAGAGTTGGAGGGTGACATGAACTTTTAAGTTGTTAGTGGGTACTTTTGCATTGTACTGTCACACTTCAATTATGTTTGGGCATTAATTTTGTTGGGTTTTAAGTTGCATCACGGATGTCTAGAACTTTTGGGTGTCTCTGTTCTTAGGCTGTGCACACAAATCTAAATAAGCTGCTACAGACAGCTACTTCTCTAATACTACTGGTGACAGCAGCCGTGTATAAGAAAATTATGTTGTCATTTGCTTGTTTGTTTTTTTTCTCATCACTGATTGAAAAAAGCAACATTCTTTAACAAAAGAGATATGCAATATGGCTGTGATTTAATAATGTTGGGTACTTGGACTTTTAGTGGTGAGTATTTGTCATTGTCATATCAAGCTTGCAAAATTCATTTCAGCCACTCACTCACGGTAATTGATCCATTTCTTTTCTAAAAAATGAGTAAAAAATTTCATTAGTCATTCTACTAATAGCATTATTGTCATAAAGGCTGGGTACATTGGATTTTTGTTCCTTATTCCTGACAGTTTTGACAGACTATGATTCTTAGTCATTGTCTGGTTATATCTCTTACCTGATGTCATGGTTCAGGACCAGTTGCATCTCTAATTCCTTTCACTCTGAATGCACCCTTCCTAGGTGATGTCTTCTGCTCTTAGATAGGGTACCGACCTAAAGGCCTGTGACCAACAGTGGCTACTCACCAGGTTTGACAGGCCTAGTTGCTTGGAGTCTTTTCCTTTGGCAGCTGTGACCAGTAGAAACTATAGTGAAACAGTACGGACAGTTTTTTTTATTTAATCTCAGCTGTAGGGAGAAATCAGAAGAAGAAAAGTTGGTCTACTTAAGCCAGCACACAGCTTACTTTACCAAGAGTTTTTCCAACTTTCTTATGTAGAGACTTGTTGGTTTTGCTTCCAGGTTCTCCCTGATAGTTTCTGCTCTCTCTCTTGTGCTTCAGGGACCGCTGTTTATCAGTCACAAGCTTTCCTAGCTTGTGTTCTCCTGAAAATAAAACTTTGGACCTTGCCTTCATCAGCCAAAAAGTTGATCTCAGTATGGTCTGAGGAAATGATACTACCATCTCCCTTTTTAAGCATCAGTAAATAGAGGTATTGAAGTTATCGTTCCCTCCTGCAAAAATTTCTGCTGGAATGAACCCTTAATAGTCATGTAACAAACATAATAACAGACAAATATTTATGACCTGCGACAAATGTTTCCCATATCCTTCAAAAGTATTGTCTTCCTTCTGTATTTTAACATTGTTTTGTGAAATGACCTGTTCAACTACAGGAAGACCATAGTAAGTTATGAAGGTAATATTGTAGCATGGGTAACATCTTGAAGCAGTGTTAAAGCAGGCGTTGTAACTATTATAGAAGTTGACCTTTGTTTAAATAATTTTTGCCTCTTTATAGTAAATCTATTGCATTCTGGATCACACTTTATTCTTCAGCTTAAACTGCCAAAATTGCATATGCAAGAATGTCTCCTGTGAGCACAGTTTTGCCGTGGTTGATCTGTTACTTAAGTGACAAGTCACTTTGGCTTAATAATTTTTTCTCCCAAAACAACAAAAAAGGACACAGTTCAGTTGTTGGTGTGTTTCCCAGGTGCACTAACTAGCTAGTGTATAATGAATTCCTTGCAATTAGCAGTGCTCAATTTAAGATGTTGATTTTTTGTTACTTCTTGCCAATAAGCTGAAGCAGCATGAGCTTTTACATACACCAGAAACCTAACCCTCCTTGTGTTCAATATGGTGGTTGGAGAACAAAATCCTCTAAAGTTAAGGAACCACATTCTGGGGCCACTACTGAAGCCCACCAGCTACAAAACATTTGGCCACTCCCTGATTTCCAGTCACTGGGAAGAGTTAGTGTGAAAGGGGTGGGAAAACAGAAGGAAAAATGGCGAGTGTATCTATATTGCAGTGGATCCAGGTGCCCTCAAAGTTTCACTGTATAGATGGGGGGGGGGGGGATTTTCAGTCAATTCCCTCCTCTAACCCCTCATTCACATTCTGTCTAGCACCAGTACAATAGACTTTATAGGCCTCTCTCACAGATGGAGAAGGATTTGTGCTGAAAATGTGCTTCATTTCATGCTCTATTTGCCACCAAAGTTAAAGTACAAAGGGCACTTAATTTTTTGCTGGCTAGAGATGCTGATTTTTTTAATTGATATGCCTTTAAAAATACAGCTTTTCCCAGAGATTACCAATGTTATTTCATATAATCCTCATGAATATAAAATAGGTCACAAATACTGTCTCATGAAACAGATTATTAGGCACTTTACCCAAAAGTAGGATTATGCAGGTGTCAGACACCAGGCTTCAAATCTTTAAATTACTTTGAATATCTGAAATGGTTTATCTTTTGCCTTGAATATAGCAGAGCATCAGCACTACTTTACAGGGCCTCAAACAGCAACCAGCTGATCAGTAACAGAAACCGTACCACTTGTGAACTACTGAAGGACGTGAACGACCAGAAATTATTATAAATCCTTCTTTGTAGTTCAGCCACCTGGTGTGAGATGTTTTACCATCCAAAGTATAAATGAAAGGTATTAGGGTATTTCTTCATTATGTTTTATAAAATTTATTGCAGCATCCCTCTTCATGGATGAGTTTTTGCATTCATGCCAGGGGTTGAACCAGATGACCCTTGAGGTCCTTTACCACCCTATGATTCTCTTTCTCTCACATAGACATACAATCACATGTACAGTTAAGACCCAGTGCTAAGTAAGGAATAGACCAGATTATCTAATGATTTTTTCCCTCCCTTGTTTATATTACCACATTTTTCCCTTTATTATATGATGTCCAACCCTGATTCTGTGAAGGCAAAGCAAAACTAACAAAACAAGGCAAAGCAATTTGGTTCCTGGTTTCCTTGCTGATTCTCACTTGCAAATTTGCTGCTATAAAAGAGATAGGCAGGGTGCACAGTCTTATCAGCTACTCTGAGACCTGGGACACTTGTATCAACAGGCTTTCTGATATTGCTTTTATCTGCCTTTTTACAGGCTCAGAACAGTTGATGCAAAAGAAATGACTTAAGCAAGTGAAGGCTGAGTTACTGAAAAGGCAGAAAGAGAGTTAGAAAAGAAAGTAGAAAGGAAAAAGCCAAAAGAGGAAGGGAGTAAAAGCAAAAACACAAGTCTGGCATACTGAGTGATATTTATAGTTCATTCAAAGTGAATGGAGTTAGCAATGTCATCTGAGTCTCTCTGATTCAGTCTGTTCACATTGTCTTTTAGGATTGGGATGACAAAGCTCCAATACTATTTTGGTATACCCAGGAAATGAGGGGAGAGAGGTGTGCATGGGGAACATGTAACAGGCTAAGTTGGATTTGTTTTTGCTTCGGACAACTTAAGGCATATGCCTCTATGACAACCCTAATACGTTGTCTATGACTAAAATAAGCTGAGAAACAATTCTAGTAACCTTTTAAAGGGGCTCGAGCTTAGTATATGATGTGTAACATTTGGTTAAAGTCATGTTAATGGATCACAAAAGGAGTACTGAACTGTGCTCAACTGAAAGACATTTTAAAAAACTAAAATTTTGTTTCTTCCTGTGCCTTGGTAGAAGGTGGCAGGCTGCTATGATCAGATGTGGCCTTAATCATCACCTGCAGCATGACTTCTTTTCCATAAATGTACCTGGATCTTCGGTTGTTCTTGAATCTCTGGTTTCCATAGATTACTTAAGCAGATGCCAATGGCTGTTCATCTTTCCAATAAAACAACATTTCTGTATTTCTATAGTCTTTCTCTTTTGTCTATTTCTATAGATATTTGGGAATTGGTAAACATTAAAAACAATGCTGTCCTCTGTCAGCTATACCATCACAAAAATATTTCATATCTTCTTCCAATGGTTCAGAATAGTACAAGGAAATATGAGCTACATAGTATGAGGGAGTATGAAGTTTATTGGCTAAATATTTGCCAGATCATTCCTTGATGCATTCAAAAGGGATAAGAACAATTTTAATATTTTTTTATATTATGGAACATTTAAGTCTTGAGAGTACTTCTAAAAGTGCTTTTTTGATGGTATTTTTATAGTATATTTAAAACCAACTTGCTTTTTTTGGAGAATTCCCCCTATTTCTGTATGAATAATAGTGTCTATCTGCAGATGAATCACCTGGCAACTGAGGTTGGGAGGCACTCCCAGGTGTGATATCTGTGTGAATCATTTCCTCAGAATCTCAATTCATGCCTTAACTCAAATTCATAGTGATAGACTGAGTTTGTTTACCTAGGACTGACTTTATGTAGAATTAAGTGGTGAATTGCTTTGGATTTTGTTTGTTTTGATTAAGATAATAGTAAAAAAATGTTAATTGTTACAAACAAAAGTTCTGCATTCAATGTGCTCAAGATGAGCAACATTTTAAGCTTTAATATTATTTCCTTTTGTCAAAGTTTAGGTAAATAACATATCATTTATAAATGTCGTTAATCACATTATACACTATACTGTATTAATCCTTATACACATACATACCAGAGGAGGGCACCCATCTCCATAGGAGGCAGTGTTCCCTGAGAAATTGTATAACCAATGAAGCTATGGCTTGGATTTGTAAACCCAGATCTGACACAACTGCAGTGCATGGTCTTGGGCAAGTCAATAATAACACCAAGGTCATGGGTTGATCCTTGGTTGGACTCACTAGATGATCTCTTGAGGTCCTTTCCAGCCTTCCTTCTCTACGAGAAAATGTATATAATAGTGTTCTTTATCCATCTAAAAGGTGTTGTATGAAGTTTAATGTTTGTACAGTTCTGTGAACAAGCATATAATATTCCCCTGGAAGAAAAACATGGATACCGTATTTATAAAACCTCAATAATTATGTAAAGTTTTATAAGTAAGGTATGTATGCCCTTCTTGCAGAGATAAGGTAAATTATTCCATTTAAAGTAAATGCTACTCTGCAAACAAAGGAAGGTACAAATTAAGAAGTGACACCTTGGGTCAAATCTTGGTTCACCTTTTAGGAGTGGAACTTAAGCATTTAAATGTGAGTTTGTACTATACCCTGCCGAAGTCCTGTTAGGTGCTTTTTGAAGGCACCTTCATTTTAGCTTTTAGAGCAGTGGCTCTCAACCTTTTTTTGCTGCAACCTGCTGCAGGGTGCAGAGTGCAGTGGTGGCAAGGGCGGGGGAGCTTTTGGCTCATCCTTTGTGTGTGGTGGTGCCGGCATTGCCCCTGCACCCCTCATCTGGGTTGCAACCTAAGGGTGGGAACCGCTGTTTTAGAGTAAGTCATAAAAGCCGCATTTAGATGTGTGCTTTACTGCCGCATAGACTAAGTAGCTGAGGAGTAAAGTGTCACCATCTACACATGCAATGGTATTAGGTAAAGTAATTAACAACTGACAGTACTATTCTGGACAATACTATCTTATGGTGGAATAATTAACTACACTTAAACACACATGTAGATGCTGACCACAGATGTAAATTGTGCCTGGTCAGCCCAAGCAGCAGGGGACCAGACTTTTGCCTTCTCCCTAGCCACATGGATCCACACTTTCAGCACCCAGCCAGCCTCTCCACCACCTTCTGCTGCCACCGAGAGCCAGGGGGAGATCAGGGCAGGAGACAGAGCCATCCCTTGGAGAGGGTGAATTGGGACAACTACCCTGGGCCCTGTGCTTTAGGTGAAGCGGCTGCAGCCCCTCCCATGGGGCCTGCTTGGAGCTGCCAGATCAGCCCCACACCACAGAAAAAGCATCTGGCCACTCGCCCCCCACTGTACACCGCTGACTTCACGTCTACTGAAGAGTGGCTCATCCTGGGTGCCGAATTTCATTGCTACGGCACTGCTGTGCCCTGCCTTTGCTGGGGTCCCACGGTCCCACACAGTGTTAAAGGAGCCCCGCACAAGCTAATTTGTCTCAGAGCCTATACCCACCTTGGGTTGACTCCAGCAGCAGCATCCCCCATGTAAACTATTCCACCCCGGCTGAAAGTGCTGCTGTCACAGGCATGAACACCGTGTGCCCTCAGAGGCTGGGTGGGCAGCATGAGTTCCTGCAGGCAGCAGTGGTGCTGTCAGTGGCAAGCAATGAGGTCCCACAGGCAGCCACAGCACTGTTGGCAGCTGGGGGGGGAGGGCTGACGAGTGCCAACTAGTGATCGGCAACCACCTGCGGATGCTGCCAGCAGCATTGGCAGCAGCCAGCGGTGATCAGGGACTGCCCGCAGATGCTGCCAGTGGTGTCAGGGGACGGGGGGAGAGGAGGTGAGCGATGACTGCCCGCAGGTGCTGCCAGCAGCGCCTTGTTACTGGGGGTGCACCGCCAAGCTCAGGGCATGCACATGTACCCACATGCACCCCCTATACATCGCCAGTGGTCCCAGGTGCATGTGTAGATGGTGATGCATAGGCTCAAACTGCTATGGAGTTTATTTCTTTGAATTAATTGCACCTGTAGACCCACCCAAAGAACTGCTTGTTTTTCAGAGTGCAATAGGATTGCAGTCTTAGAGGCCCAATTATAATTTTGATACCTGTTAGACGGAATAAGATCTAGTGCAGTTATTGTGTGGAAAATGAATGTATTGTCCCAGAAGAAATGTTGTCATTGAGAAATTAGTTTCAATTCAAAATCAGAATGAAAATCAGAACATAGAGGGAAAAAATACAAAATACTTTTCATTTAGGAAGTCCAAGTAAAAATATCAAGGTGTTTTTATTAAAGCAAAACAATCTTATGCATTTACAGGGTTTTGGACACTTGACTTGAAAAAGCTTGCCCATTTTGATTGCCCCAATCATAAACTCAAAACATTATGTAAAATTCATTTTTTTCTCACAAAAAATTGAATTTGCTAAAATTTCTTTCTTTCTTACAAGTATGTCTTTTGATTTTGCATTTTTATTTTGTTTTATTTTTAAATGACCAGTGATAGGTAATGTTGGTAAGCCACTCAGTATGAGAGCACAAAGAACAAATTATTTTTCAATTAACAAGAAGTTAAGGGACAATTTCTGTATTTAATTTTTAGTAACTCAGAAAGTATTTAATAGGTTATTAATCCCACTTTTCCTGAATCAGCTAAAGACTGCCTACTTTAAAATGTATTAAAAATAATACACTAGCAGTTACCATATTCAGTCAAGGTTTCAGTTCTTCATGTTCTGGTCATGCCTCCCCACAATGGATAACGTGATAGATAAGATAAAAGAACTGCCAAATATGCAGCCTTTAAACAATCCTGCACAGGAGAAAGAAAATAACTCTTGCTGTAATGACTCTTTTGTAATAATGTTTTTATGCTTTGAGGAATATGAAGCAATTGTTGGTTAGGGCACTTGCTATTTGTCATAAAACGTTAAAAGTAAATTATTTAACCACTAATCTAAAATCTCTCTATTGACTCCAAATTAAAGCTTTATTTTAATAATTATAAATAATGCTGTTGTCCTTGTAAGATGTTTTTTTTTTGGTAGTGTTGTATGTTAACACAGTAAAACATTCATCTGAGTAAAACTAGAAGTAACTTTATTGTAATAAAAATTGTTTTACACATATCAACACATTTTCTGTGTTCCTTTTCATAATGTACAGTGCTAAAGAATGTAATTCATTTTAACAATTTAAATTGTATAATCTGCCACATGAATAAAAATCCAGTATGCTAGTGAGCAACTCATTTGCATGAGAACTTACTGTTTTTCTGCACAGTGTTTTAAAGCAGCAGCTATTTAATTTTTAAGACCTATACCACAGGTAACATTAAAAAACATGTCATAAGGCCTTTCTGAATTTAATCCACATGATTATAATTAGAGGTTCACCCCAGGAGGGCATGTGTCCCCCAGATATGCATACGGGGCTGCTGCTGCGAGCTGAGGCCAGTGCTGGGAGGAGGGGTTACGGGAGGGAGGGGGGCTGCAATCACCCCAGAATTTGCTGTAGCCCCCACTCCCAGTGCTGCTGTCGCCTCCCCTCCTCGCAGCATGGAGAACATCCAAATGTGCAGCGTGTGGCACTGCAAATGTGTTTGCGGCACCACATACTACATGGCCATGCTCATCTGGATGCAGCCAGTTAGTTTAGAGAAGAGAAGATTGGGGGAGCCTTCAGATAACAGCCTTCACGTATCTGAAGAAAAATTCTAAAGAGGATGGAGATGCCTTTTCTCTGTGGCTGTTCCTAGTTTTGTCCATTACAACTGCACTACAGGAAGTTTAGGTTAGCAATCAGGAAGAACTTTCTGACTATGAAGGTTGTCAAGCATTGAAACAGCTTACCTAGAGAAGTGAGGGAATCTCTATCTCTGGAAATGTTCAAGAGCAGATTAGACAGACAGTTGACTTGAATGGTTTAGTCAGGGATGATCCTACCCTGACTAAACCAGTTGGTCAGACTAAATGACCTCATGGGCTGGGGACCGAAGTTGCACATAAACTGGTTTATGTGATCAGAAACTGGTTTAAACCTGTAACAGAACAGAAGGTCAGGGCACATAAACCAGTTTCAAAATGGCTGAAACTGGTTTAAGATAAACCTGGTTGAAGTATCAGGCTTAACTGATTTGAGTCAAACCAGTTTATGAAACCTCTATCCCAGACTCCTTCTTGGTTTAAGTTTAAATCAGTCCCCCAGCATGCTTTGCAGCCTTGGGCTGGGCTGCACTGTCTGCTCCAGAGAGCAGGGCTGGCCCCACCCCTCAGTGAAGGCTGGTTGACCTGGGGGGGGGGAGCAAGCCTGCTTGGGGATGCAGCCCAGTCTACAGGGGGGGACTGCCCCCTGACCCAGGCAAACCTCGGCTGGGAGCTGGGGCCAGGGAGGGAGATTAAACACCCCTTACTCCATTCAAATTTACTGCTGGCTGCAACTGTGGACTACAAATCCCAGAGGCACCTGGAAGCAGGAAGAGGAACTGATGAGCAACTCTACAGAGTCCTGCTGCTGTAATTCTGGACTGCAAATCCCAGAGACCTTATGGGCAGCAGGAAGAGGAAATAAACACACAGCCAGAGAGCTGTGCTTTAGTACCCCCGGCTTCTAGCCTGACCCACCGCAGGCATGTGGCTACATTTCCTGAATCAAAGGTCTGTTCACTCCTGTTTCAATTTAATCTGTACATTTTAGACTAACCTGTGAAAACTGAACCTATTCAGCCTCCAGCTTTTTGACTTAGCCATGAGGTCCTCCTAGTTCTACTTTCCTATGATCCTATTTTACAGATGCATAAACAGTTCAGTATATTTAGTGAAAAATATAAACCTAGCATATCTTCATGATCAGATTTCAAATTTCTTTCCTGAGCCTGGGACTTAGGAGTCTTTTCCCTATTTCAGTCTTCCATTATTTACTGACAGGGTTTTTTACTGTGTCTCAGTTTTCATTACAATTAATGATATTTGAGTGCCTAATCCAGCCAAAAGGTTAACTAAACATTGACTCAAATCAATTGAAAAATGTACTAAAAAAAATACTATTTAGCCTTCCCACTCTTTCTCCCATATATCATAATGACTAATCTGTCTTCAAGTAAAATTCAGTCTGCAAACCTTTGCATTGTTGTATTTTGTAACTATACCTGTAGTTTCTAGACCTTACTCAGACTTGTAGTAGATGTTTATGATTCTACCTTTTTTGTTTCTTTTCTGGCTTAAAAGAACAGAATAAACTTCAGAACCAAGGGGAAAAACAATGGTTACTTTTGCATTATTCAGAAATGCAGTGTCAGTTGCAAAGAGGTCTCTGACAGTTTTGTTCCACAGGCCTTTACCCTGCTGTTTTTGCCGAAGTGAGTTCTCTGTGTAGGTAGAAAGGTTACTGTGAAGGCCACCTTCCAGCATTTGGTGTCTAGAATCCTAATGCTAGCCTCCTGAAGCATCATAAAAAATCCTTCCTTAGCAGTAGCACAGGAAACGTGGCCTTGATTTGGCAGGCAGCCGCAGGTCTCTTGTTTGTGCACAGCTCCACTGAAACGCTGTAGATAGACACGTTTGTAGCTATATTCAGTTCTACGGTTGTGACCTGACTGAGTGCTTGTTTAAAACTTTGTAGAAAGCTGATATTATATCTGAAGCTGTGGAGGCTTCCTAATGATTCAGCTGTAAAACTATAATCTCTTATTGGCAGGTTCTTGAAACACTGATCTTCCTAATGCAAAAGGCTCTATAAAAGGAAATGTCTGTCTCAGTAAGGTTTTACTTTTCAGTTCCTCTAAATCTGACATAGCCTTCTGAATAAAAGAACCTTCAAAAAAGAAAAAGGGTGAGGCAGTTGCTCCATCTTACTTGTTTTTGTGGAGTAGTTCATTTTTCTTATTTTAAGGTGCCCTGGCTTGTGTGCAGGTTTTCATTTTGTTTATTATGTTGTGCCTATCTGTTAGGAGGTGTCATTTAATGCTATTGTTACCTATGGTCAGTATTAGTCCAGACAGTTTCTAGGAAAATGCTTGATGTGGAAAAGTTCAGAAAATCATTTGCTTGTTAGGTTTAGCATAGAATAAAAGATAGATTAAAAAACATTTTTGTGGTTTGTCTGTTTGGGTTTTTGCTCCATTTAATCTCTTGGATTTGCAACCAAACCTGAATCGTAATGTGAATGTAATGTGTGTAACAGCAGGAAAAACCCAGGGGCAGTCTGTGATAACTGGTAATTTGGACTACAACTCCCAGGAATATTTCATAGAGAAATAAGGCTGGAAGGGACTGCAAGGGATTGTCTAGTCCAACTGGGCATCAAACCTGTTACATTGATGTTATTAGCACCATGCTCTAACCAACTGAACTAAATAGCCAAAGGTTTTTGAGATGACCAGGGCTGCCTTTTCAGGGTAACTCTCAGTGATTCACACCCAGCCTTTGACTCACAGTCTATCAGTAGTTCAGTACCCAAACCTCTGAGCCACAGAAGCAGACGAGCAAAAGTGAAGGGTGTTGTGACCACAAAACAGAGTACTAACCACAATACAATGGTGGCCGTGATTGAAACATACACATACTTATTAAAACATTGCCAGGATAATTGATTTCTGGAATGAAGAGATTATAATGGGCTTTCTGAATTCAAATAAAAGTTAGCCACAAAAATGCTTGCCTCTCTATAGTGATCCAACAGATTTCCAGTGTTGACTCCTTGAAATCAGTGTAAATACATACCTCTGAATCCCAGGTTTTTGAGGTGTAATCTATTTGTTAATGAATGTGTAAGTGTTCATTCAGAAAATAATTATTGTGATACTCATTAATACTGCTTTTACATTTAAGTTTCTTAGTACTGGGAAGTGAAACTAAATGCAACTTTAAGCCTAAAATATCTTACTGTGTGCAGCCTGTGAGCATTCTTTGATTCTGAACCAGGGACTAGGAAATGAAACAAATTAAATACAGGAAGCTGAAGATCCATGCTATGCTGTATTCGAGGGCATGTCTTCCACCTAAATTATCCTCAAATCCGAAAGGGGATTTATATTAGTTCACTGCTTTGTGGTGACCAGAACACTGAGTAACATAACAAAGTTATTTGACCCCAGCAGTTTTTCCTGCCCAGAGCATGGGGGCTGGACCCAATAATCTCACGACATCCCTTCCAGCCCTAAACTTCTGTGAATCTATATAAAATTCCTTAGCTCCTGTTCTTGCATCCTTTTCTAGTAGCTCAAACAGAAGAAACATCATTTGTCAGTAAAGAGAATTACCCTTACCTGCTTTCAGAAATGTCTGACATTTTACAAGTATTTTTCTACCCCCAAAAATTGTTTTAAAAAAAACATGCAATAGCTAGGACTGATCAGAAAAGGTATTTTTAGGGGGAAATTTTGGAGGTCACAGGGGACTACTTTCCCTGGAGATGAGAATTATTTTGAATAAACAAAAAACCCCTGGAATACTTTGAATTACATAAAAGATCCTTGAACATTTCAGTGGAAGCATTCTGCTGCCTTTGCCTGTAATAATTTGCATGTGGAGTTACTAACCATATTACCAAGGGTTTACTTACTAGAACATGTTATAGCTTCCCACACTTAATGTAATGACTGACAAGCAGCTTTCATCTTCAGAGTGTGTTAGAAATACCATCTAGGTAAATATTTATAGTTTGAGTATGCTTTTTTCCACATACTTTTCTAACCATATATTCCAGTGTAAAGCTAAACACAGCATGCACACTATGGTGCTGTCACTGATAATTATGACAATCACTTTTAAAATGATATAGAATGAGATGTGTTTCTTGAGGTAACTATATGGCACAAAGTTAGAATTAAACTACTATAGTAAATTAGTAATTTAGTTCATCAACAAAATTCTGCAAGTATGTACTAGTTCAGCATTAGCTAAATGGACCCTGCCAAGGCTAAATTTACTGAATTTTAAACCTGCCATTGGGGAGCAGGAGCAAATGTTTCCATGAGTTAACAAAAAGATGAACCTTTAATACTGGAGTATTTAAATTGTTTTGAAACTCTCCGTGTCCATAAGACATCAAAGTTATTGTTGCATGCTGATTAAATTCCTAAAAACTACTAGCTGTAGGCTAGATTCTGCCACCCTTGCTTATTTTGAGTAATACGTAACTTCACTACTCAAAAACACTTCAAAAATCACTGGGACTCTTTGTATTGTAAGGTATATTTAACACATGGTGGCACAATTGAGCCCCAACTTTCTTTAGCACTCATTTGAAAACATTAGCTCTTTATTATATGGTTTAAGGGCAGCCTTTTAGCACACTTTGTAAAAGTTCTGTATAACAAAACACCATGTTATTATGTTTAAATATATTTTAAAACAAGCTAAATCTCTGGTTACACATGTTAATACTTACTAATTAAAGAGTAATTAAGTAGAGTTAAATGAACATGTCAAGTATTGTTTCTTTGTGTGCTATACCCACTCAAATCATGCTTTTTTTTTTTTTGGTAATTCGCAGTCATTTGTGTTTCATTTTGCCTTTGAGCACCATCTGCTTTAAAACTGTGGAAAAGCTTCATGCTTCACACTTCACACTGATGAATGAAAACAAGTATGTTTTATGCATTTCGTTTCAGTAAATGTCACATGGACTTCTCTGCAAATACTGCCAACACAGTATGATGCTTATATTGCTTTGTGCTATCCACACCTGCTCATTGGGATTTGACCCAGACTAGAGAAAAAAGGGGAAAAAATGTTTACTGTTGTTAAAGGCAAAGAAGAAAGTCAGTGCTTTCATATACCTTAAACGTGACAAAACCCATTTGGTAGAGAAGATTATCCCACCATTTATCAAGGAGAGTCACTTTTTCCCTTGCAGTTGGAGTTTGAAGTACCTGCTTCTTTTTGTATTAGCAGGTATTTTGGGATTTTCTTGATGTGGTCAGTCCTTTGTATGGGTCACATTCACAAAGGCCACCCAGAAGCTATCCCAGAGGTAGAACAGGGGAGTCTGTCTTCAGTGGTGTTTTTTGGTCCCATTTTAAACTGTAGAATCCAGTAGCATTTTATTTGCCTACAATTTCATGTGCCAGTACTGATCTATCATATTCTGTATAGTATGTGCTGCTGCAGTTAAGAACATCTCATTTTACTTGTTCTCAGTTTAAATTTAAGCATCTGTTACAGTGGCTTCCAGACTGAAATTTCCTACCTTGGATTGTCCAATGACTCAAGTGCATTGATATTCAAAATGTTGAGTAAAGCTCCACCTTCTCTGCTCAGCGTGATATGTGAGGGATGGTGGTGGTCCTGTTAAAGCTTTATTTGTTTGACTTTCTTATGATTGCTCGATTATCCTTTATGTGCTTAAAACTCAGTTTACTTAAAACAAAGTATATCTTACCTTTTGTCTTAACTGGCTGACAAGCATACTCTTTTGTGAGTGGAAATGTTTCCTACTTATGTTTTTGTGTTTTTAAAGCTAGCATAAAAAAGGGAACCCTCCCAAGCCAGCAAGGTGTCAGGTCATTTACATAGCTGTTTGCCTGCAGAGTGGAGAGGATACTTGGTTCAGTTCAAACTTGTTTGTGTTAAACTGTAGCACTAATGGATAGTGATACAAAGTAGCACAGGTGAAATAATAGTGGTTTCTTTGTCTCTGATAGCCTTAAAGCTGCAGTGTTAAAGATCTGGCCAATGAGCATGATCTGGCCCACAAAGCTGTTTCATTTGGTCTATGGGGCTCCTGCAAGGGCAAATTTGGGGGCAAAGTGAGCAAGGCCAGCCATGATATTCCTGGATTCAGAGCCCAGTTGGATACTCCTTTCCATGGTCTATCCTGTGACTAGAGGCTGTGTTAACTCCCACCCCACTGCTGCTCACCCTACCAGTTAGAGATTAGGTTTTCAAGGTTCCTGGGTGGGGCAGGTCAAGTTGGAAACCCCTGCCTTACAGCATTCCAGTAATGTTTAAAACAACTAGTTTTAAAAGAAAAACAACACCAGTACAGTCTGGAATGACAGGGGAATAGATTAAAGGTAAAGGCAGAGAAATCCCCAAAAGTACAGCCTAATAGAGATAGTCTTAGGAATAAGAAGTGATATTTAAACACCTTTTATAAATGGAAGCATACTATAGTAATAATGGTAATCATGCATGGAGCTGATAATGATGAATTGGATTTCAGTTTTATTGTGGCTCTTGGTATCATTTAGAACAAGAACAGCTCTAAAATGTACTAAATGTATCTTAAAAGGGCTAGCAAAATGTGCTTGGGGTTTTTCAATACAGTTTACTCCTGACCTTTTGTGGTTCTGTAAAGTCTAGAGCTCCCCAGCTGGGAATTTGGGCTGTTGATGACATTAGTAACAAACCCACAGTGAAAAAAACAGGTTTCTGTGCCAGAAGAAATTGTACCTGTGAAAGTTCAGAGATCTCTTTTTGTTACACCAGGGCTAGGGACAGAAGTTACACATAAAACAGTTTTTAAGTGATCAGAAACTTTTTTAAACCTGTAACAGAACAGAAGTTCAGTCCACATAAACCAGTTTTAAAATGGCTGAAACTGGTTTAAGATAAGCCTGGTTGAATGTAGTATTAGTCTTATCCAATTTGGGTCAAACTGGTTTATGGACTGTCTGTCCTAGACCCCTTCCTGGTTCAAGTTAAATCAGAGTCTGCCAGGAGCATCCCAGGAAACTTTGCAGCCTTGGGCTGTGAGCAGAGCAGGGTTGACCCTGCCCCCCGCTATCTAGCCTGAGCAGTGAGGGCTGGCTGACAAGGGAGTGGGGTGGGAAACCCAGCTGGGGACACAGCCTAGTCTGCCTGGAGGGGGCAGAGCAGCCCCTGCCACACTTTACCCGCTGGAGAAGAGGGGGCTGGGATGTGGGACAGCAGAATCAGGTGGCAAGGAATTAAACCCACCTGCCTCCCCTCCCTGGCCGGCATGGGATCCCTGCCAGGGGCTGCTCAGTTTTTCCTCCCTGCTCATGGCTAAGCATGGCCTGGGGCCCCCACAGCCTCCCTCCCAGCCAGGGGGTGATCCCACTACTCCTTCCCAGCCCCAAGTGAGCATTTTGCTTGAAGCAGCCAGAAGCAAAGGGCAGATCAGTGGGAGGGAGGAGAGTGAAACTGGCCCCAAGCCTGGGTTGGGACATGCACAGAGGGATTGTGCTGGCGGCAGCTCCATTCTGGACTTGAGCCCTGCCAAGCAGAGGGACCCAAGCTGGGGGGGAGGGAGGCAGGGGCAGGAGCAGGAGAAGGGGCGGCTCAAGTGTGTGTCCACATTAGCCCAGGACAGAGCCAAACCAAGCCGAGTCAAGCATGCAGCTGCAGGAGTAGCTCTTGCCTGTTGGCCCCATTTACCCACTGGTGAGCGGCACCCGGGCTGGTCCCAGTTCCCAGCTCCTGCAGAAACGTGCATGGCTCCGGCATGCTTCAGTAGCACTTGGAGCTAGACAAGGGCACCGAGAAGCTGAGCGCTTGTGATGCTGGGCCAGGCACTATGCTCCTTCATGGGCTCCAAAGTGGACCAGCAAAAGAGCTCTTTGAGCAGTGAGAAGGAACTAGCCACATCTGCCACTGACTCCGTACGGTACTCACTGGAGGGCCTCAGTCCCCAGTGCCACTACTTGCCATACCCAGGGCTGTGGGGCACCAACCTTGGTGCACCCTGCTCTCTCTTCCCTTACTTGGTTGTGGAGGCAGTGCAGTACAGCCCTTTGTACCAGGCACCAGGTGTGGGGTGCTACCCCTATGACTACAACTGCCACTGCCACCATTGTGGGGCCCACCCTGGCCATACTGGTAGGCCCCATCCATGCTGCCTGCACTGCCAAGCTGCATTCAACCATCAGGCAGGCATATAGCTGCAGTGGTGGCAGGGAAGCCACCTGGGTGCAGCACAGTCATGTAGAGGTGGTTCTCCATGCCTGGCACCTGGTACATTAACAGGGTGCACCCGGCTTGGAACCCGGGTGACAGCAGGTAGTAGCGCTGGGGGTTGAGGCCATCAGCAAGTACCGTGTGGTGGCAGTAGGTGTGGCCATCTCCTCCTCACTGCCTAGGGAGTCCTTGTGCCCATCTGCCTTGGAGCTAGTGAAGGAGCCTGGCACCTGGCCTGGCTCAGCCTCCAGCATTGCGCCACCTAGCTTCTTGATACTTTTGTCCAGCTCCAGGCACTGTACAGGCAATCTGGTGCAATGTGTGCCACTCCAGGGGCCGAGGCTGGCCCAGGTGCCACTCTCCAGCAGGTAGAAGGGACTGCCAGGCAGGAGCTGCTCCTGCAGCTGAATGCTGCTTGGCTTGGCTTGGCTATGCCCAAGCTAGCATGGAAACACACTCAAGCCCCTTCCCCATCCCCACTCCCAGCTTGGGTTCCTCTGCTTGGCAGGGCTCATGTCCAGGATGGAGCCTCCACCGGCATGATCCCACAATCCCTCTGTGCTCTGCTCTATGGTTGTCCCCACCTGGGCTTGGAATGGTTTTGTTCCCCTCTCTCCCTGATCTGGCCTTTGCTCCTGGGCCTCCACAAGCGAATCCCTGACCCAGGGCTGAGAAGATACAGTGGGATCACCCCCTAGCTGGGAGGGGACCTGTGGTGGTCCTGGACCATGCAGGCAGGGGAAGCTGGGCATACCCTGTCTGGGTTCCATGCCAATGGGAAAAGGGAAGCAGGTGTGTTTAACCCCCTCTGTCTCCCCCACTTTGCTTGAGGCACTGCCTGGGCCATTGGCTGGCCATGCCCCGTGCCACTTGGGGCCAAGTCTGGCAAGGGCTGCTTCTCCCTCCAGGCATACCCTGGCTTGGGTCCCTGTAAGCCGGGGTGGAGGGTTTAAACCCCTCCCCAATCATACTCAGCCTGCCAGGGCCTGGCCAGGGCCCCCCCTCAGCTCAACTTCCCTTCAGCCTTTGAGGCACTGTAGAAGGGAAGGGAGGGCTGCTCTAGTGCCTCCCGGCTTCTAGCCTGAGCCACTGCAGGCATGTGCCTCAATTTCTGGAATCCAAAGTGAATGTCTATTCACTTGCTTGACAGTTCAGTTTACACAAGTTAGGCTGACCTGCAAAGATTCAAACAATTCAAGCTCGGGCTTTTTGAATGTTTTTACTGAGCCCAAATGAGGACTTGCCACCCAGGTCATACAAAGCTTTATAAACGACAGTCTACCACACTGATTTGGAGGATAGCTGCTTTAGTTTGGTTTATGGTTCTGACATATCACTGTAGGATCTTGGACCCTAGCCATATAATGATTCCATAATTAATTAAGGTTCAAGTAGCTATAATTAATAGTGGGGGATGGACTCAGAGTGACAAGTAAGACTTCCCAGAGGGTGAAGAAGGAAAGATCTTTATACCAGGAAACAATATTGGAACAATAAAGGGAGAATTTAGTGCATGTAGTTATTGTTTTTAAAATAGAAACCACAGTTCCACCTTGCTTGCAAATCCGTTAGATCTCTCAAACATATTTTAACTACTATTGTCCTTCTGTTTACCTGTGGCAAGTTAGGGTATTATGCCTTGTAGTTCCGTGACAGGGTTGACTGTGTAGTTTCAGTAATAGGTTAGATAGTTTGAACAGGGATAGTTCTACCTCGGGTATGAAGTTGGACTGGATGACTTCTGGGGGTCCCTCTAGTCCTACTTGGGTATGGTTCTGTGAAAATAGTGGAAAACCAGGCAGGAAATATCTAAATACTGAACTGAACATGAGAGCATGATTTTTTTTCTTTTGTGTTCCCGTGAAACTTCAGAAAGAACCTGTGACTGTATTTACAGTACAGGCTCTGGATGGTGGTGCAAGACCCTATCGCACAAGTTTTATAATTAACTCATGTGGAATGTTTAAGTGTTGGCATTCAGGAATCATGTGAGAGAATCTTAGCCTTCGTTAGCATGGGATTTTAAAATTTTTTTTTAGTTCAATGACAGAACTTGAAAAGGTGCTATCTGAATGCATTAGCAAAAGAGCAAGGGAGATCTGACCATACAGAGGAAAGTAATTTAGGATACATGGATACATTTTTAATATCAATAAGACCAAGACTCTGATAACAGTTGTCACCATGATTCAACTGTTCTATTATTTGGAACTGCACACCTACAGTTCTTCACAAAAAAAGCATTTGTCAGTCTTGTTGAAATTAATGGGTATCTCTGACAGGGAGGATTCGAGGAACAATTTTGAGATTTATTCCTGTGAGGAACTCAACAAAGAGGTTAAATATTACCACTATTCTTTAATATTCTGTGTAACGGTATCCTAAGTAACAGTGAAAGCACTGGTAAAGGAAATGAGGGTAGTATACCCAGCCTTATAAAAAATACCAGTTGCTAGTGCCCCATGTGATTCCTGTAAAAGGGGAATGTTTGTTCTTGATCTCATTATTTGAAAATCACTTAAACTTTCACAGAATCATGATGCGTGTTTCATTTCACCATGCTTTCAGTTCTTGGAGTAATTGAGATGTAGCCAAGATTTGTCTTAAGACACTTTCTGGACCTCAGTATGAATACTCATTTAATTTTGTAAGGCAGTTCAAAATCAGTTGAAACTTTTTCAGAAACCACTGCTCCAGATGTTGACGGTGTTGAACTTAAACAGTCAAATCTCCATAAAGGTAGTACCAAAATATTAAAGGAAGGCCTTATACTTTGATTTTTTTATCCCACTGGCAATTCAGTAGAAGCTACTTGGAAGTTGAACTGTGCAGAAACGTTCTGCAGATTTCTTCATTTGACATGTGTGTCTCCACTTAGAATTCTTTATACAAGTCATGGTGCTTTACAGAAATACAGGGGAACTTTTAAGTGTGATTTTGTTGCCTTTTCGACAACACAGGAACAGAATGTGCTATTGTATTTTCTCAGATAAGTCAGAAAAATCTTGTTGTGAAGAACACCATATGCACAACTCAAATCCAGATTAGATTTCATCTATACAGGCAGTCCTCGGACTTACGACACAGTTGGTTCCTGAAAACCGTGTCTTAAGTCGAAATGTTGTAACTCAGAACTGATTTTTCCCATAGGAACAATATTTTAGGGATTGGTTATAGGGATTGATTCCTGAACCAAGGCCCAATACCCTGTTTTCACCAAAAATAACTTAGGATTTTGTACTCAATCAATTACAGATGAGTAATATAGCTACATTAATGTATTTATATTGTAAATAGCAATTGTATTGAATTGGAAGGACTTTTTTAAGGTGACTTTGCCAGACTTTTTGAAGGGTTCTTGGCTGGAGTCTTCTCAGGAGCGTTGGCTGCAGGTTTTTTGGAGTCTTGTCTGCTTTCTTAAAGAAACTGTCCAAGGAAGCTTTGGACAGATGTTCTCCAGGGAGGTTTCATAGATTTCATAGACATTAGGGCTGGAAGGGACCTCGGAAGATCATCGAGTCCAGCCCCCCACCCAAAGGGCAGGAAGTCAGCTGGGGTCATAGGATCCAAGCAGGATAAGCATCCAGTTTACTTTTGAAGATGTTCAGTGTAGGTGCTTGAACCACCTGTGATGGCAGGCTGTTCCAGACCTTGGGGGCATGGACAGTAAAGAAATTCTTCCTTCTCTCCAGCCTGAAACAGTCTCACAGTAGTTTATGACCGTTCAACCTCGTCATCCTTTGGGGTGCTCTGGTGAACAAACGTTCTCCCAGATCCTGGTGGTCACCCCTGATAAACTTGGGGTGGGTGATGCAGCACACTTGTTCGCTGGTGTGGTATGGCATTGGATCAAGCACATAAAATTGAAAATGACATAAGGAAGTCGAAACAGGGTGTCAGTTTATAAACGTTGTTAAGTGCCATTCATTGTAACTTGAAACATCCTAAGTCGAGAACTGCCTGTACTCTGGGGGAGAGATTTCTAATTCTTCCTCAGTGTTTTCATGTATTCTTTGCAGTCCAACCAAATTTTTTTATTTTGTCACAAAACCAAGTCATGCAGTAATCATTCTGTGGCTGAAGTGAAAACACAGTTGAAGCGTCCCAAAAAAGACAAACTAAATGTCTCAAAAATCCATCCTTTTTTTGTTATAGAACTGGGCATATGACTACAAAGCCTCAGTAAAATGGTGCAGATAGCTTCCTCATTTCCAGAAATCCTTACATTTCTAGAAAAAGCAGACTGCAGCTAGTATATCAGTACTGAACTACACCTTTTTTGTCTGTGCCTTTTACTGTAGCTCTACAGAATGATTCTGTTCATAATTTACAGCAATCAAAAGAGTATCTTCATTGTGTTGATAGCAACAGCATATAACCTTTCAAATATCTATACTTACATTCACTTAACAGATGGTATAGTATCAGAAAAAAAATGAAAAAATCCAAAAATGTTGTATCAGTATTATAGTTACTGGGGCTGTGGGTACAAATGCTTAATAATTATATAACAGTAGCTAACTGACATTGTTGTTAAAAGTTAAGAATTTTATGTTTCTTTACGTGAATAGATATTGATGTGTGATCATGGGAGGGCACAGTCTCATTGCTGCTGAGTACAGGAGAAGAAATTAGTGAGGGGAAAAACTGCTGATATGGGAAACTTAAGAAAATGTTCTTCAAGAATTAAGGCTGGATCTGGTGCAGCTTTTATTTTGTATAAATGCTTACTGAAAGCTAGAGCTGCACATATATATACACTTATTTTTACAACTGTTTCACAATTGAAAGATCATCTGAACAGTTTTTTTAAATAGAAAATGTTCTTGTATTTGAATGTAAATGAAGTATATTTAAGAGTTTTGGTTACTTCCTTCTATAGGTACACATGTGATAGATTCATTCATTAGGGTGTTTGTAGAATTATGGACTACTCCAGAAAGGACATAACAAAGGTAGATCAATTTTTGTCTCAGAAGTCTTTCACATAATGGTGGGTTCCCTCCCCTTATCACAGCAGAATGGCTCATGCCCACTTTGATTTTTTCCATGATCATCCACAAAAAATTAAGACCTTGATTCACAAAAGTTTTTAATCATATGTCTGAAGCCCATTCCTACTCCAGAAAGTATTTAGTTGCATCCGGGCACATCTAGACATGCATATTTACTGCACAGTAACTGAAATTACTATGCAGTATGGGCACATACATTCCCGTACTGCACAGTAAAAAAGGCAACTTACATCAACTTGGGCATACATTGGATACCTGTCTGATGCAGGTATCAGATTTATGCCCGATTAGTTACTGCGCAGTAATACACGTTAGATGCCTTACTGCACAGAAATACTGCGCGTGTGGACTGACTTGAAACTAAAGTTAGTCCCTACACAGTGTTAATGCACTGTAACACCTGCATGTGTAGATGCTGGCCTATTCCTGCTTACTGTGCAGTAATTTACTGCTCAGTAAATTTAAACTGGTGCAAATGTATATGTTGACACCTCACCTGAAATTGGCTTCACTACGATTTAAGGACATGTTTAATGTTGAGTAGGTATTTAAGCACACTTCTTGAAGAGGGATGCTTTTATAAATTGGGGCCTAAAAGCCTCTACTTAAAGCATCACATGGCCATTTTTAAACATGCAGGGGTTAATACACATGATGCCATGGCATTTTGATTGGAGCGTCTCTCTGGGAACCACCCTACTTAAAACACTTTACCCTTCTTCCCCCGCCCCCAACGTGTATATAAGCATCCTATAGTGTCAAAAACATTTCTGACCTGTTGTGGTCTTTCTGAGTTCTTTGTAACAAAATAATTACTATATAATTTTTCTAGAGACAAGAAACAGTAAAAGCTAAGGGCATTTATACACATACCTTTTTGTTCTGCTGCTTTGGTGATTTAGTTCAGAAGTGTACCACCGCCATTTTCTGCATGCTGACATGCATTTCACCACTTATACAATTATATGCGTCGCAGCACTGAGTGCTTGCACATATAAAAAAACCCTAAGAGCTGGCATTTTCTGAGATGTGTCTTGAGTCTAAAAAGGCTGAGGACCACTGCTTTAGATGTTTCATTTCCTTTCTCTCCCTATATCTTAATAAGTCCTTTCCAGAAATACTTAGTATTGCATCAGTCATTTTCCATTCTTCCCCACGTATTTTTGATCATATAGGTATTTGTATGCTTTCTTTTGGGTATCTGACTACATGGCTGGTTTATGCTGGCATTTAAAAGGGAATTATTTTGAAAATGTTAGCCACCTTAGATTTAGGTTTTGACAACTTAAATGGCAGTGCTCTTCAGTTTTCTCCAGTCTTCTTCCATCCTGGGAGTGAAATTCCTGTTGTTTGAAATGGAGGACACCAAATCATAAATGTGGTAATTTCTATCTAGATCTCATGCTATAATTTTTAGAAACTGGGTGGATATATTCCATGGTAATATTGGCTTGTGACATGAACTGTCATAGTGTAGGAGTTGAGGTGGTGGTTATAGACTTGCAGGAGATTGGTATCTGTATTTGTAAGCAGAAACCCCCTTCTGGTTAACTAGTCTATACAGTCTTCATAGTGTTAAAGAGAGAACTTTGTGCCTACCTTCCTTCCATCTGAGTCAGTAGTTGAAGTAAAGGAAGGTGTCAAAAAGATCAAGAAACATGAAAGTAAGAAAAGGAATATAAGTAAAACTGGAAACTTAGAAATGGTTTAAGCTATTTTTCTTCACTAATAATTTAGGTCTCTACACTCTTGTACCTTATCCTGTCAGTGCTTTCAGTCTTATGTCCTGATGTATTTAATTTTTTGGTTAGTCTGGAGTGTAATTGTGTAAACTGGAAGTTTATTGTCTTTATTATTATTACTTAGCAGCCAGTGAGGCATATAGCAATGAGGTTGGCATGGAAACTAAATGCACAGCAAGCTCCTATTACATCAGCAGATGAAAACCTGTTAAACTAATTTTCAGGTGAAGATTAGTTCACCATAAAGTGAACTGACACAAAGTCTAGAAATGAAATGTTTGGTGGGGAACAAGCTTTGATAAGTTTCCTAATTTCACCTAGAATTACTCTCCCTCTCTTTGGGTTCCCAGTTCTACAATTTTTAACAAGTACTCCCTAAAAAGAAGCTATATTTGGTGAGTCACTTTTCTAACTAACAACCTTTGTTGCTACCTAGAGATGTTTTTAGTCTCAATCCTTAGGAGATTTAGGAGCTGGTTAGACAAAGACTTGAATGAGATGGTTTAGGCAGGGATGAGCCTCCTTTGAGATGGGGGGGGGGGTGTTGGTTAGGTGACCTCTGAGATCCCTTGCAGCTCTAGTTTTCCTTGGTTCTATTTCAGTAGCAACCAAGGGCCACAATTATGGTTGAAGCCCCTTGTGTACTGTTTTTGTTGTACAAACAGATGAAAACTTGGAGCCATCAAAATTGACAGGAGCTTTGCCAGTGATTTTAACGTGATAAGAATTTCCCCTGTGGCTTTTGGCCTTAATACAAAAATGGACAGAAAAAACAAGCAGTAATGGTCAAAACCTGAGCAAAATAACAAGTGTTGTTCTTCATGTGTGATGTCTCCACTCCAGATCACACCCACATGTACTTCCTGACAAACTGGTTCATTGTGCCCTTTTCATAGTTTCATAGTTTCTAGGGTCGGAAGGGACCCGAGCAGATCATCTAGTCCGACCCCCCACCATGGCAGGAAAGAGTACTGGGGTCAAATGACCCCAGCAAGATGTTCATCTAACCTCCTCTTAAACACCCCCACGGTAGGAGCCTGCACCACTTCTCTTGGAAGTTGGTTCCAGACCCTAGCCGCCCTGACAGTGAAGTAGCGCCTCCTGATATCTAACCTAAACCTACCCTCTGCCAGCTTGTGACCGTTATTCCTGGTCACTCCTGGCGGTGCTCGGGGGAACAGTGACTCCCCCAATGCCTGCTGATCCCCCCCGACTAGTTTATAACAGGCCACAAGATCCCCCCTCAGCCTTCTCTTGTGGAGGCTGAACAGGTTCAGGTCCCGTAGCCTCTCCTCATAGGGCCTGCCCTGTTGTCCCCTGATCATACGAGTGGCCCTCCTCTGGACCCTCTCCATGCTCTCGACATCCCTCTTGAAGTATGGCGCCCAGAACTGGACACAGTACTCCAGCTGCAGCCTGACCAGTGCCGCATAGAGGGGGAGGATCACCTCTTTGGACCTGCTCGAGATGCATCTGTGGATGCATGACAAGGTGCGGTTGGCCTTCCTAACTGCCTCTCCACACTGCCGGCCCATGTTCATCTTGGAGTCAATGATGACCCCCAGATCCTTTTCCGCCTCCGTGCTGACAAGAGGGGAGTTCCGTAACCTGTAGGTATGGTGCCAGTTGTTCCTCCCGAGGTGCATCACCTTGCACTTGTCTGTGTTGAAACCCATCCTATTCTCGCCTGTCCACCCTATTTCCAAACAGACCACACCACAAAAATGGCTTCAGACTTTGTATTTCTGCAGGGGGCCTGGAAGGAAGAAGCTGCCAATAAGAAAGCCCCTATTAAGAGTGACTGCAAGTGTCTGCTAGCATTAGTGCAAGTATTAAGTGCTGATAATGATGCGGCTCTGCAGGGCCCAGGGACTATGCATGCTCTCCTAAACCAGCACTTTTCATGTGTGACAGAAAAGCACTGTGATTGCATCACCTGGGGCTCTGCAGTTGTGAATGAAGGGATTGCTTATTATGAGATTATAATAGATGCAGTGGCATCTCTCTTGTATTAATGGTAGCATTGGTAATATTGTTGTTTATTTGTATTACAGTTGCAACTATAAGCCCCCAAAAGGCTTAGGTCTTAGTATACTAGGTTTCCAACCTTTTTAGCCTTGAGGCATCGCTGGATAGATTCAAGGTACTCCATGGAAAATGGCAGGTCTTGGTTTTCACTATTGTTTTCTTACATTAAAATAAGAGCAGTTTTTCTGTTGCAAAGAACTCAGAAATACCACCACTATGGATTTGTATTTGAAACCTCTGGGTTTATGTGAGTCATGTTTATAATCATAACAGTGCTAATAACATTGTGTGGCACCTTGCAGCACCCTTGAAAGGGTCTCAAGGTACCCCTTGAGAATCATTATACTAGATACTACACAGACTTTATAAAGGTTTTTCCTGCAAAGAGCTGTCGATATTCAGGTGCAGACCCATTTCACAATTACTGCAGGATAATTTACCCCAGATTTTATTTCATAGGGAATTTATTCTGTAACAATGGCAACCTACACAACCTGTTCTCCCTCACTGGCTTTCTGAATGTTCTTTGACAGTGGCTGTCCACTAAGTAGCCAGGGCAACTTATTTTGTATTGATCAAAAAACTACTCCGGGATGAAATAGAATCAGACAGTGCACAACACCACTGAGAAACAGTTACTGCTCACTTTGAGGAATAACTTTACGCTGGAGTGGAATGACTTCTGCCAGTATGAAGCTGTTCATCATGTGTCTGCTCCACTTTTATTCAGCAACTGACCTTGCTTCCAAATAATGAACATGTCATGTGTCTTAGTATATGGCAAGATGGAACAGGTAAATTAAAGAAATGAGGAAAAGAGACCAGGAAAGAGTAACTGGAAACGCAAAACATTTCCAATAGACAAACTTTGGAGAAGTTCTTAATAAATAAAATACTCCTTTACAAAACAGCAGAGTAAATGTTTGCTACCATATGCAAATCCAGAATGGAAGGATGCCATAATTGGTTCTGATTGTATTCTCATGAGTCTGAGATAGAAGTATTCTATGAAAACCATGTATTTCATGGTTGAATTTCTGCATATTTTATATTCATACATAAGTATATATGAAATGTTTCATTATTTACACAAGAAGGTATTGCGTTGATAAAAGAATATATTTGAGGGTAAATCTTTGAGGAACTTGTATCACTTAGTGAGAGGCACCATATATCTAAAAAAAAGTGTTTGTTTTGTAGAACGCTGAAACAAAAGTGGAGGAAGAAGAAAGTAAAGAAAGCCCTGACACAACTCAACTAACCCAACAGATCTCAGAAGATAATGAAGTATTTGGTATGTATGCTATGAACTGGAAAATATAATTTAACTGTTAATAATGGTTATACAATAACAGAACATCACAGCCACTCATTTTCTTTCATAGCTTTTGCTGAGGTAAACTGTTCTATAAATGTGATGTTTTGTGTATTCAACACTTACTTAATAGGCCTGTACAAATAGAGAAGTATTCGATTCGGATTTGTCCAATTCAGAGGACTGTGATTTGATTCAGAGATTTGGATCACTGTCCCAAATCGAATTGGCTTCAGAAGATTAGGCACTGATTCAGATAGATTTGGAGATTCGGCCATAGGCTATAATGGGAAATCACCTGTAACTATGAAATACCTATAACTTTGTTATTTTTTGGTTGATGCCAATAAAAATTGCAAGGATCATAGCCCCTTCTGAGGCATGAAGCCTTCCAAGTTTCAAGGAGATAGGTGCAGGGTTTTCACTGCCAGGGAAAACACAGCCTTCTTTTTAAAAATTGGGGGAGGGGGAACCAAGAACAAATATAAATTGAAAGAAATGGATTGGATAAGGATAAATAGAGGGATTCTAGTTAGTAAGTTACATCCAATCCTTTCCAAGAACAAAAAGTAGCAGGAGACTTGCTATGTAGGAAGCCAAGCCAGTCCAGTACCTTTCAGACACTGTTGCTCAGGCAGAAGCAGCTCACAAAAGGCACAGAAAGCCTACACACAGAGGCTTATGTGCTGTTTCTACGTCCCTCCCCCAGAGTACTGTGATTGGAAGGGGACTCGGGGAAGGATCACAGTCACTGGCCAGCTACAGATGTCAGTCTTTCCCTGCCTGCTCTCCCACCCTCTTTTCAGTTTCTGTTCCCCTCAAAGACTGCCTTCTGAATCTCCAAATTGTTTCTGAATCCGTTTGAAGGCTACAGATTGATTCAGTTTTTTTAATTTCTCCCTTTTCGATTCGGATTCAGTGATTTGGCCTCCAAATTGAGCCAAATCATCTCTGAATCGAATCGCGGCCCAAAGCTTTGCACACCCCTATTGCTCAATGCTTCAAGACTTGCATTTTGAAACAAGGGCTTGATTTTATGCCACCGTGACTCCATTAAAGTCAGTGATATCAAATCAGTGTAACAGTGGAAAACATAAGTCCAAGGTGCATCAGCTAGTGGACATCATTACTTGCTGGAGAAGAATTTGAGAATCCATGTAAAGCTGGAGTAGGCTTCACAGAGTTTTGGATGATTCTGATTGTGAATGCAAAAAATACGCTTTTTTTCCAAGATGTAAAAGGAAAGACTGAGCAATTAAGTCTGTCTTTATTAAATGTGGAAACAATGCAGTCAGTAATTTGAACATGGAGTATATAAAATCAGTTTTCCTTCTCTTCAATTTTTCAAGCCACTCTGAAGTGCTCAAAAGTCTGGCATGTAGATTGCAGACTGAATTCCTGCTATGAGGGCTTCCAACTTGATCAGAACCTGCAGGTAAATGTAAACTTGGCCAAGAATTGATCTAAGTGCCAGGATGTGCCTGTATCAACAATACACATGGAGAGCAGCACTATCCGTCTCACCTCCCCCAGATCCTGTTTTCTTCCTCTGTGAAAGAGATCAAGGATGTCAAAGGGGAGGGGTGGCTCTTGTATGCCCCTGGAAGCTAATCTTTTTGGCCTTTACCTTCATTGGACATTGCCCCAAAGTTGCAATGAACTACAGCTACTCCTTGCTTAATGTCATAGTTACGTTCTTGAAAAATGTGACTTTAAGCAAAACCATGTTAAGCGAATCCAGTTATGTCACAGGCAGCTGCCAAACAACGTTATAACCAAACATTACACGACTTTAAACGAGTATGTTCTCTAATAGATCCGCAATGTAATAATGAAACAAGGTTAACCAGGGCAACGTTAAGTGAAGATTACTTGTACATGTGCCTCCAGATTAGTAATATGGATTTCCGGAGCCTATTACCTGAACCACACCCCTGAAAATGTTGGAAGGAAAGTGAAAATATCTACCAGCCCTCTGGTAATTTGCCCTCACAGGGAAAGAATTCCTTCCTGGCCCAAAACAAATGATCCAGCAGACCTATAGCATTTAAAAAAAATGTCCATAGTCTTTTACTAGAGTTACAGAGAGGGAGGAGGAGGCAGGTCAAGGAAGCTGAATTCCCCCCTCTTCTTCCAGCTACCCAGCACATGACAAATTCATATAAGTTTCTCATCTAGTTAGTTTTCCCTGTCTGCTGTGTTGTTAGAGCTTGCTCAAAGTTGCCTCTACAGGGGGAAAAAAGGAAAGTTTAACAAATGAAAATTAAATATGTGGGTGTCTACACTTGATTATCAACAGAAGAGCTGTGAAAGGAATTTGGCGTGGTTCCCATTGCATTCATCTGAAGATCTGATAAATCTTTACAGTGCTTACCCAGTCTTCTGGTTTAATGTACATGTCTGTATTTGGTTCTTAAGTTTGTTTTGGTGCACAATCTCAGGCCATTCTTCTAGGTGTCCAATGGCTCTCAGTCCTATAGATCAGCCATTTCTGGCTCACTAACAATAGGGGAAC